>NC_053491.1:5182184-5509488 GCF_905171775.1 Rana temporaria
GGGGTGGTGATATAAAAAAAAAAAATTGTGTATAGCGTCGCACGACCGCGCAATTTTCAGTTAAACTAAAACTTTTTTTATTATTATTTATTATTAACCGCTTAAGGACCGCCTCCTGCGCATTTACGTCGGCAGAATGGCACGGCTGGGCACATCCACGTACAGGTACGACCCGGTCCGAAGCACCGGAACCGTGGGACCCGCAGACCCGATCGCCGCCGGAGTCCCGCGATCGGTCCCCGGAGCTGAAGATCGGGGAGAGCTGTGTGTAAACACACCTTCCCTGTTCTTCACTGTGGCGCCGTCATCGATCGTGTGATCCCTTTTATAGGGAGACACAATAGATGACGTCACACCTACGGCCACACCCCCCTACAGTTAGAAACAGAGATGAGGTCACACATAACCCCTTCAGCGCCCCCTTGTGGTTAACTCCCAAACTGCAATTGTCATTTTCACAGTAATCAGTGAATTTTTATAGCACTTTTTGCTGTGAAAATGACAATGGTCCCAAAAATGTGTCAAAATTGTCCGAAGTGTCCGCCATAATGTCGCAGTCACGAAAAAAATGCTGATCGCCGCCATTAGTAGTAAAAAAAAAAAAATTTATAAAAATGCAATAAAACTATCCCCTATTTTGTAAACGCTATACATTTTGCGCGAACTAACCGATAAACGCTTATTGCGATTTTTTTTTTACCAAAAATACATAGAAGAATACGTATAGGACTAAACTGAGGAAAAAAAATGTTTTTTTTATATATTTTGGGGGATATTTATTATAGAAAAAAAGTAAAAAATATTTAATTTTTTTAAAAATTGTTGCTCTTTTTTTGTTTATAGCGCAAAAAATAAAAACCGCAGAGGTGATCAAATACCACCAAAAGAAAGCTCTATTTGTGGGGAAAAAAAGGACGCTAATTTTGTTTGGGAGCCGCGTCGCACGACCGCGCAATTGTCTGTTAAAGCGACGCAGTGCCGAATTGTAAAAACGCAATATTTTGTTTGGGAGGGGATCAAATACCACCAAAAGAAAGCTCTATTTGTGGGGCGGGGGTGATATTAAATATTATTTTTTTGTACAGCGTCGCACGACCGTGCAATTTTCAGTTAAACTAAAACTTTTTTTTTTTATTATCATTATTATTTATTATAAATTTGTTACGTTTTATTAACAGCCAAATTTAAAAAAAAAATTCCAATACCTATAATTTAATAGTTATTATTATTTTTGTTAGTTTATATATTATTTCAAATTTTTTAATTATTCGGATTTTCTTTCTTATTCTCAATTTTTAGAATTTTTCGAATTTCGATTTTTTTTTATTTTTTTATAAAAATTCTTTATTTTTTACAATTTATATATTCACATTATAATTTTAATTTTTTTTCCCAATTTCGATCATAACGAATGACCCCAAAAACAGAAAAAAAAAAAAAAAATGACGCAGTGACGTATCGCAAAAAATGGCTTGGTCCCGAAGAGGGGGGGGGGTAAATCTTCTGGAACTGAAGTGGTTAATGTCGCTTTAAGTTCTGGTGTGAATTCCCTTTCTTTAGCAGCTTTTTTGTCTTTAGTAAATCGCCCCGATAATTGGTGACACTTCCACTGACACTTGTAATATTAATGGCAGCCACTTGGGGGAGCACTTTGTCCATTGAAAGGAACTTCCTACATGGATGTTGTTGGTCGGCGGTTGAGTTTTGTCTTCTTCAGACCTCATTCTTATTAAATTACATTAATCTTCTTCCTCCGTCACTCTCTTGTGTCCTCCAATCAAAAAGCTGCTTCTTCTTCTTGGTCAATTTGCCCGTTTTTTTTATATAAAATATCCCTCATGTTGTATATGGGGGACATCAGTAGGGGGCGCCCCATTGCGTTCGCAGGCCGCAACTCTCCCAAGGACTGACACCTATCCATTATCTGGAGCTGGAAGTTGCTGCAATGATTGTTTTTGCTTTAAAGAAAAGTACCAAAAGTATTGGGACGCCGGCTTTCCACGCACATGAACTTTAATGGCGTCCCAGTCTTAGTCTGTAGGGTTCAATATTGAGTTGGCTCCGCCCTTTGCAGCTATAACAGCTTCACCTCTTCTGGGAAGGCCGTCCACAAGGTTTAGGAGGGTGTCTATGGGAATGTTTGACCATTCTTCCAGAAGAGAAGAAGAAGCTTCGCAGTCTCCACTCTAATTCATCTCAAAGGATTGATGTCAGGACTCTGTGCAGGCCAGTCAAGTTCCTCCACCCCCCCAATCTCCCTCATCCACGTCTTTATGGGCCTTTCTTTGTGGGTGGGCAGTCACGTTGGAACAGGGAAGGGGCCGTCCCCTTGGGAACATGAATATAGTGGGGTAGATTCAGGTACATTTGCGCATTTTTTACGGAGGCGCAGCGCACCGTTTTGCCGCTGCGCCTCCGTAAATGACCTGCGCTACGCTCGATTCACGGAGCAGTAGCTCCGTAAATTGCGTGGGCGCACCTGAAAAATGCCCGGCGTAAGAGCTCGCAATTTAAATGATCCCGTAGGGGGGCGTGGATGATTTAAATTAGGCGCGTTCCCGCGCCGAGCGTAGTGCGCATGCTCCGTCGGGAAACTTTCCCGACGTGCATTGCGGTAAATGACGTCGCAAGGACGTCATTTGCTTCAAAGTGAACGTGAATGGCGTCCAGCGCCATTCACGAATCACTTACGCAAACTGCGTAATTTTCAAATTTCGCGACGCGGGAACGACGGGTATACTTAGCATTGGCTGCCCCTGCTAATAGCAAGGGCAGCCTTACGCAAAAACCGACGTACGCAAACGACGTAAACTGCGTACGCAGGGCGCGCGTACGGTTTTGAATCGGCGTTAGTATGCAATTTGCACACTATACGCTGACCACAATGGGAACGCCACCTAGCGGCCTGCGTAAGAATGCAGCCTACGATACGACGGTATAAGAGCCTTATACCAGTCACATTTTAGGCTGCAGTTGGCGTATCGAGGTTCCTGAATCGGGAGCAGTCGATACGCCGGGGAAAGTAAGCAATTGCGCTGCGTAACTATGGTTACGCAGACGCAATTGCTCTCTGAATCTACCCCAGTGTCTTTGGTGGTAAGTCCCTCTTGCTGATTGGGTGGATCTGTCAACATTGGAATTCCTGTGATCGCTATCCATGTGCTGTTTGGTGTATATTTACTTAAATTATGTTCTTTTTTTTTTTCATGTTTGTATAGTTGCTTCTTCTGTCTATGGTTGACGCATACATCCCCTGATGAAGCCTAGAGGCGAAACATGTCGGGATAACGTAGGATCGCTCAACCCACAGCAAAGCTTTAGGGCGACCGCTATATGGAATTTACTCCACATTGGATGACCTTTAGTGATCGATAAACTTCGTGTAACTTTTACCTATTGTGTTTGAGTTTCCATGGCTATATTATTATATGGTTTGGCCCCTGATAGTCCCATCCTTTTCCTTCCTTTTCAAATCATGAATATGGTGAATATTCCAGAAGGTCCGGAATCCACGTGTTTTGGCTTTTGAAAAAAATCTATTTGGAACATGTACCACCAGAACATGGACCACCAGGACATGTACCACCAGAACATGGACCACCAGGACACGGACCACCAGGACATGGACCACCAGGACATGGACCACCAGGACACGGACCACCAGGACATGGACCACCAGAACATGGAACACCAGGACATGGACCACCAGGACATGTACCACCAGAACATGGACCACCAGGACACGGACCACCAGGACACGGACCACCAGGAAATGGACCACCAGAACATGGACCACCAGGACATGTACCACCAGAACATGGACCACCAGGACACGGACCACCAGGACATGTACCACCAGAACATGGACCACCAGGACACAGACCACCAGGACACGGACCACCAGGACACGGAACACCAGGACACGGAACACCAGGACATGGAACACCAGAACATGGAACACCAGGACATGAACCACCAGGACATGGAACACCAGAACATGAACCACCAGGACATGGAACACCAGAACATGGAACACCAGGACATGGAACACCAGGACATGGAACACCAGGACATGGAACACCAGGACATGGAACACCAGAACATGTACCACCAGGACATGGACCACCAGGACATGGACCACCAGGACATGGACCACCAGGACATGGAACACCAGAACATGGAACACCAGGACATGGACCACCAGGACATGGACCACCAGGACATGGACCACCAGGACATGGACCACCAGGACATGGAACACCAGGACACGGACCACCAGGACACGGAACACCAGGACACGGAACACCAGGACACGGACCACCAGGACACGGACCACCAGGACACGGACCACCAGGACACGGACCACCAGGAAATGGACCACCAGGACATGGACCACCAGGAAATGGACCACCAGGACATGGAACACCAGGACATGGAACACCAGAACATGGACCACCAGGACATGGACCACCAGGACATGGAACACCAGGACATGGAACACCAGGACATGGACCACCAGGACATGGACCACCAGGACATGGACCACCAGGACATGGACCACCAGGACATGGAACACCAGGACACGGACCACCAGGACACGGAACACCAGGACACGGAACACCAGGACACGGACCACCAGGACACGGACCACCAGGACACGGACCACCAGGACACGGACCACCAGGAAATGGACCACCAGGACATGGACCACCAGGAAATGGACCACCAGGACATGGACCACCAGGACATGGACCACCAGAACACGGACCACCAGGACACGGACCACCAGGACACGGAACACCAGGACACGGAACACCAGGAAACGGACCACCAGGACATGGACCACCAGGACATGGACCACCAGGAAATGGACCACCAGGACATGGACCACCAGGACATGGAACACCAGAACATGGACCACCAGGACATGGACCACCAGGACATGTACCACCAGGACATGGACCACCAGGACATGTACCACCAGAACATGGACCACCAGGACACGGACCACCAGGACACGGACCACCAGGACACGGACCACCAGGACACGGAACACCAGGAAATGGACCACCAGGACATGGACCACCAGGACATGGACCACCAGGAAATGGACCACCAGGACATGGAACACCAGGACATGGAACACCAGAACATGGACCACCAGGACATGGACCACCAGGACATGTACCACCAGGACATGTACCACCAGGACATGTACCACCAGGACATAGACCACCAGGACATAGGACACGGACCACCAGGACACGGACCACCAGGACACGGACCACCAGGACACGGAACACCAGGACACGGAACACCAGAACACGGAACACCAGGACATGGACCACCAGGACATGGACCACCAGGACACGGACCACCAGGACATGGAACACCAGGACATGGACCACCAGGACACGGACCACCAGGACGCGGACCACCAGGACATGCAACACCCGGACATGGAACACCAGGACACGAACTTTTGGTCTCCGCCGTATCTAAGAGGAATGTGAGTTCTTCCTTATCTCACAAGACGTGTCCGAGAAACATGAAGGAACCTCGAGTGAAAACTCTTGGCTCTCGCGTCTCCTGGACGTCCGCTTTCCTCTTCCAATGTTTTTTTGTAAAGCCTCGCAGATAAAACTTGTATCTCTTACAGTAAGTTCCCCGCGGGGAAGCAGGTATGTTAATCTTTAACAGTGATGGGACTTTTGAAGCCGGACTGACAATAAAACATTCCGGGAGGCTTTCATGGTGAACAGCTGCGCGCTTGTCATGTGACTGCGAGATTCCGCGGAGATGACGCGGCCTGCAGATTATCAGTAAATTATCACCAGACGTTCGTGAAAGCGATTCCCCAATATCAAGGGTTTGGGCCCCGATCCCGAAACATCCTAGGATTGGGAAATGACGGCCGCCGTATTTCTTTCCACCACTAGGGGGACACGGGAGCACCGGGGGGGAGAGAATTCTTGGAATAACATGAAGAGATGACTGGGAACAATTAGGCGCAATTTTCAGCCATAAAATGCTTTGGAAGAATGGAAAAAAAAAATCGCACAAACGGGGCAACGCAGCCTTCCAGAGGGACTTGTGTCCCCCCCCCCCCTAAGTTCAAGAGTGGGGGAGGGGAATCATACCTTACGCTCACGCAGATGGCGCCGGCTGCTCAGATCGTCCTTCTTTTATTTTTGTTTTGTGTATCCAGCCGGTGTTTGCGCAGATGGTTTTCAATTGCAATTTTTCAGGAAAAAAATGCGCTTTAATTAGGAAAACAATATTGCAAATTTTTAGGTAAAAAATATAAAAAAAAAGGAAATATACTACATTTGTAGGAAAAACAAATATTGACATTTTTAAAAAAAACAAATATTGAAATTTTTTAGAAAAACAAATATTTAATTGTTTTAGGAAAAAAATATACACATTTTTTAGGGGAAAAATATACACATTTTTTAGGAAATAAATATACAATTTTTTTAGGGAAAAAATATACAATTTTTTTAGGAAAAGAAAATATACAATTTTTTTAGGAAAAAAATATACAATTTTTTTAGGAGAAATGTACATTTTTTTAGGAGAAAATATACAATTTTTTGGGCGAAAAAAATATACAATTTTTTTATGAAAGAAAAAAATACAAAAATTTTAGAAAAAAAAATATACATTTTTTTTAGGAAACAAATATATTCAATTTTTTTAGGAAAAGAAAATATACATTTTTTTTAGGAAAACAATATACAATTTTTTTAGGAGAAATGTACAATTTTTTTTAGGAGAAAATATACAATTTTTTGGGGGAAAAAAATATACAATTTTTTTATGAAAGAAAAAAATACAAAATTTTTAGGAAAAAAATATACATTTTTTTAGGAAACAAATATATTCAATTTTTTTAGGAAAAAAATATACAATTTTTTTAGGAAAAAAATATACAATTTTTTTAGGAAAAATATATACAATTATTTTAGGAGAAAACGTACAATTTTTTTAGGAGAAAATGTACAATTTTTGGGGGGAAAAAATATAACAACATTTTTTAGGAAAGAAAAAAATACAACATTTTTAGGAAAAAAATTATACAATTTTTTTAGGAAACAAATATTGATTTTTTTTTTTAGGAAAAAATATACTTTTCCTTTTAGGAAAAAATATACTTTTCCTTTTAGGAAAAAATATATTTTAATGAATTTTAGTGCACACAATAGAATACCCAATTGTTTTGGTAAAATATTAAAGATGATGCCAAGCCAAGTAAATAGAAAATGACTTAGAACCACCAAACATTATTATCATTTATTTATTTTTTTAAGCAGAGGCCCCAGAGAATAAAATGTCACTTGGGTATTTGCGTAGTGGTTTTTCAAGTGCAAATTTTCATGAAAAATACGCTTTAATTAACTTTTTTAGGGAAAAAATATACTTGACTTTTTAGTAAAAAAAATATACTTGATTTTTTAGGAAAGAAAGAAACTTGACTTTTTAGCTAGTCACGATTAAGCACTAGCTCAGTGCGAAACGCGTCGGCTATCTACCTGTTCCTTTGTTGCACCCTGTGAAGTGATGTACTTGCTGTGTTTTTTTTTTAATAAAAGACAACCGTTTGGTCGGTGGAGTGCGGCTATCCATCCTCTTTCTTCGTATCTTATGCATGGTCAGTGCATCGCCAGCACCCACGGTATCCTGAGTCAGTCCATCTCTACATAGTGACCCACCTGGAGCGGTGATCCCTTCTCTATTAATTTGGAGCATGCGCACTGGGATACCCCCACGGACGGCGTATGCACAGTTCAGAAAAAAACTCCATTTACGTCGGGTCAAGACGTATTAACATAAAACACGCCCCCATCCCATCCATTTGAATTGCGCGCCCTTACGCCGACACAGTTACACTACGCCGCCGTAACTTACGGCGCAAATTCTTTGTGGATATGGGAAATACGCTGTAATTTACGGCGGCGTAGTGTATCTGAAACGTAGTAGTGTATATGCCGGATCTCTCCATAAGGAGGACCTGCCACAGCCTAGGCTATCACATGAGATGTTGATCATCCCTTCTGATAGTAATAAAGTTGATAAAAAAATGGAAATTATAATATAAATATAATATAATTCAATAAAAGAAATAATAAAATTAAATAAAAATTCCCCCATGCAAATGCGAACGCATATGTAGGTCCCGCTATGTAAGCGGTGATGACATGTGAGGTATCGCCACGAACGTCAGAGCGAGAGCAATATTTCTAGCCCCAGAGCTCCTGTGCAACTCTCAACTGGAAAACTAGAAAGGCTTTTAAAGGGCCACCTATGGAGAATTTTAAGTGGCGTAGTTTGTCGCCGTTCCACGTGCATGCTCAGCTTTAAATTATTTATTTATTTTCTTAGGTTAGGAGTTAAAGTTGGGGGTTAATATTAGGGGTAATATTAGGGTTAGAGGCTGGGGTTAGGGTTTTTTCTATTTATTTTTTATTTACCTATTATTTTTATTATTATTATTTATTTACCTTGTTAGGGGTTACTGGTAATATTGGGGGTGGGGTTTATGATTATGGGGTTGATATTAGAGTTCGGGTCAATATTAGGGGTAATATTAGGATTAGGGTTTTTATTTATATATTTAATTATTTATTTCCATATTATTTATTTATTTTGTTAGGTTAGGGGTCAAAGTTAGGGGTTGGTGTTTAGGATTTTGGGTTTAATATTATTCGAGTTGGGGTTAATATTAGGATTAGGGTTTTTTATTTATTTATGTATTTTGTAAGGTTAGGAGTTAAAGTTGGGGGTAATATTAGGGTTAGGGTTTTTTCTATTTATTTTATTTATTATTTATTTACGTATTATTATGATTATTTATTTATGTATTTATTTACCTTGTTTGGGGTAAAAGTTGGGGGTTACTGGTAATATTGGGGGGAGGGTTTATGATTATGGGGTTAATATTAGAGTTGGGGTCAATATTAAGGGTAATATTAGGATTAGGGTTTTCTATTTATTTTATTATTTATTTCCATATTATTTATTTATTTTGTTAGATTAGGGGTTAGGGTTTAGGATTATGGGTTTAATATTATTAGAGTTAACGTTAGGGTTAAGGGCTGGGATTATGTATTTTTTATTTATTTTAAGTATTTGTTTATTATTTATTTATTATTATTTTTGTATGGGGGTTAAGGGTTAGAGTTTAGAGGATTTTTTTTATTTATTTACCCATTATTTATTTATTTTGTTAGGTTAGGGGTTAAAGTTAGCGCTTAATATTAGGGGTCATGTTAGGGTTAGGGGCTGGGGTTAGAGTTTTTTCTATTTATTTTATTTATTTACCTATTATTGTTATTTAAACTTATTTACCTATTATTATTATTATTATTATTATTATTATTATTATTATTTATTTATTTTGTTAGGGGTACAAGTTGGGGGTTACTGGTAATATTAGGGGGTAGGGTTTAGGATTATGGGGTTAATATTAGAGTTAGGGTTAATATTGGGTGTAATATTCTTTTTTTTTTTTATTATTTAATTTAATTATTATTAATTTCCATATTATTTATTTTGTTAGGTTAGGGGTTAAAGTTAGCAGTTAGGATTAGGGGTTAATATTAGGGGTGATATTAGGGTTAAGAGCTGGGGTTAGGGCTTTTTTCTATTTATTTTATTTATTATTTATTTACCTATTAATATTAGTATTGGTATTATTATTTAAACGTATTTACCTATTATTATTATGATTATTATTATTATTATTATTATTATTATTATTTATTTATTTATCTTGTTAGGGGTAAAAGTTGGGGGTTACTGGTAATATTGGGGGGTAGGGTTTAGGATTATGGGGTTAATATTAGAGTTAGGGTTAATATTAGGAGTAATATTCTTTTTTTTTTTATTATTTAATTTAATTATTATTAATTTCCATATTATTTATTTTGTTAGGTTAGGGGTTAAAGTTAGCGGTTAATATTAGGGTTAGGGGCTGGGGTTAGGGCTTTTTTCTATTTATTTTATTTATTATTTATTTATTTACCTATTATTATTATTATTATTATTAGTATTATTAGTATTATTATTAGTATTATTTCTTAAAATGATTTACCTATTATTATTATTATTTATTTATTTATCTTGTTAGGGGTAAAAGTTGGGGGCTACTGGTAATATTGGGGGTAGGGTTTAGGATTATGGGGTTAATATTAGAGTTAGTGTTAATATTAGGTGTAATATTAGTTTAATAAAATTATTATTTATTTACATATTATTTTTTTTGTTGGGTTGGGGGTTAAAGTTAGGGGTTGGGGTTAGGGTTTAGGATTATGGGGCTAATTTAATTAGAGTATGGTAAGGTTTAATATTAGGAGTAATATTAGGATTAGAGTTTTTTATTTATTTAATTTATTTATTTACATATTATTTATTTTGTTAGGTAAGGGGGTTAAAGTTAGGGGTTTTAGATTATGGGGTTAATATTAGAGTTAGTGGTTTAGGATTAGGGGAAAATATCAGGGTTAAGAGCTGGGGTTAGGGTTTTTTCTATTTATTTTATTATTTATTTACCTATTATTATTATTATTATTATTATTATTATTATTAGTAGTAGTAGTAGTAGTAGTAGTAGTATTATTTAAAATGATTTACCTATTATTATTTATTTATTTATTTATCTTGTTAGGGTTAAAAGTTGGGGGTTACTGGTAATATTAGGGGGTAGGGTTTAGGATTATGGGGTTAATATTAGAGTTAGGGTTAATATTAGGAGTAATATTAGTGTTTTTTTTTATTAATTAAATTAAATTATTATTTATTTCCATATTATTTATTTTGTTAGGTTAGGGGTTAAAGTTTGGGGTTGGGGGTTTAGGATTATGGGGCTAATATTATTAGAGTAAGGTTTAATATTATGGGGTTATATTAGGATTAGGGTTTTTTATTTATTTAAATGTATTTATTATTTTATTAACATATTATTTATTTATTTTGTTAGGTTAGGGGGTTAAAGTTAGGGGTTTTAGATTATGGGGGTTAATATTAGAGTTGGGGGTTTAGGATTTGGGGACAATATTAGGGTTAAGAGCTGGGGTTAGGGGGTTTTTTTTGTATTTTTTTTTTTTTTTTATTATTGTTTTTTTTTTATTATTGTTTTTATTTTTATTATTTATTTTTATTATTGTTTTTATTTTTATTATTGTTTTTATTTTTATTATTGTTTTCATTTATTTTATGTATTATCTTTTTTTATTATTATAATTATTCATTTAATTTTTGCATTTGAGCATAAAAAAAAAAACGCGCTAAAACGCTCATTTCTAGCGTTTCTGCGCCTTTCAGTGGTGCGTTTATCGCACCGATCCGCCGGATTTGAGCTCCAGAACTTTTTTGGAGCTTCAGGAAACTCGTAGTATAGATGAGAATCGTCTCCATAGAGAATAATTGATTTTTTAATTTTCTCTTCCTGCGTTTTGGAGCTTCACGCTATAAAACGCTGAGGTGTGATTGGGTCCTGATATTGGGGGGGCGTTCCTCTCCGGAGGCCGTTCTACATTTGGACTCCTCAATTACACGGAACGCCGTGACACGCGTGTCCCGCTGGGTGTGTGTTTGTCTTGCCGTGTTGTTGTAGCAGACCTTTCGTTTACACAAGTTTGACTCGGACCCTCCAGTCCATCCCCCCCCCCCCGGGTGTTATTATAGGATGTGAGCCCCCCCTCCCCCCCCCGGGTGTTATTATAGGATGTGAGCCCCCCCCTCTCCTCCCCCGTCCATGTGTGGTCTCCCTTCATCCATGTTTGTTTTAATAACCTTTAAATCAACAAAAAGGGGGACATTTTATTCCATGAATGGTGCGTACCATTCCGTCCACAAATACACACCGGGCTCCGCCACCCCCACACCGCAAGGAATCAGGGAACGGACCCCCGGCCCGTCCCGCGCGACCGCAGAACGGACCCCGTCCCGCGCGACCGCAGAACGGACCCCGTCCCGCGCGACCGCAGAACGGACCCCGGCCCATCCCGCGCGACCGCAGAACGGACCCCGGCCCATCCCGCGCGACCGCAGAACGAACCCCGGCCCATCCCGCGCGACCGCAGAACGAACCCCGGCCCATCCCGCGCGACCGCAGAACGAACCCCGGCCCATCCCGCGCGACCGCAGAACGAACCCCGGCCCATCCCGCGCGACCGCAGAACGCTCCCCGACCCATCCCGCGCGACCGCAGAACGCTCCCCGACCCATCCCGCGCGACCGCTAAACGTTCCCCGACCCATCCCGCGCGACCGCAGAACGGACCCCGGCCCATCCCGCGCGACCGCAGAACGGACCCCGGCCCATCCCGCGCGACCGCAGAACGGACCCCGGCCCATCCCGCGCGACCGCAGAACGGACCCCGGCCCGTCCCGCGCGACCGCAGAACGAACCCCGGCCCGTCCCGCGCGACCGCAGAACGAACCCCGGCCCGTCCCGCGCGACCGCAGAACGTACCCCGGCCCGCGCGACCGCAGAACGTACCCCGACCCATCCCGCGCGACCGCAAAACGTTCCCCGACCCATCCCGCGCGACCGCTAAACGTTCCCCGACCCATCCCGCGCGACCGCAGAACGGACCCCGGCCCATCCCGCGCGACCGCAGAACGGACCCCGGCCCATCCCGCGCGACCGCAGAACGGACCCCGGCCCGCGCGACCGCAGAACGAACCCCGGCCCGTCCCGCGCGACCGCAGAACGAACCCCGGCCCGTCCCGCGCGACCGCAGAACGAACCCCGGCCCGTCCCGCGCGACCGCAGAACGTACCCCGGCCCGCGCGACCGCAGAACGTACCCCGACCCATCCCGCGCGACCGCAAAACGTTCCCCGACCCATCCCGCGCGACCGCAAAACGTTCCCCGACCCATCCCGCGCGACCGCAAAACGTTCCCCGACCCATCCCGCGCGACCGCAAAACGTTCCCCGACCCATCCCGCGCGACCGCAAAACGTTCCCCGACCCATCCCGCGCGACCGCAAAACGTTCCCCGACCCACCCCGCGCGACCGCAAAACGTTCCCCGACCCACCCCGCGCGACCGCAAAACGTTCCCCGACCCACCCCGCGCGACCGCAAAACGTTCCCCGACCCACCCCGCGCGACCGCAAAACGGACCCCGACCCACCCCGCGCGACCGCAGAACGGACCCCGGCCCATCCCGCGCGACCGCAGAACGGACCCCGACCCATCCCGCGTGACCGCAGAACCACCCCCGGCCCACCCCGCGTGACCGCAGAACGGACCCCGACCCATCCCGCATGTCCGCAGAACAAACCCCCGTCCTATCTCGTGCGACCGCAGAACGGACCCCAGCCCAATAACGCATGACCGCAGAACGGACCCCGACCCATCCTGGGTGACCAAAGAACGGACCCCGACCTTTTCCGCATGACCACAGAACGGCCCCCGGCCCACCCCACGCAACCACAGAACGGACCCTGATCAATCCTGTATGACCGCAGAACGAACCCCGGCCCACCCCGCGTGACCGTAGAACGGACCCCTGACCCATTCTGCGTGACCGTAGAACGGACCCCGACCCATCCCGTGCGACCGCAGAACAAACCCCGACCCATTCTGCGTGACCACAGAACAGACCCCGGCCCACCCCGCGTGACCGCAGAACGGACCCTGACCCATCCCGCATGACCGCAGAACGGACCCGACCCATCCCACGCGACCACTGAACGGACCCCGGCCCATCCCGCATGACCACAGAATGGACCCTGGCCCATCCCGCATGACCGCAGAACGGCCCCCGGCCCACCCCGCGCAACCAAAGAACGGACACTGATCAATCCTGTATGACCACAGAACGGACCCGGACCCATCCCACATGGCCACAGAACGGACCCGGACCCATCCCGCATGGCCACAGAACGGACCCGGACCCATCCCGCATGGCTTGTATATGAATAGCCGACCGCTGTCAAACAAAGTCCCGCCTCCTTTATCAGCTCCTATGATAGACAACACAGTGGTCCAATGCCGGTCCAGGAGGCAGGACTTTGTTTGACATCAGTCGACATTTCATATACACGCCGTGTCACAGCGGGAGATCCCCGCTCTGTGTGATCCCGCTGGAATTCCTCCCTGCTGCACTGATGGGACCACACTTATGGGCACTGATAGGCTGAATTGATGGGCACTGATAGGCAGCATTGATAGGCACTGCTGAGGCTGCACTGATGAGGTGGCACTAATGGACCTGCACTGAAAAGGCAGCACTGATGGCACTAATAGGCTGCACTGGCTACTGATGAGGCAGCATTGATGGGCATTGATAAGCTGCACTGGTGGGGCAGCACTGATGGGCACTGATGAGGGGGTACTGATAAACCTCACTGATGGGGATGTACTGATAAGCTGCACCAATGGCCACTGATGAGGCAGCAATGATAGGCACTGCTCTATTGAAATCATTCACTGCCATGCTGGCACCGTCCACTGAATCTCAATGTTTATGAACAATGTTACTTTGTATCTCTCTATCTTCTGTCTGAGCAATGTTTATAAACAGTGGCCCGAATTCAGAGAGCAATTGCGCCTGCGTAACCATAGTTACGCAGCGCAATTGCTTACTTGCGCCGGCGTAACGAATGCTCCTGATTCAGGAACCTCGTTACGCCGGCTGCAGCCTAAGATATGCGTGGCATAAGGCTCTTATGCCCGCATATCTTGGGCTGCATTCTTACGCAGGCCGCTAGGTGGCGTTCCCGTAGTGGTCAGCGTAGAGTATGCAAATTGCATACTAACGCCGATTCACAACGTTACGCGAGCCCTGCGTACGCAGTTTACGTCGTTTGCGTACGGCGGTTTTCGCGTAAGGCTGCCCCTGCTATTAGCAGGGGCAGCCAATGTTACGTATTCCCGTCGTTCCCGCGTCGCGAAATTTAAACTTTACGTAGTTTGCGTAAGTGATTCGTGAATGGCGCTGGACGCCATTCACGTTCACTTTGAAGCAAATGACGTCCTTGCGACGTCATTTGCCGCAATGCACGTCGGGAAAGTTTCCCGACGGAGCATGCGCTCTACGCTCGGCGCTGGAGCGCGCCTAATTTAAATGATTCCCGCCCCCGGCGGGATCATTTACATTGCGCGCGCTTACGCCGGGCAATTTTGCCGGCGCGCCCTTGCAATTTACGGAGCTACTGCTCCGTGAATAGAGGGCAACGCAAAATATTTGCGGGGGCGCAGGGCAAAAACATTGCCCTGCGCCTCCGCAAATAGAGCGCAATTCTTTCTGAATCCGGGCCAATGTTACTTTGTATCTCTCTATCTCCTGTCTGAGCAATGTTTATAAACAATGGGGTAGATTCAAGAAGCAATTGCGCCTGTGTAACCATAGGTTGCACAGCGCAATTGCTTACTTGCCCCGGCGTAACGAGTGCTCCTGATTCAGGAACCTCGATACGCCGACTGCAGCCTAAGATATGCGCGGCATAAGGCTCTTATGCCCGCATATCTTAGGCTGCATTCTTGCGATGGCCGCTAGGTGGCGTTCCCGTTGTGCTCAGTGTATAGTATGCAAATTGAATACTAACACCGATTCACAACGTTGCGCGAGCCCTGCGTACGCAATTTACGTAGTTTACGTACGGCGGTTTTCGCGTAAGGCTGCCCCTGCTATTAGCAGGGGCAGCCAATGTTACGTATTCCCGTCGTTCCCGCGTTGCGAAATTTGAACTTTACGTAGTTTGCGTAAGTGATTCGTGAATGGCGCTGGACGCCATTCACGTTCACTTTGAAGCAAATGACGTCCTTGCGACGTCATTTGCCCCAATGCACGTCGGGAAAGTTTCCCGATGGAGCATGCGCTCTACGATCGGCGCGGGAACGCGCCTAATTTAAATGATTCCCGCCCCCTACGGGATCATTTAAATTGCGCACGCTTACGCCAGGCATTTTGCCGGCGCGCCCACGCAATTTACGGAGCTACTGCTCCGTGAATCAAGGGCAGCGCAGTAAATTTGCGGGGGCGCAGGGCAAAAACGTTGCCCTGCGCCTCCGTAAAAAAAGCGCAAATCTACCTGAATCCGGGCCAATGTTACTTTGTATCTCTCTATCTCCCGTCTGATCAATGTTTATAAACAATGTTACTTTGTATCTCTCTATCTCCCGTCTGATCAATGTTTATAAACACACCTCTTAGCCCCCATTCACACCTAGGCGTTTTGTCGCCTGTAGTGTGACGCCGCAGCAGCCCCGAGACGCTGGAGGGATGAAAACACATTGCCCTCTATGGAGATGGTTCACATCTCCACGCCGAACGCCATACGCCTGCTGCCTGAAAAAAAGTCCCGGACCTTTTTTTCAGGCGGCTTTCGGCGTTCGGCATAGGAGATGTGAACCATCTCCATAGAGGGGGTGAGGCTGCATTCACAATCGCAGCGTTTTGTCGCCGCAAATCGCGGTACAAAACGCCACAATTTGTCGCCGCAATTCGCAGGACAAAGCGCCGCGATTTTGTACGCCTAGGTGTGAATGCAGCCTTAAAGCGGAGGATTTTTTTTTATAAAAGCCAGCAACTCCAAATACTGCAGCTGCTGACTTTTAAAAAAATTAACACTTACCTGTCCAGCGCTCACGCAAAGTCGGCAGACGAGGCTGAGCAATCGCTTGGTCCTCGGACGCTGCGGCCGCCATCCTCGGTGAGGGAATCAGGAAGTGAAGCCTTGCAGCTTCCCTGCCTGATTCCCTACTGTGCATGCGCGAGTGTGCAGCGCGCCGTCACTGGTCCCCGATCTCTCCTGGGAACACTTTTTTCCCCGAAGACAGCGGGGGGGGGGGGGGGGGGGTTGGGGTGACGCCCCCCTGAAAGGTGTCAAATGTGAGGGGTTTCCGAAAAGCGGAAGTTCCACTTTTGGGTGGAGCTCCGCTTTAAGTTAGAAAACCATGAATTGCCCCTCTAATGTCCTCCATAAGCTGATACAAGAAAAGCGTGTGTAATGAGCCCCCAGGAATGTGAGCCGGTCAGCGGGGTCCTAGATGGGATGATGCGGTTGTTGATCGCTGTGGCGGGATTTCAGGTCTGTGCCTCCTTCTCAGTGTTACTTTGCCGCTACCCGCGAATTACGCCTTTGTTCCCGTGCAATTTTGAAAACCCCAAAAAAATGAAAATTGAAACAAAAGTGCATTGTACATTTCATGGAAGGCTAATGTAACATTGTTATACTTTCCAACTTCCATGAACAATAAAAGTCATAAAACAAGATGAGGTCCTCCCCCTCCCCCGGACTTCTACTATTCAGTGCCCCCCCCCCGGACTTCTACCATTCAGTGCCCCCCCCCCCAGGACTTCTACTATTCAGTGCCCCCCTCGGACTTCTACCATTCAGTGCCCCCCCCGGACTTCTACCATTCAGTGCCCCCCCCCCCAGGACTTCTACTATTCAGTGCCCCCCTCGGACTTCTACCATTCAGTGCCCCCCCCCGGATCTTCTACCATTCAGAGCCCCCCCCAGGACTTCTACTATTCAGCGCCCCCCCAGGACTTCTACCATTCAGCGCCCCCCCGGACTTCAACCTTTCAGTGCCCCCCCAGGACTTCTACCATTCAGCGCCCCCCCAGGACTTCTACCATTCAGTGCCCCCCCCAGGACTTCCACCATTCAGCGCCCCCCCCAGGACTTCTACCATTCAGTTTCACCCCCCAGACTTCTACCATTCAGTGCCCCCCCGGACTTCTACCATTCAGCGCCCCCCCGGACTTCTACCATTCAGCGCCCCCCCAGGACTTCTACCATTCAGCGCCCCCCCTGGACTTCTACCATTCAGTGCCCCCCCCAGACTTCTACCATTCAGTGCCCCCCCAGGACTTCTACCATTCAGTGCCCCCCCCAGGACTTCTACCATTCAGTGCCCCCCCAGGACTTCTACCATTCAGCGCCCCCCCAGGACTTCTACCATTCAGCGCCCCCCAGACTTCTACCATTCAGCGCCCCCCCGGACTTCTACCATTCAGCGCCCCCCCAGGACTTCTACCATTTAGCGCCCCCCTTGGACTTCTACCATTCAGTGCCTCCCGGACTTCTACCATTCAGCGCCCCCCCAGGACTTCTACCATTCAGTGCCCCCCCCAGGACTTCTACCATTCAGCGCCCCCCCAGGACTTCTACCATTCAGCGCCCCCCCCGGACATCTACCATTCAGCGCCCACCCCAGGACTTCTACCATTCAGTGCCCCCCCCCAGGACTTCTACCATTCAGTGCCCCCCCAGGACTTCTACCATTCAGCGCCCCCCCCAGGACTTCTACCATTCAGTGCCCCCCCGGACTTCTACCATTCAGCGCCCCCCCCCCAGGACTTCTACCATTCAGCGCCCCCCCCCCCAGGACTTCTACCATTCAGCGCCCCCCCAGGACTTCTACCATTCAGTGCCACTCCTCTGACTTCTACCATTCCCCCCCCCCCCAGGACTTCTACCATTCAGCGCCCCCCAGCAGTGCGATTTTAATATAGATTCCTTAACGGCACAAAGATTGGCTCCGTCTTGAGAACCGAATTTAAAATTCTGAAAGTTGTCCTCAAAGCGCCGGCCTGCCCGAGATATAGGCGAAGTAATTACCATCGCAAGTCATAATAACACGGCGAGGCCCGGCGCTCCCACATTCTGCGTTCTGCCAAAATGTCAGCCCTCTGATTGGTTGTTGTGCCCTCCTCTGTAATTACATCTCTGCATTTCTCTACAGGATGGATATACATTCTAAGAACCAGAAAAATCGGCAACGCCGGCAGATCCTCCGACAGAAACACGAGATGTGGATCCGGTGGGAAGAACGCGTTCTTATAATCAGAATCCGATTCCTTATAAAAAGTGTCCATCTATATGGAAACACCATAGAGAGGTCAGAGAAAGACCCGGAATACCGGACTGCTCCTCCCACCCTTCATATTGCTCTGCCCCCCCCCCCATCTACATGAAGGATCTCATCTGATTTCTGAAAACCCAACTCCGCCCCCCCCAAAAACAAAATTATGGGATTGTCAGTGTGTCTAAGAGGAATAGTGTCCCATCATTGGGATCAGTGGGAGGAATAGTGTCCCATCATTGGTATCAGTGGGAGGAATAGTGTCCCATCATTGGTGTCAGTGGGAGGAATAGTGTCCCATCATTGGTGTCAGTGGGAGGAATAGTGCCCCATCATTGGTGTCAGTGGGAGGAATAGTGTCCCATCATTGGTGTCAGTGGGAGGAATAGTGTCCCATCATTGGTGTCAGTGGGAGGAATAGTGTCCCATCATTGGTATCAGTGGGAGGAATAGTGCCCCATCATTGGTGTCAGTGGGAGAAATAGTGTCCTATCATTGGTGTCAGTGGGAGGAATAGTGTCCCATCATTGGTGTCAGTGGGAGGAATAGTGTCCCATCATTGGTGTCAGTGGGAGGAATAGTGTCCCATCATTGGTGTCAGTGGGAAGAATAGTGCCCCATCATTGGTGTCAGTGGGAGGAATAGTGTCCCATCATTGGTGTCAGTGGGAGGAATAGTGTCCCATCATTGGTATCAGTGGGAGGAATAGCGTCCCATCATTGGTATCAGTGGAAGGAATAGTGCCCCATCATTGATATCAGTAGGATAAATAGTGTCCCATTATTGGTGTCAGTGGGAGGAATAGTGCCCAATCATTGATAACAGTAGAATGAATAGTGTCCCATTATTGGTGTCAGTTGGAGGAATAGTCCCCCATCATTGGTATCAGTGGGAGGAATAGTGTCCCATCATTGGTATCAGTGGGAGGAATAGTGTCCCATCATTGGTGTCAGTGGGAGGAATAGTGTCCCATCATTGGTGTCAGTGGGAGGAATAGTGTCCCATCATTGGTGTCAGTGGAAGGAATAGTGTCCCATCATTGGTGTCAGTGGGAGGAATAGTGTCCCATCATTGGTGTCAGTAGGAGGAATAGTGTCCCTTCATTGGTGTCAGTGGGAGGAATAGTGTCCCATCATTGGTGTCAGTAGGAGGAATAGTTTCCCATCATTGGTGTCAGTGGGAGGAATAGTGTCCCATCATTGGTGTCAGTGGGAGGAATAGTGTCCCATCATTGGTGTCAGTAGGAGGAATAGTGTCCCTTCATTGGTGTCAGTGGGAGGAATAGTGTCCCATCATTGGTGTCAGTAGGAGGAATAGTTTCCCATCATTGGTGTCAGTGGGAGGAATAGTGTCCCATCATTGGTGTCAGTGGGAGGAATAGTGTCCCATCATTGGTGTCAGTGGGAGGAATAGTGTCCCATCATTGGTGTCAGTGGGAGGAATAGTGCCCATCGTTGGTGTCAGTGGGAGGAATAGTGTCCCATCATTGGTGTCAGTGGGAGGAATAGTGTCCCATCATTGGTGTCAGTGGGAGGAATAGTGTCCCATCATTGGTGTCAGTGGGAGGAATAGTGCCCCACCCACCATTGGAGCACAGGTGTGTGAGGAGGAAGGTGTGTGAGAAGCTGCTGTGTGAGAAGGGAGTTGCCTGGAAATCTCTCCCAGCTCTCCTGGCCCCTTTTCTGGGGAAGCCATGGAGGGCAGCGGGGCCTCCCCTGCTGGAGGCTCTCAGCCATCTCCTGGGCCATCTGCTGACATGTCTGCCCCTCTACAAGCCTCAGCTGGTGATCTCTCTGCCCCTGGTGTGGATGAAGGCTCGGAGGCCATTCGGGAGCGAGTGGTGGCCGGTATAAAAGTCCTAAACCGGGAGAGGGATAAGCTGTACAAGCTACGTGCGGAGCTGAAGCGCCTGCGAAGGCAACGTGAAGGCTTACATAGCCAGAAACGCGGATCCATGGATCCAGAGATCCAATTGGCCAAGGTCCGTGTGGACCACCAGGAGACCATCGTGGCCATAATGGAAGGAAGGGATGGTCCTTTCAAGGAAAAGTTCTGCAACGACAAGAGGTTTGCAAAAGTGACAAAGATGGAGGTGGAGGAGGAGGAGACCCCCAGTTCTGACCCCCTGCCCCCCCAGGGAGAGGTAAGCACCCCAATGCCTTCCCAGGACTCAGGAGGCATGCTGAGGGTGATCCAGGTAATGGAGTCTCCTGTGCGGGGGGATCGGATGGTCTTTAATGATGAAGATATTGCAGATGGTGTACCTGATAAAGTAAAGCCAGCTAAGCCCCATGTTGTGAATAAGACTGTGTTTGTACCATCAATGACTGATAATGTGCCCAATAATAAGACTGCCAGTCCTGTATGCAGTAATAATGTGCCTGCTGAGGCTGCAATGCAGCAAGAGATCCGTTTAAAAAATGACATTTCTGTGAAGGAACTGCAAGTCCCAGCAGAACCCATTAACCCTCCTGATGCTGAGACCAGAGCTGATTGCCCCACTGCTGCTCAGGACTCCACAGCGCAGCATCAGGCGACAGCTGGTACTGCAGCAGCAACAGTGACTGTTCCTGATGGGAATGTGTGTGTGACTGATAAAAATCATCCCAGTTCAGGTGGGATGGACAATGGTCCCATTTCAGGTGGGATGGACAATGGTCCCATTTCAGGTGGGATGGACAATGGTCCCATTTCAGGTGGGATGGACAATGGTCCCATTTCAGGTGGGATGGACAATGGTCCCAGTTCAGGTGGGATGGACAATACTAACTCTGTTCATGCAGATAAAGTGACTTCAGTGTGGGGTCTTGGCCCCAATAAACCCACTTTTGCTCAGGTGTTGCGCTCTGCCCCTGGCAGCTCCGCCCCCAAGCAGGGTTTTCCTCTACGAGCTACCACCTCGAGCCCCCCGGGATATGGTCTTGGGTCTCTGGCTTCTGCTGGGGGCCCAAGACGTAATGTTGTCATCCTGAAATGGGAAGGTGGTGCAATCCCCCCTGCAAGGCGTGCAGTGGTGGATTTAATTCTAGAAATGGGTTTTGGGGTTAACGATCTCTATGCTTTTATTCATGTGTCAGGGACGCGAGAGTATACAGTCAGTTTCACCAAGCCAGGGGGTCTTGACCTGTTCTGGGAACGATATGAGGCCCGGTGCAGGTCAAGACCCGAATGGGAGAGTCTGGCCCCAGTTGCGATTTCGCAGCAGTCAACAGTAAAAAAGATCACTATCATCCTCACCAATGAGAGCGTCCCTGCCAGGGATCTGGAGGTCTGGTTGAGGAACTACGGGGAGGTTTTGACCAAACCCAGTAAAATATTAGATGAGCGTAACATCTGGACTGGGGGATGGTCGGTAACAGTCAGGCTGGCCAGGGATGGAAATGTTGTCCGTCACCTGCCCTCCTCGGCTTTCATAGGGAGGGATAGGATGACCGTGTTCTACCCTGGTCAGCCGAAGCTGTGCCACCGCTGTGGAGAGAGGGGGCACCTTAGCTCCTCCTGTTCGGCCTTGATATGCTCAGTGTGTCGGGGTCAGGGTCATATGGCCAAGGACTGCACCCAGAAGATCAGGTGCAACCTGTGCCTGCGGCTTGGCCACCCTTATAGCAGATGCCCTGAGGCCTGGCACAATATGGAGAAGGAGGTAGTGGATGAGATGTCAGGGCTGGACAGGATGGAGGGGGAGGCCCCTGGTGTACCATCCTCCGCTGCGGTGACCGACCCCCCTGGTCCTGCTCAGGATCCCTCCCCAGTTTCCTCCCCAGTTCCCTCCCCAGTTCCTGTGACCACCCCTTCTGTGTCTGTAAGTACTCCTTCTGTATCTGTATCTGTGTCCCCCCAGCCTACTGTACCCGCTCCTCTTGTGTCAGAACCTTCCAAGTCTGTGCCCCCTGAGTCAGTTACCCCCCAGAAGTCTATCCCTGTTAAGTCGGATTTACCCCCCCCATCAGGAGTGATAGCGGGTACTAAAAAGGTCGCTTCAAAGAAAAAAACAAGGGATGAGGGCATCTCTGAGGCTGACCTGCGGTACCTGGAGGAGAGAAGGAAGGTTGGGCGGCGGAAGAAGCAGGCGGTGAGGACGGAACGGGGACGGGAAGCTCCGGTGCATGTCTCCACCCGTCGTAGGTCCTCTAGGTGGGATATTTCCTCATCTGGCGCTTCTTCAGAGCTGAGCTCTGAGTCAGAGATGGAGTTGGAGGCGGCCTCAAGAAAGAGGGAGGCTTCTGGTGATGAGCAGCAGAGGGGAGCTAAGAAGCAATCCACCCAATAACCCAAATGGCGGTTCCCCCTCCGTTAAAAGTGGCGACAATAAATGTCGCCAGCATTAAGTCAGTGAGAGCTCGTTCTATGGCCTTCTTTTTGTTCAGCCAATTAGATGCTGAAATTTTATTTTTGCAAGAGACTAGGCTCACCTCCTTGGCAGATATTCATATGGCCAAGAGAGAGTGGAGGTATGGTCCATCTTACTGGTCTCTTGCGGTCGAGCCTTACGGCGGTGTGGCGGTGTTGTTTAAAACCGGCATGGTAACTGTCCGGCGGGTTATTGAGGTGGAGATTGGGAGATGTATGGTCTTAGACGTCCTTGTGGGAGGGCAGGACCTGCGCCTAATTAATATCTATGGGCCGCACACAAAGTGGGACAGGAAATGCCTTTTTACAAGGATCAAGCCATTTCTTTTTACATCCCGGCAAGTGGTCTTTGGAGGTGACTTTAATACAGTAACTAGGCCCAAGGACAGGAAGGACTTCAAGGACAGGCTGGGATATGATAGCGTTTTTTTAAATAGTATGGTTAGGGATGCTGGTCTTGTGGATGTGCACATTGCGCACCTCCCGGATGACACCGGGTTCACCTTTCATCGTGGTAATAGTCAGAGTAGGATAGACAGGTTTTTTTTGAAGGAGGCCTCTGCTTTCTCACCCCCAGTGGTGCAGGCAGTAGAGTTCTCTGATCACTGTATGCTATCTGTGGCCCTGAATGCTTCAGACGCCCCTCAGAGAGGAAAGGGCATCTGGAGATTGAATTCGACTCTACTCCAGGAAGAACATGTTAGACAATCCTTTGAGGAATTCTTTCAGGCACAGGTGACCCTCCTGGACTTTTGTAGCAGCAAGGCTGAGTGGTGGGAGCTGACCAAAAAGAGGATCGCTGGATTCTTCAGGGGCCTAGCCAATAGAACACAGTTTAATAAATACATGACCTACCAACGTTTGCGGAGGAAGCTGGATATTCTTGTCTCGAGAGGAGGAGATCCTGGGGCAATCTCCGAAGTGAAACTCCTTCTCAGGAAGTGTCAATATGACCGGCATGCCTCTTTGGTTCTGGAGAGGGACTATGGGAAGTACCACTCGCCTGACCCTTACCAGAACTGCAAACAAGGTGTAGCTGTTAAAGCGGTCGTTGGCCTTAAGGACAGTACAGGTTCCGTGACAAAGTCCAGGTCAGGGATTCTGGAGGTCGTGAGGTCCTTTTATGCCGACCTTCTTGGAAGGAAAGAGCTTGACCGTGACAAGATGGAAAGCTTTTTGGACTCTACTCCAGGTCTAAATGGTGGAGATGTTCCATTGATGAATTTGACAGAGGAGATCACAGTTGAAGAGGTGATGAGGGCAATTGAACAGCTTGCCATCAAAAAGTCACCCGGACCGGATGGCTTGACGGCTGAGTTCTACAAAGCCTTTAAGTCTATTCTGGCCCCACATTTGGTAGAGGTTTTTAACAGTTGTCTTGCTGAGGGGGTGCTTTCCCCTTCCATGAGGCACTCGGCTGTGATTCTTCTGTCAAAGGGTAAAGATCCTTCGATGATTGAGAATTGGCGCCCCATCAGCCTTCTTAATGTCGATAGAAAGATACTGGCGAAGATATTTTTCTGGCGCCTGTCGTCAGTAGCAGAGTCTTTGCTTTCTCGCCATCAGCACTGTTCGGTCCAGGGTAGGAGCACCTTCACAGCGGTGTTAGCTGTCCGGGAGGCCTTGGAGCGGTGCAGGGCTGCAGGCTGGGGAAAGTACTTGCTGACATTGGATCAGGCAAAGGCTTTTGATCGTGTTAACCATGAGTACCTGTGGTTGCTCCTTAGTAAGTACGGTCTGCCGGGTGGTTTTGTTGATTGGCTGAAAGTCTTGTATAAGGGGGCAGAAAGCTTCCCTCTTGTTAATGGTTGGGTTGGGCAGTCCTTTGGGGTTGGCTCCGGGGTGCGCCAGGGTTGTCCCCTGAGTCCCCTGCTCTATGTGTTTGCAATCGACCCCTTCATCAGGAGGCTAGAGAGCGGCATGTTGTGTGGGGTACCAGTGGGGCTCCCGGGTGAGCCGCCACTGAGGGTTGTTGCTTATGCGGACGATGTATCGGTGATTGTCACTGGGACGGATGAGGCGGAGGAGGTGGTCTCTCTGACATCACGGTATTCTGAAGCATCAGGCTCCAAGATCAATCAGGAAAAGAGCGAAGTTTTCTGGATGGGAAAGGAAGGTGAGGGGTTTGATCTCCCGGACACCTTTCCAGTGCCCCGGGAAAGAATTAAGATACTAGGCATTGAATTTGGACCCGGCGATTATGGCCTCAAAAACTGGGAAGGGAGACTGGAAATTGCCAATGCTAAGGTGGTCAACTGGAAGAGATGGAAGTTATCTATGAGGGAAAGGGTTGATCTGATTAAGACTTACCTGATTCCGATCTTCTTGTATGTCAGCTTTGTCTGCATCTTGCCAGTGTCTCTCTATGCTAGGGTCAGTAGTGTGTTCTTCCAGATGTTGTGGGGGAACAGACTGAACCCCATCAAGAGGAATGTCACCTACCTATCCAGGAGGGAGGGTGGCTTAGGTATGGTCAACCCAGTTCTTTTCTTTTCACTGCTATTTCTCAAGTTTAACATTGGTAGTATGCTTGCAGTGGAACCTCCTGGATGGGCAGGCATATTTAGATCTTGGTTTAGGCCTTTTCTGCGACTTTGGGAAGAAGGTGGCCAAGTGAAGAATCGCAGGGGTCATCGTGGTCAGCTACCAGCCTATGTAGCTCCGTGCCTGAAGTTACTGCGGCAGTGGCGATTGTCGGCTGAAGATCTCAGATCGGTTCCGAGGAAAGACCTTATGAGTCGAGTCTTGAGCGAAGTCTTTCATGACCCACTGGCCTTAAGGGATTGCCCAGGCCCAGTTTTGAGGGCGGGGTTGAGACTAATTAATTTGGATAGAATACCTCCTAAATTTAGGGATCTGGCCTGGTTGTGCTTCCATGGGAGGCTCTATGTTCGGGGCAATTTGAAATTCCGCAGTGGGGTGGATCGTAGTTGTCCTCGGGAGGAGTGTGCAGGTGAGGAGGAGTCTATGGACCATTTTCTGCTTCGTTGCCCTTTTAACATAGAAGTGTACAAACAGGTGGGGCGGGCGCTCGGTGTTCCTTTCCTCTCCAGGCTGGGTTATGCCGAGTGGGTGTACGGAGCATTCAGTACCGGTGGAGGTCTTTGTTTGGATACACTTTTTTTAGTTAGCCTAGTGGTCCGTTATTTCACCTGGAACGCACGGTGTCAGGTCAGCATTCGGCAAAAAATCCTTCCTGTTGAGGTGGTGGTGTATGACATTGTGCATGAGGTGGGGAAGATTCGGGGGCTTGAGAGAGACAAGCTGGGTCAGGGGGCTTGGCTGAAGGCGTGGAGGGGGTTTCAAGCCTCCCTGACTGCCAGGAGTCTCTTTCCCGGGTGTGGCTGTCTGTCTCTTATCACCCTAGATTATTAGTTTTCATACATTTTTGATAAATGGCTGCGTACATAGGTGACGGGTTGTGCCTCTTAGGCCCTCTCTGCTGCTTTGTGTAAATAGTTTTGTAGTAATGTTTTGGTAGTGGTGTATATTGTATATATTGTATATATTCTGAACCTGGATGTGTATTCCTTGGATTTATGTTTGAAGTTTTGTACTATAGTTTTGTTTTTTACTTTTGTATAAAATTGGTTGCTTGATTCTTTTCAATAAAAGATCAATAGTGTCCCATCATTGGTATCAGTGGGAGGAATAGTGTCCCATCATTGGTATCAGTGGGAGGAATAGTGTCCCATCATTGGTGTCAGTGGGAGGAATAGTGTCCCATCATTGGTGTCAGTGGGAGGAATAGTGTCCCAACGTTGATATCAGTACAGGGAATAGTGTCCCATCATTGGTGTCTGTGGGAGGAATAGTGTCCCATCATTGGTGTCAGTGGGAGGAATAGTGTCCCATCAGTGGTGTCTGTGGGAGAAATAGTGTCCCATCATTGGTGTCAGTGGGAGGAATAGTGTCCCATCATTGGTGTCAGTGGGAGTGTCTGGCAGTCGATCCGTACATTCGCTCGTAGCATTGGATGCGTTTATTAATCCTTCACACATAATGAACGGTCGGTGACCTTGTTGTCGGCAATCTGAGAGATTTTCATTTCCTTTCCATTTCTAATCTGAACATTTGTGTTTCCTGCCGACTTCCTTGTTTCCTCTTTTCGGCCTCCACTTAGGAATAAATGAGAGGTTGGATTTCTGGCGTGTGAATCAGAACACGTATGACGGGTCCCCGCGTACTGCGTGAGAACTCAGTGTCCCCTCCACCAATCAGAGGAGATGTCTGGTGTCACCAATCAGAGCTTGACAATGCTGTCCCCCTGCAGGATCCTGTTCTGTCACGTACCACAGGAAACGCTACATAGGAAAGGAATCTCTTGTGTTACCTGAGCAGTGATGTGTGCCGTGCTTGTAGGACATCCCCAAACTCTTCCCACAGAGTTGGGAGCAGGAAATTGTCTGAAATGCTGACGCCTTAAAGGGGTTGTAAAGATTTGTGTTTTTTTCACCCCGGCGTCCTCTTCTCCATGGAGTCTGGCCGTTGATTGGCTTAGATTGGATCGATTAATAGCAGCGTAGCCATTGGCTCGCGCTGCTGTCAATCACATCCAATAACGCGGCGCGCCGGGGGGCGCAGCCGAGTGATACAGTCGGCAGGTTTAGCGGGAGCACGCCCGCAAGCTAACCCCCTTGGGAGAGCGCTTCACATGAAGGGGGTTAGCTCTTGCGGGGAGGAGCCGAGACAGCCACCGAGGGACCCCAGAAGAGGAGGATCGGGGCTATTATGTGTAAAACGAACTGCACTGTGGTGGTAAGTATGACATGTTTGTTATTTAAAAAAATAAAAAAAAACCTGAACAACCCCTTTAACCCTGTGATCACCCCTGATGTTAGCCCCTCCCCTGCTAGTGTCATTTATACAGTGACAGTGCATTTTTTTTTTTTTTAGCACTGATCAATGTATTGGTGTCACTGGTCCCCAAAAAGTGAAAAAGTGTCACTTATTATCAGATCTGTCCGCCCCAATGTCACAGTCCCGCTAAGAAATGACTGATCGCCGCCATTACTGGTAAAAAC
Organism: Rana temporaria; assembly: GCF_905171775.1. NCBI lineage: Eukaryota > Metazoa > Chordata > Amphibia > Anura > Ranidae > Rana > Rana temporaria. The sequence goes on from NC_053491.1 coordinate 5,210,390, forward strand.
AATTACAATTCCATAAAATCTCATAGTTTGTAGACGTGATAACTTTTGAGCAAAAAACAATCAATAAACGCTTTTTTGGGATTTTTTTTACCAAAAATATGTAGAAGAAACAAAATATATATAGATTTTTTTTAAATTTTTGGGATATATTTTAGAGCAGAAAGTAAAAAATATTGCTTTTTTAAAAAAAAAATATATTGTTTTTTTCTTGTTTATAGCGCAATAAAAAAACAACCGCAGAGGTGATCAAATACCACCAAAATAAATCTCTATTTGCGGGGAAAATAAAAAATATTGGGTACAGCGTTGCACCGGTGCACGACCACGCAGTTGTCAGATAAAGAAATGCAGTGCCGTATCTAAAAAAAAAGGCCTGGTCAGGAAGGGGGGTAAAACCTTTCAGGGATGAAGTGGTTAATTGGCTCCTCTCTAAACTGGCCCTAAAATGCATATAGATTTGGGACATTGGATTGCAAGCTCCTAGAACCAGGCATGTAATGGCCATCGGTACTGCCGGGAGTTTCCCGGTGGGCCGATGGCTCAGTGGGCCGGTTTCAGTGACAGCCAGTGGCATCGCTAGGGGGTGGCTTTTGGGGCTATAGCCCCAAACCTGGGGCCCAAAGCCCTGAGTCCCAGGGTGCCCCAACCACAGGGCTGCGGCCCACTAATGGGCCGTGGCCTTTCTGAAGCCATGGGGCGGGCAGCATGGGAGAGGGAGAGCGGGGAAGCAGCGTGGTAGAGCTGGCGGAAGAGAGAGCAGAGAGATGACATCATCTCTCACAGCCCCCGCCCTGCATCACTGCTGTTCCTGTTCCACCCTCACTGTGCAGCCGCGGGCAGCAGAGAGATTACATCATCTCTCACTGCCCGCCCTCTCTCTGGTGACCCTGATGTAAGGAGGGGCTCTCCGGGGACTCTGAGGTAAGGAGGGGCTCTCTAGGTACCCTGATGTCAGTGGAGGGCTCTTTGGGGACCCTGATGTAAGGGGGAGGCTCTCTGGGGACCCTGATGTAGGGAGGGGCTCTCTAGGTACCCTGATGTCAGTGGGGGGGGGCTCTATGGGGACTCTGATGTAAGGAGGGGCTCTCTGGGGACACTAATGTAAGGGGGCTCTCTGGGGACTCTGATGTAAGTGGGGGGCTCTCTGATGTAAGGAGGGGCTCTCTGGGGACCCTGATGTAAGGGGGGGGCTCTATTGGGACTCTAATGTAAGGAGGGCTTCTCTGGGGACACTAATGTAAGGGGGCTCTCTGGGGACCCTATTGTAAGTGGGGGGCTCTCTGATGTAAGGAGGGGCTCTCTGGGGACCCTAATGTAAGAGGGGCTCTCTGGGGACCCTAATGTAAGGGGGGCTCTCTGGGGACTCTAATGTAAGGAGGGGCTCTCTGGGGACCCTAATGTAAGAGGGGCTCTCTGGGGACTCTAATGTAAGGAGGGGCTCTCTGGGGACCCTAATGTAAGAGGGGCTCTCTGGGGACTCTAATGTAAGGAGGGGCTCTCTGGGGACCCTAATGTAAGAGGGGCTCTCTGATGTAAGTGGGGGGCTCTCTGGAGACCCTGATGTAAGGGGGGGGGCGCTCTGGGGACCCTAATGTAAGAGGGGCTTTCTGGGGACTCTGATGTAAGTGGGGGGCTCTCTGATGTAAGGAGGGGCTCTCTGGAGACCCTGATGTAAGAGGGGGGGCTCTCTGGGGACAATTACGTATAGTGTTTGCAAAATTAAAGCGGGCCCAATTTTTGTCCCAGTCCAGCCCTGGCAGGAACTGATGTGAATGTACAATTGATGTAAATTGCTAATGCTTATAATAATAATAATAATAATAATAATAATAATAATAATAATAATAATAATAGAAAATAAAAATCTCATGCAAAGTGAACAATTGTCTTAGTAAATCGCCTCCAATGATGGAAGAATGAAAGGATCAGACTATTTTCCTGAGGAATGTTGGATGAAATCCTCCAGCTTCATGTCCCTGCAGAGGTCGGGACTCAGCCAGGGACTGATATGAAGGTCCAATATGTAAATTCTGAATTGTCGGCTCTATAGAAATACCCGTAATCAATAAATCAGCACAATTGGGATCAATGACTGGTGGGACTCATCACATCCTCAGGACAGGAAAATCTGCCCCCCCCCCCCCCCCCCCACACACACACATCTGCTTTTCTAGGATATTCCTCCATGCATTTCCACCTCTGTTCCTGCATGCGGCATTAGTAGAGGAATGACATCCTTCCTTGACTTGCACCCCTGGACTGTCCATGCATCCTTCCTCGGAGTGAGGAGGAGGAGGAGGAGGAGGAGGAGTGAGGAGGGTGTGTCCAGAGGGAAGGGGAGGTCCTGGAGCTCCAGTATCAGGAGAACTCAGAGCTGTGAGGATATCCCATGGCTGGATACAAATCCGTTATGTCCCATCATAGGAGGCTACCCCCAAATCTGCCCAACCCCCAGCCTGAGGAATAGGGACCTGGAAGTCCCAGGCTGACACTTACCTGCAGCAAGGAACTCAGCTCAACTACTTACCTGCAGAAAAGAACTCAGTTCAACTACTTACCTGCAGCAAGGAACTTTTCACTACTTACCTGCAGCAAGGAACTCAGCTCAACTACTTACCTGCAGCAAGGAACTCAGCTCAACTACTTACCTGCAGCAAGGAACTCTCCACTACTTACCTGCAGCAAGGAACTTTCCACTACTTACCTGCAGCAAGGAACTTTCCACTACTTACCTGCAGCAAAGAGCTCAGCTCAACTACTTCCCTGCAGCAAAGAACCCCTCCACTTACTTGCCGCAGGGGGCATTTCTCCGGCCCCGGGTAGGATGGGCTGACACCATGCCCCTGATGATGGTGGGTCTCCGGGCTGTGAGTTGCCTGATCGGGGTGGTGGTCCTCCTCCTCTCCTTGGTGCCCTGGACCCGGAGCTGCCCCGTCCTCATCCACAGCTGCAAATGCGTCCTGGAGCGCCCCAAACATGGGGTGACTTCTACCGGGGCTCAGAGGAAGAAGGTGATCTGTACCAATGAGGACCTACTGGAGGTGCCCGACCCGGCCCTGATCCCCAACAAGACCGCCACCCTGTGAGTGTTCTGGGGTCCTGGGGGGGGTGTGGAAGGGTATGGGGTCCTGGGGGATGTGGAAGGGTATGGGATCCTGGGGGGATGTAGAAGGGTATGGGGTCCTGGCGGGTTGTGGAAGGGTATGGGGTACTGGGGGGATGTGGAAGGGTATGGGGTCATGGGGGGATGTGGAAGGGTATGGGGTCCTGGGGGGATGTGGAAGGGTATGGGGTCCTGGGGGGATGTGGAAGGGTATGGGGCCCTGGGGCGATGTTGAAGGGTATGGGGTCCTGGGGGGATGTGGAAGGGTATGGGGTGCTGGGGCGATGTAGAAGGGTATGGGGTCCTGGGGGGTTGTTGAAGGGTATGGGGTACTGGGGGGATGTGGAAGGGTATGGGGTCCAGGGGGGATGTGGAAGGGTATGGGGTCCTGGGGCATGTGGAAGGGTGAGGGGTCCTGGGGGGGATGTGGAAGGGTATGGGGTCCTGGGGGGTTGTGGAAGGGTATGGGGTCCTGTGGGGATGTGGAAGAGTATGGGGTCCTGGGGGGATGTGGAAGGGTATGGGGTCCTGGGGGGCATGTGGAAGGGTATGGGGTCCTGGGGGGTTGTGGAAGGGTATGGGGTCCTGGGGGGTTGTGGAAGGGTATGGGGTCCTGGGGCGATGTGGAAGGGTATGGGGTCCTGGGGGGATGTGGAAGGGTATGGGGTCCTGGGGGATGTGGAAGGGTATGGGGTCCTGGGGGGATGTGGAAGAGTATGGGGTCCTGGGGCATGTGGAAGGGTGAGGGGTCCTGGGGGGAATGTGGAAGGGTATGGGGTCCTGGGGGGGATGTGGAAGAGTATGGGGTCCTGGGGGCATGTGGAAGGGTATGGGGTCCTGGGGGGATGAGGAAGGGTATGGGATCCTGGGGGGGGATGGAAGGGTATGGGGTCCTGGAGTGGGGGTGGGGGTGAGGGGTCCTGGTGGGGGTGGAAGGGTGAGGGTCCCATCTGGATGAAAGTTTAGGAATTACAGTCTGCATGGAGTTTGTGTGTCTGCTAATGGAGTGCTCACCATATCCAGGAAACGTGTGCACTTCATGTTACATATATAATGATACAAAGTAACTGATCCACAAGAACTCTGTATACAATGTATCTGATCTCTCTCTCTCTCTCTCTCTCTCTCTCTCTCTCTCTCTATATATATATATATATACAATGTATCTGATCTCTCGCTCTCTCTCTCTCTCTCTATATATATATATATATATACAATGTATCTGATCTCTCTCTCTCTCTCTCTCTCTCTCTCTCTATATATATATATATATACAATGTATCTGATCTCTCTCTCTCTCTCTCTCTCTCTCTCTCTCTCTATCTATCTATCTATATACTCTGTATACAATGTATCAGATCTCTCTCTCTCTCTCTCTCTCTCTCTCTATATATATATATATACTCTGTGTACAATGTATCAGATCTCTCTATATACAGGAACTCTGTATACAATGTATCTAATCTCTATATATTCTCTGTATACAATGTATCTGAGCTCTATATACATATAGAACTGCTCCGGATTCTATTAGATTCCCCTCCTGAGCAGTCCAGACACATTCCATGTGAAAGAACCTTATAGGAGGATTATAACCCTCGTCATTTTGTTGTCATCTGTGTCCCATTGGGGAGATTTCCTATCACTTCCTGTCCCATAGACAAAACACGAGATGATTAGAAATCCCTCCAAAATCAGGGAATCCCCAAGTGTCACCAGAACCAGTGTCCCCATTGAAAGATTTCCCTTCTTCTCTTGTTTTGGTGACAACCCAAAGTGTAGGATTTTCTTTCCAGTTTAATTCCCATTTCTAATGATAAATGGGGGAAAAATAGAGAGGAAAAAGGGGAACAGACAGCGATAAAAACATAACAGACGTTCTAATCCCTCTTCACTCTATCCAAAACCCCCCAAAAAAGAAAGTTTTGCCTTTTAGTCTTTCTTTAAAGCCATTTCATGTTTTTTTTACTGCTGTGTCCCCATTGGGGAGAAACACCCTCTGGATTTGTCCCGGGGACCATTTGTGACTGAGAATGAATTCAGGGAGGACAGTCGAGTTTTGGGTGACCACCAGAGGTGACATCTGCGGTGACAACTATCACCAGAAGGGCATAGGCTTTGCATTGGGGAGAATTGTATTGCACTTCCTGTTGTGTCTGCAGAACAGGAAGTGAATGTAAATCTCCCCAGTGGGGCACAAAAAAAAAAACTCCATCCAAAGTGGAAAGAAAATTTGGGTTTTAATTGTACTTTTAAGCTGATCTCTGGATTATTTTAGTTTCCACACATCAAACCCAAGAATGTGGAATTCTGTACATTATTATATTTAGTGATTGATCTCTTCAGTATTTCTGTTATTAGTATTTTATCTCTTCGGTATTTATAATATTAGTATTTTAGCTCTTCAGTATTTATATTATTAGTATGTTATCTCTTCAGTATTTATATTATTAGTATTTTAGCTCTTCAGTATTTATATTATTAGTATGTTATCTCTTCAGTATTTATATTATTAGTATTTTAGCTCTTCAGTATTTATATTATTAGTATATTATCTCTTCAGTATTTATATTATTAGTATGTTATCTCTTCAGTATTTATATTATTAGTATGTTATCTCTTCAGTATTTATATTATTAGTATTTTATCTCTTCAGTTTTTACAATATTAGTATATTATGGGCCAGATCCACGTATTTTTATTCCGGCGTAGCGTATCGTTGTAACGCTACGCTGCCGCAACTTTGAGAGGCAAGTGCTGTATTCACAAAGCACTTGCCTCTAAAGTTACGGCGGCGTAGCGTAAATCTGCCGGCGTAAGGGCGCGGAATTCAAATGTTAAAGATGTGGGCGTGTTTTATGTTAAGTTTACTTGACCCGACGTAAATGATGTTTTTTTTATTTTGAACGGCGCATGCGCCTTCCGAGGGGGTATCCCAGTGCGCATGCTCGAAATTAACCCTGCAACAAGCCAATGCTTACGATGTGATTGTCATTCTACGCAAAGCCCTATTCGCGAAACGACTTCAGCAAACAACGTAAAATTTTCTAAATTCGACGCGGGAACGACGGCCATAATTAACATAGGATACGCCTCATATAGCAGGGGTAACATTACGCCGAAAAAAATCCTTACGGAAACGACGTAAAAAAAAATGCGCCGGCCGGACGTACGTTTGTGGATCGCCGTATCTAGCTAATTTGCATACTCGACGCGGAAAATAGATGGAAACGCCACCTAGCGGCCAGCGTAAAAATGCACCTTAGATCCGACGGCGTACTAAGACGTACGCCAGTCGGATCGAGCCCACATTCAGGCGTATCTTGTTTTGTGGATACAAAACAAAGATACGCCGGAGCAAAATAGAAGTTACGCGGCGTATCAATAGATACGCCAGCGTAACTGCTTCGTGGCTCTGGCCCTATATCTTCAGTATTTATATTATTAGTATTTTATCTCTTCAGTATTTATATTATTAGTATTTTATCTCTTCAGTATTTATAATATTAGTATATTATATCTTCAGTATTTATATTATTAGTATATTACCTCTTCAGTATTTATATTATTAGTATTTTATCTCTTCAGTATTTATATTATTGTATCGCACTTCCTGTTGTGTCTGCAGCACAGGAAGTGAATCTAAATCTCCCCTGTGGGGCACAACAAAAAAATGAGGTTTTTACCGTTCCAACTCCATCCAAAATGAAAAGAAAATTTGGGTTTTAATTGTACTTTTAAGCCGATCTCTGGATGATTTCAGGTTCCACACATCAAACCCAAGAATGTGGAATTCTGTACATTATTATATTTAGTGATTGATCTCTTCAGTATTTCTGGTATTAGTATTTTATCTCTTCTCTATTTCTATTATTAGTATTTTATCTCTTCTCTATTTCTATTATTAGTATTTTATCTCTTCAGTATTTCTATTATTAGTATTTTATCTCTTCAGTATTTATATTATTAGTATATTATATCTTCAGTATTTATATTATTAGTATATTATATCTTCAGTATTTTTGTTATTAGTATTTTATCTCTTTAGTATTTATAATATTAGTATATTATATCTTCTGTATTTATAATATTAGTATTTTATCTCTTCAGTATTTATAATATTAGTATATTATATCTTCAGTATTTATATTATTAGTATTTTATCTCTTCAGTATTTATAATATTAGTATTTTATCTCTTCAGTATTTATAATATTGTATCGCACTTCCTGTTGTGTCTGCAGAACAGGAAGTGAATCTAAGGGCCAGATTCTCGTCCAGCGGCGTATCTCTGCGGCGGCGTAACGTATCCGATTTACGTTACGCCGCCGCAACTTAGACGGGCAAGTGCTGTATTCTCAAAGCACTTGCTCCGTAAGTTGCAGGGGGGTAGCGTAAATCGGCCCGGCGTTAAGCCCGCCTAATTCAAATTTGGATCAGGGGGGCGTGTTTTATGTAAATGTACTGTGACCGGACGTGATTGACGTTTTTCCCGAACGGCGCATGCGCCGTCCGTGGAAATTTCCCAGTGTGCGTTGCTCCAAAGTACGCCGCAAGGACGTCATTGTTTTTCGACGTGAACGTAAATGACATCCAGCCCCATTCACGGACGACTTACGCAAACGACGTAACTTTTTTCAAATTTCGACGCGGGAACGACGGCCATACTTAACATTGTTACGCCGCACTTATGCCGCCATATAACAGGAGCAACTATACGCCGGCGAAAAGCCTAACGTAAATGGCGTAACTTTACTGCGTCGGCCGGGCGTACGTACGGGAAATTTGCGTATATACCTAATTTGCATACTCAACGCGGAGTTCGAGGGAAGCGTCACCTAGCGGCCAGCGTAAAAATGCAGTTGCGATCCGACGGGCGTAAGAGACTTACGCCTGTCGGATCTAACAGATATCTATGCGTAACTGATTGTAAGAATCAGGCGCATAGATACGACCGGCCGGACGCAGAGATACCACGGCGTATCTGGAGATACGCCGTCGTATCTCCTCTAAGAATCTTGGCCTAAATCTCCCCTGTGGGGCACCAAAAAAAAAATGAGGTTTTCACCGTTCCAACTCCATCGAAAGTGGAAAGAAAATTTGGGTTTTTCACAACCCAAGAATGTGGAATTCTGTACATTATTATATTTAGTGATTGATCTCTTCAGTATTTCTGATATTTTATCTCTTCAGTATTTATATTATTGGTATTTTATCTCTTCAGTATTTATATTATTGGTATTTTATCTCTTCAGTATTTATATTATTGGTATTTTATCTCTTCAGTATTTATATTCGTCTGTTTACAAATACTCTATAAATAAGATGCGACTCATGTGGATGTTTTGTAATGAAATGTTTATAAACAATTGATGATGTCAGAATGAAGATCTGTATTGTGGGCCGGCTCACACCTCGAATCGCACAGGAAACACGCTGCGCATTGCGATTCACAAGTGGTCTCGGCGCTGTGCGATTTCAGCCCATTCATCTGAATCAGCTGAAGTCACCCCGGATCACCCCAAGAAAGTAGTGCATGCAGCCACTTCATAAAATGCATAGGAACTGAATCGCATAGAACTTCTGTACCACGTGATCCAGTGCAGGCAAATGCATTGCGTTTGCGACCAGCATTTGGGTTGGTTGATTGAGTAAGGCTAGGTTCGTATCTATTTTTTTGTGCATTTGCAGATCCAGATTTGCAGATTTGGCCATTATATATATATTTTGTTTTTGTTGTTGTTTTTTTTTAATTTATATTTTTGTCTACCCATTTTTTTTTTTTTTTTTTTTATCTATTTTCTTTATTTATATTTTTGTCTGCCCATTTTTTTTTGTTTTGTTTTTTATTTATATTTTTGTCTGCCCATTTTTTTCTGTTTTTATTTTTGTTGTTTTTCTTTTCTTTTCTTGATTTTTTGTTTTTCGTTAAATTTGTTGTCTGACTATAGATCTATGTTTATCCCAGGCATGTTTGAAGCCATTTACTATTGACTGTCTCGCTACCTCTGCTGGTAGTTTCCCCCCCCCCCCCAATCATCACCCCCCTTTCAGTGAAATAATACTTTCTAAGATTACTTTTGAACTTTCCTCCAGTGAGTTGGAGGTCGTGTTCTTCAATTTGGTTTCATATTGATAAAGACCGCCTTCCTGAACCTTATTCACCCCCTTTGATGTATTTAAAGGTTTTAATCGCGTCTCCCCTTTCCCTTCTTCCCTCCAGGTCCGCTCACCACATAATGGTTGGCAGATCCTAAAGCGACATTGTTTCCACTATTGCAACCCCAAAGTCGTGCGATTTTGCCACGACTTGAAGCAATGACTGCGTATTCTTGAGGTCAAGTCGCACCAAAGTAGTGCAGGGACTGCTTTGATGTCGCTGCGACTTGAAGTCGCACAGACCTGAGCGGTACTCATTGGAAATCCTGGTGTACGACTTGTAATGCATTTATGTAGCGGGAACTGTTTGCGCAGCGCTTATTCATAATACTGATCCAGGGTCCGGTGCTTGCCGCATTCCCAGTCCAGATAGAACCCCAGGGAGTCACGACACCCTCATTTTGTCTCAACCAATCAGATCTCTCTCCTATGAAGGTGGACCCACCAACACGAGTGTCCCCGGGACAGGTCCTCCTCCATAATAATGGGCACACTACGTCTTCGTTGTATTGGGAATAAATAATCCATCCAACGTATCCATGGAGGTCCATCGTGAGAGTAGCCAGGGGCGGTGCTACCACTGGGCAAACTAGGCAGCCGCCTAGGGCGCTCTGCTGCCAAGGAGTGCCCAGCCACTGGTGGTCTTTTCTCTCTGCAGCCTGCTGATGCTGAGACTTAGTTGTTTGTTGCAGAGAGAAGAGAGTAGGAACACCGGTGGCCGGGCGGAGGACTGTGTCTGTGTTCCAACTCTCAAATGAATGGAAGCAAGCAAACATTCAGTGATGGGCGCTGGTGAGGCTGCATTTGATGGGCGCTGGTGAGGCTGCATTTGATGGGCGCTGGTGAGGCTGCATTTGATGGGCGCTGGTGAGGCTGCATTGATGGGCGCTGGTGAGGCTGCATTGATGGGCACTGGTGAGACTGCATTTGGTGGGCACTGGTGAGGCTGCATTTGATGGGCACTGGTGAGGCTGCATTTGATGGGCACTGCTGAGGCTGCATTTATGGACACTGGTGAGGCTGCTTTGATGGGCACTGGTGAGGCTGCTTTGATGGACACTGGTGAGGCTGCATTTGATGGGGGCTGGTGAGGCTGCATTTGGTGGGTGCTGGTGAGGCTGCATTTGATGAGCGCTGGTGAGGCTGCATTTGATGGGCACTGGTGAGGCTGCATTTGATGAGCGCTTGTGAGGCTGCATTTGATGGGCACTGGTGAGGCTACATTTGATGGGCGCTGGTGAGGCTGCATTTGATGGGCGCTGGTGAGGCTGCATTTGATGGGCACTGGTGAGGCTGCTTTGATGTACGCTGGTGAGGCTGCATTTGATGGGCGCTGGGGAGGCTGCTTTGATGGACGCTGGTGAGGCTGCATTTGATGGGCGCTGGTGAGGCTGCATTTGATGGGCACTGGTGAGGCTGCATTTGATGGGCGCTGGTGAGGCTGCTTTGATGGACGCTGGTGAGGCTGCATTTGATGGGCACTGGTGAGGCTGCTTTGATGGGTGTTGGTGGGCTGCAGTTGATGGGCGCTTCATTAAAAACTAGGGGAGTATACGTGGGCAGGGCAAAGGGGGTGGAGTCAGGGGTGGACCCGAGGGGGGGGCCAAATTAGGTTTTGCCTAGGGTGTCAAAAATCCTTGCACCAGCCCTGGGGGTGGCAGAAAGTGGCCCTGACCATGATGCATGGGAATAGACGGGGTGAAGCTGATAGTGAAGATGAATTCCCTCGGAGGGAGAAAGCGAAGCCGCTGACAGAACTTCCCCCGGGAGGGACTTTCGCGGGATTGAAGTTCTATAATGAACAACACATTAGAATCTGGGACTGATTCCCCTAATTATGAAGTGGCACTCTCTATGGTTTTTACAAGTGTTCATACTCTGAATCTGAAAGTGATGGACTTATTTCATATTATTAGTCAGTGTCCCGGAACTGCCAGACTCGGGAGAGCTCCTGTCCCTTAAAGGCAGAGGCGGCTCTCTAATTTTGCAAAGAAGGCGGGTCTCCTAAGGCCTCTCGCTTTCAGGGGACTCGCGGGCTGCCAAATTTGCCTGATGTATGTGATAGAATGGGATGGAATGTCCCCGGTCAGTGCCAGCGGCTCTGATAGGCTTTCCGAGTACAGCCCTCGGGTCCCCGGAAGCTTATCCTCGGAACGCACGGGGGGGTGCGTTCTGAGGATAAGACCGACAGGCGTCTCAGCCAATCAGGTTGGCCGGTTCTGGCTACCGGTAACCTGATTGGCTAAAGCGTCATCGAGGGCGGGAGAAGACATCGAGGGTCGAGGACGTGGATGGCTGACTCCAGTAAAGGTAAGTGCCGGGCGGGGGGGGGGAAGGGGCACAGCTGCGACAAAGGGCACAGTGACATCAATGGGCACAGTTGGGACAATTGGCACAGCAGCATGAATGGGCACAGTGGCGACAATTAAAGGGCACAGTGACATCAATGGGCACAGTGGCGACAATTAAAGGGCACAATGGTGACAATTGGCACAGCGGCATGAATGGGCATGGTGGCGACAATTAAAGGGCACAATGGTGACAATTGGCACAGTGGCGACAATTGATGGCACAGTGGTGATAATTGATGGCACAGTGGCTGCGTTTGATGGCATGGCACAGTGGTGTAAATTGATGGCACAGTGGCTGTGTTTGATGGCATGGCACAGTGGTGACAATTGATGGCACAGTGGCTGCGTTTGACGGCATGGCACAGTGGTGACAATTGATGGCACAGTGGCTGCGTTTGATGGCATGGCACAGTGGTGTAAATTGATGGCACAGTGGCTGCGTTTGATGGCATGGCACAGTGGTGCGAATTGATGGCAGAGTGGCTGTGTTTGATGGCATGGCACAGTGGCTGCGTTTGACGGCATGGCACAGTGGTGACAATTGATGGCACAGTGGCTGCGTTTGACGGCATGGCACAGTGGTGACAAATGATGGCACAGTGGCTGCATTTGATGGGCACAGTGAGGCTGCAATTTTTTTTCCGTTTGCGCCCCCCCAAAAATTTTGAGCACCAGCCGCCACTGGTATTTATTAACAAGCCACAGTGAACAAAACGCAAATGAGAACAGTTGACGAGTTTCAGCCGATAAGGCCTTAGTCATAACTCAGAAGAGTGGTATGGTCTTGAAGGGGGTAAAACCTTTCCGGAGCTCAAGATGGTAATAAATACGAATTGAAGGGCAATACGAAATGCAAAACAACCGGAATCCTTATTGTTGGGGGGGGGTCTGGCTTCAGTAAAGTGAAGTTGGGTTATTATGGGTTGGCGCACTTTGCTGTTTATGGTGGACATGGTTGAAGCCCACATATGGAACTGGATGGCTCTGCACCGATCTGTCACCAAATCTTATGATCTGTGGCCAAGGAGGGCGAAGCTCTTATTACTGGCATCCCGGTACACAATCACCATCTACACGCCCTTAGATGTTCACAGATCCCGGGGTGAGGCCTGGTGGGTCACACTGTGCCGTGTCCTATGTTTATGTATCACTCTTCCCTTCCTTGGACAGATATGGCTTCTTCCTTCTCCGGGGTTATCGGGGGTGACGGCCGTGTTGCTCTTACACTTGTTGACACTTGTTAGAACACTTCTGAGTTCCGCTTTGAGTCTCTGAAGTGATGTATTTTTTTTCAGGATGACCTCATACTAGATAGGCAATCCGTGCCAAGCTGGACGAACAATATGATAGTGTCGGATCATCATTCTTCTCCCTGAAGGGTCATTCCAAGTCGGGTATTGGCTGTCATTGTGACCTTACAGTGCTGGGGAGTGGGGACCTGAGTTTAGGTTGCACCCCAGATACATGGGGCCAGATTCATGTAGATCAGCGGATCTTTAGATCCGCCAGATCTACCTGTTTTACGATCCGCCGGTGCAATTTAGCGAGGCTAGTGCATGATTCATAAAGCACTTACCTCACAAATTGCACCGTCGGATCCTAACTCCCCCCGGCGGAATGCAAATTCCGCGGCTAGGGGGAGTGTACAATTTAAATCAGGCGCGTTCCCGCGCCGATTTAACTGCGCATGCGCCGCCGGCGAAAAAGCCCAGTGCGCATGCTCCAAATGACGTCGCTAGGACGTCATTGTTTTCGGCGGCTAGGTTACTTACGGCCATCCGTATTCCCGACGTACTTACGCAAACGACGTAACAAATTTAAAACTCGGCGCGGGAACGTCGGCCATACTTAACATTAGCTACCCCTCATATTAGCAGGGGTAGCTCTCCGCCGGAAAAAGCCGAACGCAAACGACGTTGAAAAAGAGCGACGGGCGGGCGTACGGACGTGAATCGGCGGTTCTCCTCATTTGCATATGCGACGTGTAAAAAAAAGCGACGACACCTAGCGGCCGGCGGGAGATTACAGCCTAAGATTCGACTGGTGTAAGTCACTTACACCAGTCGGATCTAAGGGAGATCTATGCGGAACTGATTCTTATGAATCAGTCGCATAGATCCGACCGTGGGATCTCACAGATCCGACCGTCGGCTCTCACAGATACGACGGCGGATCAGGAGATCCGCCGTCGTATCTCTTGATGAATCTGGCCCACGGAGTTTGTATATTTTCTTTTGCGTGCACCTTTTCCAGGTGGGTCCAAGGTGCTAATAATAATATAAGTGCTTCTTCTGTATGTGCAAGAGCCTTAGAATGTATCAGGGCTGTAAGAATCAAGGTAGCGCCCCCCCTAGGCTGCTAGGTAAATGGCGTTTTTGACTTCACTGTAGTGAGTGGAGCAGTGATTGATTGTTTTTGTCTGTTCTGGTCTTCCTAAGATGGGTGTTTGATTTCTCCCACCTGTCCTTGGAAGAACAATGTCCCTTACATTGGTGATCAGTGAGAAGAATGTTCCTTACATTGGTGATCAGTGAGAAGAATGTTCCTTACATTGGTGATCAGTGGGAAGAATGTCCCTTACATTGGTGATCAGTGAGAAGAATGTCCCTTACATTGGTGATCAGTGGGAAGAATGTTCCTTACATTGGTGATCAGTGGGAAGAATGTCCCTTACATTGGTGATCAGTGGGAAGAATGTCCCTTACATTGGTGATCAGTGAGAAGAATGTTCCTTACATTGGTGATCAGTGAGAAGAATGTTCCTTACATTGGTGATCAGTGGAAAGAATGTTCCTTACATTGGTGATCAGTGGGAAGAATGTTCCTTACATTGGTGATCAGTGGGAAGAATGTTCCTTACATTGGTGATCAGTGAGAAGAATGTTCCTTACATTGGTGATCAGTGGGAAGAATGTTCCTTACATTGGTGATCAGTGGGAAGAATGTTCCTTACATTGGTGATCAGTGAGAAGAATGTCCCTTACATTGGTGATCAGTGAGAAGAATGTCCCTTACATTGGTGATCAGTGAGAAGAATGTCCCTTACATTGGTGATCAGTGGGAAGAATGTCCCTTACATTGGTGATCAGTGGGAAGAATGTCCCTTACATTGGTGATCAGTGAGAAGAATGTCCCTTACATTGGTGATCAGTGAGAAGAATGTTCCTTACATTGGTGATCAGTGAGAAGAATGTCCCTTACATTGGTGATCAGTGGGAAGAATGTCCCTTACATTGGTGATCAGTGGGAAGAATGTCCCTTACATTGGTGATCAGTGAGAAGAATGCTCCTTACATTGGTGATCAGTGAGAAGAATGTTCCTTACATTGGTGATCAGTGAGAAGAATGTTCCTTACATTGGTGATCAGTGAGAAGAATGTCCCTTACATTGGTGATCAGTGAGAAGAATGTCCCTTACATTGGTGATCAGTGAGAAGAATGTCCCTTACATTGGTGATCAGTGGGAAGAATGTTCCTTACATTGGTGATCAGTGGGAAGAATGTTCCTTACATTGGTGATCAGTGGGAAGAATGTTCCTTACATTGGTGATCAGTGAGAAGAATGTCCCTTACATTGGTGATCAGTGAGAAGAATGTCCCTTACATTGGTGATCAGTGAGAAGAATGTCCCTTACATTGGTGATCAGTGAGAAGAATGTCCCTTACATTGGTGATCAGTGAGAAGAATGTCCCTTACATTGGTGATCAGTGGGAAGAACGTCCCTTACATTGGTGATCAGTGAGAAGAATGTCCCCTTACATTGGTGATCAGTGAGAAGAATGTCCCTTACATTGGTGATCAGTGAGAAGAATGTCCCTTACATTGGTGATCAGTGAGAAGAATGTCCCCTTACATTGGTGATCAGTGGGAAGAATGTCCCTTACATTGGTGATCAGTGAGAAGAATGTCCCTTACATTGGTGATCAGTGGGAAGAATGTCCCTTACATTGGTGATCAGTGGGAAGAATGCTCCTTACATTGGTGATCAGTGAGAAGAATGTTCCTTACATTGGTGATCAGTGAGAAGAATGTTCCTTACATTGGTGATCAGTGAGAAGAATGTTCCTTACATTGGTGAACAGTGAGAAGAATGTCCCTTACATTGGTGATCAGTGGGAAGAATGTCCCTTACATTGGTGATCAGTGGGACGAATGTTCCTTACATTGGTGATCAGTGAGAAGAATGTTCCTTACATTGGTGATCAGTGAGAAGAATGTTCCTTACATTGGTGATCAGTGAGAAGAATGTCCCTTACATTGGTGATCAGTGAGAAGAATGTCCCTTACATTGGTGATCAGTGAGAAGAATGTCCCTTACATTGGTGATCAGTGGGAAGAATGTCCCTTACATTGGTGATCAGTGGGAAGAATGTCCCTTACATTGGTGATCAGTGAGAAGAATGTCCCTTACATTGGTGATCAGTGAGAAGAATGTTCCTTACATTGGTGATCAGTGAGAAGAATGTCCCTTACATTGGTGATCAGTGGGAAGAATGTTCCTTACATTGGTGATCAGTGAGAAGAATGTTCCTCAGAGAATTTAGACTTCTCCTCATTTAGTTTTGAAGGATGCTTATAAAAGGGATCAAAGTCTTAGCAGACCGTAGAACCCGACCTTCGTTGAGTGTGGATTTCACGAACAGCTGAACACTCCAGAAGGAATTTGCCGGTTAAACATGGCCGGACACAGCCGGTCCATCCTCCCTGAGCGGGGCGGAGCGCTGAGATAGGTGCAGTTCGGTTTGCTTGTGTGACACGTCCAGACTCACGACGGCTCAAGTGCTTCCAGATGTGGCAGAACAGAGTCCTCCAGTGTGCCTTGTGTGCGCCAGTGAAATTCTATCCTGAGAGGGGAGAGAGCTTTATTCTAGAAGTATAAACGTTGTGTCGGTCTCTCTTCATGCCGAAGACAAGGAAAGAGTCCGATTCGGAACCGACTTTCCTGATGTGATCCAGAGTTGTTCCTGCAAGGGTTGTGCTAAGAGTTCTACCGACCATAATCCTTCCGCACTCAGAGCCGAGCAGATCCCCCTTCCGGAAGGAACTAAAGTACAAAACCTTAAAGTAAACCTAAAGGCCCCGTTCTCACCTCAGTGTAGCTGGAAGCTCCAAAACGCTGGAGGAGAAAAAAATCAAATATTCTCTATGGAGACGGTTCACATCTCCGCCATGAGTCGCCTGAAGCCAAACGCTTGAAGCTCAAAAGTATTCTGGAGCTTTTTTTGTAGCTCAAATTGGGCAGAATTGGGAATTTTTGGTGCATTTTTATTCCTATAGAAATTAATCAGAAGGCTTCCCACTTCCCTCCCCCACCTCCATCAATGAGCCTTCCCTCCCCCACCTCCATCAATGATCAATGAGCCTTCCCTCTCCACCTCCATCAATGATCAATGAGCCTCCCCTCCCCTCCTTCATTAATGAGCCCCCCTCCCCACCTCCATCAATGAGCCTTCCTTCCCCCTCTATCAATAAGCCTTCCCTCCACACCTCCATCAATGAGCCTTCCCTCCCCACCTCCATCAATGAGCCTTCCTTCCCCCCTCTATCAATGAGCCTACCCTCCCCACCTCCATCAATGAGCCTTCCCTCCCCACCTCCATCAATGAGCTTTCCCTCCCCACCTCCATCAATGAGCCTTCCCTTCCCACCTCCATCAATGAGCTTTCCCTCCCCACCTCCATCAATGAGCCTTCCCTCCCCACCTCCATCAATGAGCCTTCCCTCCCCACCTCCATCAATGAGCCTTCCCTCCCCACCTCCATCAATGAGCCTTCCCTTCCCACCTCCATCAATGAGCCTTCTCTCCCCACCTCCATCAATGAGCCTTCCCTCCCCACCTCCATCAATGAGCCTTTCCTCCCCACCTCCATCAATGAGCCTTCCCTCCCCACCTCCATCAATGAGCCTTCTCTCCCCACCTCCATCAATGAGCCTTTTCTCCCCACCTCCATCAATGAGCCTTCCCTCTTCCCACCTCCATCAATGAGCCTTCCTTCCCCCCTCTATCAATGAGTCTTCCCTCCCCACCTCCATTCACGAGCCTCCCCTCCCCACCTCCATCAATGAGCCTTCCCTCCCCACCTCCATCAATGAGCTGTCCCTCCCCACTTCCATCAATGAGCCTTCCCTCCCCACCTCCATCAATGAGCATTCCCTTCCCACCTCCATCAGTGAGCCTTCTCTTCCCACCTCCATCAATGAGCTTTCCCTCCCCACCTCCATCAATGAGCCTTCCCTCCCCACCTCCATCAATGAGCCTTCTCTCCCCACCTCCATCAATGAGCCTTCCCTCCCCACCTCCATCAATGAGACTTCCCTTCCCACCTCCATCAATGAGCCTTCTCTCCCCACCTCCATCAATGAGCCGTCTCTCCCCACCTCCATCAATGAGCCTTCTCTCCCCACCTCCATCAATGAGCCTTCCCTCCCCCACCTCCATTAACGAGCCTTCCCTCCCCCACCTCCATTAACGAGCCTTCCCTCCCCCACCTCCATCAATGAGCCTTCCCTCCCCACCTCCATCAATGAGCCTTCCTTTCCCCCCTCTATCAATGAGTCTTCCCTCCCCACCTCCATTCACGAGCCTCCCCTCCCCACCTCCATCAATGAGCCTTCCCTCCCCACCTCCATCAATGAGCCTTCCCTCCCCACCTCCATCAATGAGCTGTCCCTCCCCACTTCCATCAATGAGCCTTCCCTCCCCACCTTCATCAATGAGCTTTCCCTCCCCACCTCCATCAATGAGCCTTCCCTTCCCACCTCCATCAATGAGCTTTCCCTCCCCACCTCCATCAATGAGCCTTCCCTCCCCACCTCCATCAATGAGCCTTCCCTCCCCACCTCCATCAATGAGCCTTCCCTCCCCACCTCCATCAATGAGCCTTCCCTCCCCACCTCCATCAATGAGCCTTCCCTCCCCCACCTCCATCAATGAGCCTTCCCTACCCTCCTTCATTAATGAGCCTTGGGCACACATGACCCCATTGCTGGTTTTCTTTCTTTGGACCACTTTTGTTGGGTTCTGACCACTGCAGCCCAGGAACATCCCACAAGAGCTGCAGTTTTGGAGTTGCTCTGACCTTGTTGTCTTGTCAAATTCCCCCAAATCCTTACACTTTTCCATTTGTTTTCTGCTTTCAACACATCAACTTCAGGGACAACATGTTCTCTTGATTCTTAATATATCTCCCCACTTTTAGATGCCATTGTAACCAGATAATCAATGTTATTCACTTTACATGTCAGTGGTCACAATGTTATGACTGATCGGTGTATATCAGATCTTTAACTTGTGTAATATCTCATATTGATAAAAATATATTATTATTATTATTATTATTATTATTATTATTATTATTATAGTGCAATAAATGAATATTAGAAACATAGATAGTCTGTCCCTGTTATCTGCATTAATGGTTTTCTCTCTCTTCAAACCATTGATTAGATTTTCTTCCATGAGGGGCCAGATCATGGTGTGTGCTACAAATAGTTTATTGCTTCCAGGTCAAGGGTCGGGTCTGAGGGGGGTGAACCTGTGAGTGCAGCTGTTGTCCAAGAATCTCCAAAATGATAGTAAACAGCAGGAGGGAACATGGAAAACCATCTGCAGGCCACAGCTTAGGAGGCTTTCTTGATCTCCTGTAGAACGTAGGACGGTTATCTGCCCCTTCCCTCCCTAGGACGGTTGTCTGCCCCTTCCCTCCCTAGGACGGTTGTCTGCCCCTTCCCTCCCTAGGACGGTTGTCTGCCCCTTCCCTCCCTAAGACAGTTCTCTGCCCCTTCCCTCCCTAGGACGGTTGTCTGCCCCTTCCCTCCCTAGGATGGTTGTCTGGTCCTTCCCTCCCTAGGACAGTTGTCTGGCCCTTCCCTCCCTAGGACGGTTGTCTGGCCCCTTCCCTCCCTAGGACGGTTGTCTGCCCCTTCCCTCCCTAGGACGGTTGTCTGCCCCTTCCCTCCCTAGGACGGTTGTCTGCCCCTTCCCTCCCTAGGACGGTTGTCTGCCCCTTCCCTCCCTAGGATGGTTGTCTGCCCCTTCCCTCCCTAGGACGGTTGTCTGGCCCTTCCCTACCTAGGACGGTTGTCTGACCCTTCCCTACCTAGGACGGTTGTCTGCCCCTTCCCTCCCTAGGACGGTTGTCTGCCCCTTCCCTCCCTAGGACGGTTGTCTGCCCCTTCCCTCCCTAGGACGGTTGTCTGCCCCTTCCCTCCCTAGGACGGTTGTCTGGCCCTTCCCTACCTAGGACGGTTGTCTGACCCTTCCCTACCTAGGACGGTTGTCTGCCCCTTCCCTCCCTAGGACGGTTGCCTGGCCCTTCTCTCCCTAGGACGGTTGCCTGGCCCTTCCCTCCCTAGGACGGTTGTCTGCCCCTTCCCTCCCTAAGACAGTTGTCTGCCCCTTCCCTCCCTAGGACGGTTGTCTGCCCCTTCCCTCCCTAGGATGGTTGTCTGGTCCTTCCCTCCCTAGGACGGTTGTCTGCCCCTTCCCTCCCTAGGACGGTTGTCTGCCCCTTCCCTCCCTAGGACGGTTGTCTGCCCCTTCCCTCCCTAGGACGGTTGTCTGACCCTTCCCTACCTAGGACGGTTGTCTGACCCTTCCCTCCCTAGGACGGTTGCCTGGCCCTTCCCTCCCTAGGACGGTTGCCTGGCCCTTCTCTCCCTAGGACGGTTGCCTGGCCCTTCTCTCCCTAGGACGGTTGCCTGGCCCTTCCCTCCCTAGGATGGTTGTCTGCCCCTTCCCTCCCTAGGATGGTTGTCTGC
Organism: Rana temporaria; assembly: GCF_905171775.1. Taxonomy (NCBI): domain Eukaryota; kingdom Metazoa; phylum Chordata; class Amphibia; order Anura; family Ranidae; genus Rana; species Rana temporaria. The sequence goes on from NC_053491.1 coordinate 5,230,763, forward strand.
CCCTTCCCTCCCTAAGACAGTTGTCTGCCCCTTCCCTCCCTAGGAGGGTTTTCTGGCCCTTCCCTCCCTAGGATGGTTGTCTGGCCCTTCCCTCCCTAGGAGCGTTGTCTGCCCCTTCCCTCCCTCTGACTGTAGATGGTGATAGGCCCGGACGAGGCTGTAGATGGTGATAGGCCCGGACGGGGCTGTAGATGGTGATCGGCCCGGACGAGGCTGTAGATGGTGATAGGCCCGGACGGGGCTGTAGATGGTGATAGGCCCGGATGGGGCTGTAGATGGTGAAAGGCCCGGACAGGGCTGTAGATGGTGATATGCCCGGACGGGGCTGTAGATGGTGAAAGGCCCGGACGGGGCTGTAGATGGTGATAGGCCCGGACGGGGCTGTAGATGGTGATAGGCCCGGGTGGGGCTGTAGATGGTGATAGGCCCGGACAGGGCTGTAGATAGTGATAGACCCGGACGGGGTTGTAGATGGTGATAGGCCCGGACAGGGCTGTAGATAGTGATAGACCCGGACGGGGTTGTAGATGGTGATAGGCCCGGACGGGAACGATATAGGCGTTTTGCAGACTTGGCAGTGTAACAATATGACTGTATTCATCCACCAGGAATAATAATTTGCCGTTTCTGGCGGTGATTAGGCCGGGGGGACCCATACAGAGGGCCGTGCCATTCGGCGCTATCTTCTTCCCCTTTGCACACAGTCTATTTCCTCTTTGGCCTTCCTCGCCATCATTCCCCATCTCATTCATTGTTATCTGGCTTCCCCACTTCTCCAGCTCCCCGGCTTCCTCTCCTCTCCTCTCACTCCATTGTTTTTTTGGGTTCTTTTGTTACGTCCAAAATATCGCAAAAAGCGCTGGACCCCTCTGGCATTGAAATAGTTTATTAAATATCTGCGTGGGGGAGTGAAATGATCTCCTTAAAAACAACAGACGCTTAGACGCTCCCGGAAAGGTACAGAACGGAAAATAACTCCGAAACGAGAGCTGTTTATTTTCATTTCTCTGGGCCTGGGCAGAGTTTGCTATTCCAGGCGGTAACAGGAGCCCCGGCTTCCTCCAGCCTCCCAAAATCACGCAGGAATGGTCGGCGCAATGCTACAAGAAAAGAAATAAGTTACATTTTTGCAACAACTTATTTTGTATCCCTTTATAATGTGTAAAATGTAGCGGTTGCGTTAGGAATCGGCACCGAAGAAAAGACTACTTGGGTGTGTATCAGATCAATAATTAGATAAAGTCAAGCTGGTGTGATAACAGCGAATTCAGCTCAGTGGTGGGGAGTCCACGCCGGCCCACATTTATTAATCATTTGCCATCAAGGCCAATATGGAATTTCTTTCCTGTAAAAATCATCGTCCTCTAATTACTTAGATCCCCAAACATTATTTATATATATTTTTAATCATGTAGTGGTGGCTGGTGCTCAATTTTCTTGGGGGGGGGGGGGCAGCCTGCGACCTCACAAGCTAGTAAGCCACCACCCCCCAGCCAGTCAGCCAACCACAACCCCCCCCCCCCCCCCGGTCGCTCAATCGCCACATTGCTCGCCTGTTGCCCGCCAGCCCCACACTTACCCCATCCAGGTCGTGGCTTTGGCCCCCCCTGTGTTTTATGCCGTGCCCCGGCGGTCACTTCTCCTCCAGGGCGACCAGGACTTAGGACACGCGGCTACTAAGCCACCACCCCCCCCTTCAGCCAGTCAGCCAACCACCCCCACTACCCCCCGTAGCTCAATCGGCACATTGCTCGCCTGTTGCCCGCCAGCCCAACACTTACCCCATCCAGGTCGTGGCTTTGGCGGCTTCCCCCTTGCGTCTTCTGCCGTGCCTCGGCGGTCGCTTCTCCTCCAGGCCAATCATGACTTAGGCTACATGGCTAGTAATCCACCCCCCCCCCCCACCCTCGGCCAGTCAGTTAGCCAGCCAGTCAGCCAACCACCAGCACCCCCCCCCCGCGCGCGCTCAATCGCCACATTGCTCTCCTGGCTTTGGCGGCTTCCCCCTCCCCTTGTCTTCTGCCGTGCCCCGGCGGTCGCTTCTCCTCAAAGCCAATCGGGACTTAGGACATGTGGCTAGTAAGCCACCCCCCCCCCCCCCCCTCAGCCAGTCAGCTAACCAGCCAGTCAGCCAACCACCCCCACTTGCTCAATTGGCACATTGCTCGACTGTTGCCCACCAGCCCCACACTTACCCCATCTAGGTCGTAGCTTTGGCGGCCTCCCCTTTGCGTCTTCTGCCGTGCCCCGGCGGTTGCTTCTCCTCCAGGCCAATCATGACTTAGGCCACGTGGCTAGTAAGCCCCCCCCACCCCACCAGCCAGTCAGTTAGCCAGCCAGTCAGCCAACCACCACCTAGGGGGCAGCTTTAACTTTACGCGGCATATCTCTTACGGAAACGGAGTATCTTTAATGCGACAGGCGCACGTACGTTCGTGAATCAGCGTATCTAGGCATTTACATATTCTACGCTGAACTCAACGGAAGCGCCACCTAGCGGCCAGCCTAAATATTGCACCCTAAGATACGACGGCGCAGGCTGTCGTATCTTAGCTAGGTTTAAGTGTATCTCAGTTTGAGAATACACTTAAACTTCCGACGGCGCAGATTCCGAGTTATGTCGGCGTATCTACTGACACGCCGGCGTAACTCTTTGTGAATCTGGCCATATGACTGGGATGCCATCAAAGTTCATGTGCGTGTAAAGGCAGGCGTCCCAATACTTTTGGCAATGTACATGCTTACATCGTGCCAAGCTGGACTAATATAACTATACAATACTGTTGACCTTTCTTTCACTGCATTGCTGTGCCAGCGCACTCCGCTTTTCTTTTTTTTTATGTTTTTTCGCGTTTGCAGAGAACCTGATAACAGATCTTCAGTCCATCTGCACGCTACGCTTCCTGTTCACCGGCTCGCCGACAGTGCGAAATCACCATAGAGCTCCACCCAACATAAAAATCCTCTGCTGGTTGGAATTTAGTGAATAAACACAGAAGGTTTATGGGAAACGCGCGGCTCTCCTGCTGATGTCATCATTCCGAGTCCATCATGATAGGTCCTTATGTCACATACTTTCCCTTACGGACATTCACATTTCTTCAGGACTGATCTGGCATTGAACTCCATTTGTCGGGACTCTCACTGCCGGGTCCAGAAAAAGGTCAAGAACTGAATATACTGAACTGTACCAGAGTCAGTATGTATCTGAAGCAGCCTGAAACATGCTTTATATTATAATATATATATATATACAGTATATAATCAATGCACAGAAATATGCTGCATTAAACGTGCAGTAACACACTGGAATATAGTGCGTTAAACATGCAGTAATGCTCAGAAATATACCCCCAATATTTCACCAACGCTCCCTAATGGGGCTCCTAAAAAAAAATCAAAAAAAAAACAATGGGGTGGATTCAGGTAGGGGCGCGCACTACTACGGAGGCGCAGCGTACCGTTTTTACGCTGCGCCTCCGTAAATTACTTGAGCTACGCTTCATTCACCAAATCATTTGCTCCGTAATTTGCGGGGGCGTTGCGTAAAAGTGGCCGGCGTAAGCGCGCGCAATTTAAATGATCCCGTAGGGGGCGGGAATCATTTAAATTAGGCGCGTTCCCGCGCCGAGCGTAGGGTGCATGCACCGTCGGGAAACTTTCCCGACGTGCATTGCGGTAAATGACCTCGCAAGGACGTCATTTGCTTCAAAGTGAACATGAATGGCGTCCAGCGCCATTCACGATTCACTTACGCAAACGACGTAATTTTCAAACATCGCGACGCGGGAACGACGGGTATACTTAGCATTGGCTGCCCCTGCTAATAGCAGGAGCAGCCTTACGCAGAACCCGATGAACGTAAACGACGTAAAATGCATGCAGGGCGCGCGTAGGGTTGGGAATCGGCGTTAGTATGCAATTTGCATACTATACGCTGAGCACAACGGGAACGCCACCTAGCGGCCATCGCAAGAATGCAGCCTAAGATATGCGGGCATAAGAGCCTTATGCCACGCATATCTTAGGCTGCAGTCGGCGTAACAAGGTTCCTGAATCAGGAGCATTCGTTACGCCGGCGCAAGTAAGCAATTGCGCTGCGTAACTATGGTTACGCAGGCACAATTGCTTCTTGAATCTGGGCCACAGTATATAATCATAGGCGTGCGCACAGGGTGTGCCAGGTGTGGCTGGGCACACCCTAATCACCCTGTGTGGTGCACATTGTACCGAAAAATACTACATTAAACTGACACTAACGCACAGAAAAATACAGCATTAAACGGCACAAAACACACCAAAATATACTACTTTTAACGTGCACTAATGCACAGAAATATGCTGCATTGAACGTGCAGTAACACACTGGAATATACTGCGTTAAACATGCAGTAATGCACAGAAATATACCCCCAATATTTCACCAAAGCTCCCTAATGGGGCTCCTAAAAAAAAAAAAAAAAAAAAATACTGGGGTGGATTCAGGTAGGGGCGCGCACTACTACGGAGGCGCAGCGTACCGTTTTTACGCTATGCTCCGTAAATTACTTGAGCTACGCTTCATTCACGAAGCATTTGCTCTGTAATTTGCAGGGGCGTTGCGTAAAAGTGGCCGGCGTAAGCGCGCGTTTTTTTTTTTGTGCAAAAAATAAAAACCGCAGAGGTGATCAAAAAACACTAAAATACATCTCTATTTGTGGGGAAAAAAATTATACAAATTCTGTTTAGGTACAGCGTAGCACGAACGCGCAATTGTCATTCAAATTGCCTACAGCGCTGAAAGCTGAAAAATTGGCCTGGGCAGGAAGGGGGCATAAGTGCCCCCCCCCCCCGGTATTGAAGCGGTTAAAGAAGAGCTAAAGGCAACACTTTGGCCCAGATTCACATATAATTACGTTGCTCCTGGGCAGCGTAACGTATGTGATTTACGTTACACCGCCGCAGGTTTACAGCGTTAGTGCCTGATTCTCAGAACACTTACCTGTAAACTTGCGGCGGTGTATCGTAAAAGTGCTCGGCGCAAGCCCCCCCAATTCAAATGGGGCGGGCACCATTTAAATTAGGCGCGCTCCCACGCCGAGGGTACTGCGCATGCTCCGGGTAAATTACCCGACGTGCATTGCGCTAAATGACGTCGCACCGACGTCGTTTGCTTAGACGTTAACGTAAATGGCGTCCAGCGCCATTCACGGACGTCTTACGCAAACAACGTAGATTTTTTTAAATTTCGACGCGGGAACGACGGCCATACTTAACATTGGCTGCGCCTCATAGACCCAGGGGCAACTTTACGCGTCGGAAAGGCTACGGAAACAACGTAAATTCTCTGCGTCGAGCGCGCGTACGTTCGGGAATCGTCGTAATTTGCTAATTTACATAAGCGACGGGGAAAACGACGTCCGCGACACCTAGCGGCGGGAAACAAAATTGCATATAAGATCTGACAGCGTAAGAGCCTTACGCCTGTCAGATGTAATGGGTATCTATGCGTAACTGATTCTAATAATCAGGCGCATAGATACGCCGGGCCAGATTAGGACTTACGACGGCGCAAATGGTGTTGCGCCGTCGTAAGGCCTTTGAGAATCTGGGCCTTTGTTTTTTCTAGTTTTGGACGGATCTCCTTTGTCAGAAATTCATAACTGTGCTACAAAACCTCCTCGCCAATGGCGGCCTCCATGCCGCCGTTCTCCTTCCGCGCCGTAGTCTTCCATAGGAGACCCGTGTGCTCCAGGCAGGGGGTGGGGGGGGGTCAGGCTTGTTTGCAGTGCGGCGATCAGCATGCGAGGAGATGAAGGCAACAAGGGAGGGCGACTCACTTCACCCCGACGCAGGGGGTTCAAAAAGGGGGGATTAACGCAGAATGACATCTGAAGCTGCCCTTGAAAAGAGGGCGCCTCCCCCAATCCAAACAACATGAATGGAAACTCAATGGGATTACAGCCGCGATTAGGAGACCATTACAACCCGAGATCGCCAGAAACTCACAATGAAGGCGGCGGCACGCCGATCCTAAACCCCCCCGGCTGGCACAGTGCCAGCTAAAGCGTAGCAAACAGTCCCCGGCGTCTACCGAAAAACCCAATCATTTCATAAACCAGAGCGGCACATTTCCCTGCGAATGGAACGGGTAGCGTCTGCGTCCCTTCCCCCGACGTCTTCTATGTACAGACATTGGTGGGGGGATTCTCCCGGGACTTTAGATTGGTCGGCTCCACAAAATTGCACACTGATGGTAAAAGCCTCAATCCCCCTAATTACCGACATACAGAGAGTACAGAAGAAGTTCTTATTCTACCAGGTGCAGACTGTGCCGGGGGGGAGGGGGGATGGAGCCCCGGCCTTTACCAAGTGACATCACCTAAATGCTCCGATTTTTGGTGGAAACGGGATTTGAGGAAATGGGTGGAAAATGAGATGGAAGACAAATTTAAAATGTATTTAAATTTAATAGAATGAGCAGATCCTCGTTCTCAGTCTCCTCCATTCTTTATACCTACACCCCAACCCCCCTATAAAGAGCAGATCCTCGTCTTCAGTCTCCCCCATTCTTTATACCTACACCCCAACTCCCCTATAAAGAGCAGATCCTCGTCTTCAGTCTCCTCCATTCTAAGTACCTACACCCCAACTCCCCTATAAAGAGCAGATCCTCGTCTTCAATCTCCTCCATTCTTTATACCTACACCCCAACCCCCCTATAAAGAGCAGATACTCGTCTTCAGTCTCCTCTATTCTTTATACCTACACCCCAACTCCCCTATAAAGAGCAGATCCTCGTCTTCAGTCTCCTCCATTCTTTATACCTACACCCCAACTCCCCTATAAAGAGCAGATCCTCGTCTTCAATCTCCTCCATTCTTTATACCTACACCCCAACCCCCTATAAAGAGCAGATCCTCGTCTTCAGTCTCCTCCATTCTTTATACCTACACCCCAACCCCCCTATAAAGAGCAGATCCTCGTCTTCAATCTCCTCCATTCTTTATACCTACACCCCAACCCCCTATAAAGAGCAGATCCTCGTTCTCAGTCTCCTCCATTCTTTATACCTACACCCCAACCCCCCTATAAAGAGCAGATACTCGTCTTCAGTCTCCCCCATTCTTTATACCTACACCCCAACTCCCCTATAAAGAGCAGATCCTCGTCTTCAGTCTCCTCCATTCTGAGTACCTACACCCCAACTCCCCTATAAAGAGCAGATCCTCGTCTTCAGTCTCCTCCATTCTTTATACCTACACCCCAACTCCCCTATAAAGAGCAGATCCTCATCTTCAGTCTCCTCCATTCTTTATACCTACACCCCAACCCCCCTATAAAGAGCAGATCCTCGTCTTCAGTCTCCTCTATTCTTTATACCTACACCCCAACTCCCCTATAAAGAGCAGATCCTCGTTCTCAGTCTCCATCATTCTTTATACCTACACCCCAACTCCCCTATAAAGAGCAGATCCTCGTCTTCAGTCTCCATTATTCTTTATACCTACACCCCAACTCCCCTATAAAGAGCAGATCCTCGTCTTCAGTCTCCTCCATTCTTTATACCTACACCCCAACTCCCCTATAAAGAGCAGATCCTCGTCTTCAGTCTCCTCCATTCTTTATATCTACACCCCAACCCCCCGATAAAGAGCAGATCCTCGTCTTCAGTCTCCTCCATTCTTTATACCTACGCCCCAACCCCCCGATAAAGAGCAGATCCTCGTCTTCAGTCTCCTCCATTCTTTATACCTACACCCCAACCCCCCTATAAAGAGCAGATCCTCGTCTTCAGTCTCCTCTATTCTTTATACCTACACCCCAACTCCCCTATAAAGAGCAGATCCTCATCTTCAGTCTCCATCATTCTTCATACCTACACCCCAACTCCCCTATAAAGAGCAGATCCTCGTCTTCAGTCTCCTCTATTCTTTATACCTACACCCCAACTCCCCTATAAAGAGCAGATCCTCGTCTTTAGTCTCCTCCATTCTTTCTACCTACACCACAACTCCCCTATAAAGAGCAGATCCTCGTCTTCAGTCTCCTCTATTCTTTATACCTACACCCCAACTCCCCTATAAAGAGCAGATCCTCGTCTTCAGTCTCCACCATTCTTTATACCTACACCCCAACTCCCCTATAAAGAGCAGATCCTCGTCTTTAGTCTCCTCCATTCTTTATACCTACACCCCAACTCCCCTATAAAGAGCAGATCCTCATCTTCAATCTCCTCCATTCTTTATACCTACACCCCAACTCCCCTATAAAGAGCAGATCCTCGTCTTTAGTCTCCATCATTCTTTATACCTACACCCCAACTCCCCTATAAAGAGCAGATCCTCGTCTTTAGTCTCCATCATTCTTTATACCTACACCCCAACTCCCCTATAAAGAGCAGATCCTCGTCTTTAGTCTCCATCATTCTTTATACCTACACCCCAACCCCCCTATAAAGAGCAGATCCTCGTCTTCAGTCTCCTCTATTCTTTATACCTACACCCCAACTCCCCTATAAAGAGCAGATCCTCATCTTCAATCTCCTCCATTCTTTATACCTACACCCCAACTCCCCTATAAAGAGCAGATCCTCGTCTTCAATCTCCTCCATTCTGAGTACCTACACTCCAACTCTATTATATTGAATAGATCCTTGTATTTAATCCCCCCCCATTCTTGATACCTACACCCCAACTCCCCTATATTGAGCATATACTCATCTTCAATCTCCCCCATTCTGGATGCACACACTTTAACTCCCCTATATTGAGCAGATCCTCGTCTTTAATCTCCCCCATTCTGGGTACCTTCACTCCAACTCTATTATAATGAATAGATCCTTGCAGGGCTTTTTTTCAGCTGAAACTTGGTTCCACCACCTCTGGCTCAGGCCCTCTGCTCCCTGCTTGACCACTATTGCTTGAAAACACAAAAGTCCGGCTTCTATGCTTATATACCTCCCAAACCGCATGGATTCTGCGGGACTTTCCCGCATAGACACCAAGGAACGGTGCTCAGAGGTAGGCAGGGGGTGGAACCAAGAAATGGTGCTCGGAGGTGGGTAGGGAGTGGAACCAAGGAATGGTGCTTGGAGGTGGGTAGGGACTGGAACCAAGGAATGGTGCTTGGAGGTGGGTAGGGGTGATGGAACCAAGGAACGCTGCTCAGAGGTGGGTATGGAGTGGAACCAAGGAATGGTGCTCGGAGGTGGGTAGGGAGTGGAACCAAGGAATGGTGCTCGGAGGTGGGTAGGGAGTGGAACCAAGGAACGTTGCTCGGAGGTGGGTAGGGAGGGGAACCAAGGAATGGTGCTCGGAGGTGGGTAGGGAGTAGAACCAAGAAATGATGCTCGGAGGTGGGTAGAGAGTGGAACCAAGAAATGGTGCTTGAAGGGTGAGTAGGGAGTGGAACCAAGAAATGGTGCTCGGAGGTGGGTAGGGAGTGGAACCAAGAAATGGTGCTCTGAGGTGGGTAGGGAGTGGAACCAAGAAATGATGCTCGGAGGTGGGTAGGGAGTGGAACCAAGAAATGGTGCTTGAAGGGTGGGTAGGGAGTGGAACCAAGGAATGGTGCTCAGAGGTGGGTAGTGAGTGGAACCAAGAAATGGTGCACGGAGGTGGGTAGGGAGTGGAACCAAGGAACATTGCTCAGAGGTAGGTTGGGAGTAGAACCAAGAAATGGTGCTCATTGGTGGGTAGGGAGTGGAACCAAGGATTGGTGCTCGGAGGTGGGTAGGGAGTGGAACCAAGGAATAGTGCTCGGAGGTGGGTAGGGAGTGGAACCAAGAAATGGTGCTCGGAGGTGGGTAGGGAGTGGAACCAAGGAATGGTGCTTGAAGGGTGGGTAGGGAGTAGAACCAAGAAATGGTGCTCGAAGGGTGGGTAGGGAGTGGAACCAAAGAAACGGTGCTCGGAGGTGGGTAGGGAGTGGAACCAAGGAATAGTGCTCGGAGGTGGGTAGGGAGTGGAACCAAGGAATGGTGCTCGGAGGTGGGTAGGGAGTGGAACCAAGGAATAGTGCTCGGAGGTGGGTAGGGAGTGGAACCAAGAAATGGTGCTCGGAGGTGGGTAGGGAGTGGAACCAAGAAATGGTGCTTGAAGGGTGGGTAGGGAGTGGAACCAAGGAATGGTGCTCGAAGGGTAGGTAGGGAGTGGAACCAAGGAATGGTGCTCGGAGGTGGGTGGGGAGTGGAACCAAGGAATGGTGCTTGAAGGGTGGGTAGGGAGTGGAACCAAGGAATGGTGCTCGAAGGGTGGGTAGGGAGTGGAACCAAGGAATGGTGCTCAGAGGTGGGTAGGGAGTGGAACCAAGGAATGGTGCTCGGAGGTGGGTAGGGAGTGGAACCAAGGAATGGTGCTCGGAGGTGGGTAGGGAGTGGAACCAAGAAATGGTGCTCGGAGGTGGGTAGGGAGTGGAACCAAGAAATGGTGCTTGAAGGGTGGGTAGGGAGTGGAACCAAGGAACGGTGCTCGGAGGTGGGTAGGGAGTGGAACCAAGGAATAGTGCTTGAAGGTGGGTAGGGAGTGGAACCAAGAAATGGTGCTCGGAGGTGGGTAGGGAGTGGAACCAAGAAATGGTGCTTGAAGGGTGGGTAGGGAGTGGAACCAAGGAATGGTGCTCGAAGGGTAGGTATGGAGTGGAACCAAGGAATGGTGCTCGGAGGTGGGTAGGGAGTGGAACCAAGGAATGTTGCTCAGAGGTGGGTAGGGAGTGGAACCAAGGAACGGTGCTCGGAGGTGGGTAGGGAGTAGAACCAAGAAATGGTGCTTGAAGGGTGGGTAGGGAGTGGAACCAAGGAACGGTGCTCGGAGGTGGGTAGGGAGTGGAACCAAGGAACGGTGCTCGGAGGTGGACACAACAGGTGACTTGGAAGTAGGGAGTTCCTGCACCTATTCTCTGAGAAAAAAAAGGCCCAAATATATATATATATATATATATATATATATACCTCTATATACATGTAATCATACACTTTTGATTAAATTGCCAAGAATTACTAACATTCTGGTACCAAATCTGGCATTTCAGGTTTCTTTATTGCAGCCATTATCAGCCAAGGTTCCATGGAACTCCAGGGTTGCTCCCAGTGTCATCTTAAGAGCATTATAGGCCCCCGGGCAATACAGTGCACTGGGGCCCTGTCTACATAATCACGCACGAGAATTTACTGACAAAAATCATAAAATTTACTGGCAGAACCACTGTTTTTACTGCCACTGCAAAAAAAAGTACCTAAAATTACAGTTTTCAGTGCCGAACAATGCAAATGTCAGTATTTAAACTATAAACATATAGCTAGTGCTATTAGAAATGTGTTTAAGTTAAACAAAAGTAAAAAAAAAAAAATGTCTTCATTGACATGAAGGTCAGGTTACTATAACCCAGCCAGCACAGAGTTTCCTCTTACATCAGAGTCTGCAGGATTCCCCCTTATTGTGAAAGGGAACTCTTATGTAAAGGGGAATGCTGCAGATCATGATCTAAGGGGGGAACTCCGATGTGGAGGGGGGCTATGGTGACCAGAGACAACCTTATATCAGAGTCCACTGCTTTCTCTTTCCCACTTACATCAGGGTCCGCAGACTGAGTTCCCCCTTGCATTGTAAGGGGGAATCCTGCAGACTCTTATGTGGGGGGTACTCTGGTGACCAGAGACCACCTTCCTTAGATTAAATACACTAAGGTAAGGGGGGTCACTAATATAGGAGGGGGAACCTTTATATCAGTGCCCCCTTACAATTTTGCATTCACTCCCCCCTTACTTCAGCAACCCCCCACACTCGTGGAGGACCGGATCTTCTCTGTGATTTCCGCGAACTGGGCATGGGCAGTTCTAACCCGTCACTCTCCATAATTTTTTACTGGGGTTGCTGGGCAGCCGGTGGGGCCCCCCAGGCAAGCGGGGCCCCCGGGCAACTGCCCAGCGTGCCCAATGGAAAAGATGGCCCTGGTTGCTCCAGAAGTTGCTAAGGGTTCCTTGAGCAGTGGAGCAGTCTGTGTCCCTTCCCCCGACGTCTTCTATGTACAGACAGACATTGGTGGGGGGATTCTCCCCGGGACTTTAGATTGGTCGGCTCCACAAAATTGCACACTGATGGTAAAAGCCTCAATCCCCCCTAATTGCCGACATACAGAGAGTACAGAAGAAGTTCTTATTCTACCAGGTGCAGACTATGCCGGGGGGGAATGGACCCCCGGCCTTTACCGAGTGACATCACCTAAATGCTCAGATTTTGGTGGAAACGGGATTTGAGGAAATGGGTGGAAAATGAGATGGAAGACAAATGTAAAATGTATTTAAATTTAATAGAATGAGCAGATCCTCGTTCTCAGTCTCCATCATTCTTTATATCTACACCCCAACTCCTTTATAATGAATAGATCCTTGTATTTAATCCCCCCCATTCTTGATACCTTCATCCCCAACTCCTCTTTCATTGGAGCAACCAATGTAGATACTCCTCCTGCCCTCAAGATTTGATAGGAAATTCCTATAAAGAAATATTATGTGACAATTTTTTTTTTTATGGTTTAACCCTTTCACGACTAATGCCGCGTACACACGGTCGTTTTACGGCATGAAAAAAAATGACATTTTTAAAAACGTCATTTAAAATGATCGTGTGTGGGCTAAAACGACGTTTTAAAACCGCGCATGCTCAGAAGCGAGTTATGAGACGGGAGCGCTCGTTCTGGTAAAACTACCGTTTGTAATGGAGTAAGCACATTCATCACGCTGTAACAGACAGAAAAGCGCGAATCGTCTTTTACTAACAAGGAATCAGCTAAAGCAGCCTCAAGGCGAATAGAACTTCCCCTTCAGAGTGCCGTCGTACGTGTTGTACGTCACCGCGCTTTTTTCATCATTTTTCAAAAACGATGGTGTGTGGGCAACATCGTTTTTAATGATGAAGTTGGAAAAACTTCGTTTTTTTTTCATGCCAAAAATTGATGGTGTGTACGCGGCATAAGCCTATTTCTGCCATTTGGGCCCGGATTCACAGACACTGGCGCATATATATGCCGCCGTAGCATATCTCCTCTACGCTATGCCGACGCAGCGCAGAGAGGCAAGAACGGAATTCACAAAGCCAGTGCTTCCAAATCTGCGCTGGGTTTCCAAGGCATAAGTCGGCGTAGGTGGAAGTGGGTGTGAGCCAGGCCCGGACTGGGACAAAAATTAGGCCCGGGCATTTTAGACTGAGCAGCCCATGGCTAATTTACCGGGAGGCACGGAGAGCATGGGAAGGGGGGGCGGAGAATGTGTGGGGGGGGGGTGGAAAACACAGGGGAGTGTGGAGAGCACTAAGTTGGCCAGAGAGCACAGGGGGTGAAGAGCATGGGGTGTGAAGAGCACTAGGGGGAGCCGGAGAGCACAAGGGTGCTGGAGAGTACAAGCAGGGGCAGAGAACACAGGAGGCGAAGAGCACAGAGGGGCTGGAAAGCACTGAGGGGGCGGGACCACGGGGGGGCTGGAGAGCACAAGCAGGGGCAGAGAACATGGAAGGTCAACAGCACAGGGAGGTGAAGAGCACAGGGGGGCTGGAGAGCATGGGGGGGCTTAAGAGCACTGGGGGGCGGAGAGCACAGGGGCGGCCGGACCACAGGGAGGGACTGGAGAGCACTGGGGGGCCAGAGAGTAAAAGGGAGCTGATGAGCACAGGGGGCCTGGAGAGCACTGGGAGGGGCTGGAGAGCATTAGGGAGCTGGAGAGTACAGGGGTTGATGAGCACAGGGGGGCCTGAGAGCACTGGGAGGGGCTGAAGAGCACAGAGGGCTGGAGAGCACTGGGGGGGCTGGAGAGTATGGAGGGCTGGAGAGCACTGGGGGGGCTGGAGAGCACAGAGGGCTGGAGAGCACTGGGGACCAGAGAGTACAGGGGTGCTGATGAGCACTGGGGGGTCTGAGAGCACTGGGAGAAGCTGGAGAGCATTAGGGGGGCTGGAGAGTGCAGGGGTTGATGAGCACAGGGGGCCTGAGAGCACTGGGAGGGGCTGGAGAGCACAGGGGGAGGGCTGGAGAGCACAGGGGGAGGGCTGGAGAGCACAGGGGGTTCTGAGAGCACTGGGGGAAGGCTGGAGAGCACTGGGGGGCAGAGAGTACAGGGGGCTGATGAGCACTGGGGGGCCTGAGAGCCGGAGAGTACAGGGGGGCCTGATGAGCACTGGGGGGCGGAGTGTACAGGGGTTGATGAGCACAGGGGGGCTGGGGAGGACGGGGGGCTGGAGAGCACTGGGGGGGGCTGGAGAGTACGGAGGGCTGGAGAGCACTGGGGGGGCCATAGAGTACAGGGGGGCTGATGAGCACTGGGGGACGGAGATTACAGGGGGGCTGATGAGCACTGGGGGAGAGTACAGGGGGGCTAATGAGCACTGGGGGGCTGATGAGCACTGGGGGGGGGGCCTGAGAGCACAGGGAGGATGCTGGAGAGCACTGGGGGGCCTGAGAGCACTGGGGGGAGGGCTGGAGAGCACTGGGGGGCCTGAGAACACTGGGGGGCGGAGTGTACAGGGGTTGATGAACACAGGGGGGCTGGGGAGGACGTGGGGCTGGAGAGTACTGGGGGGCCATAGAGTACAGGGGGGCTGATGAGCACTGGGGGACGGAGTGTACAGGGGGGCTGATGAGCACTGGGGGGGGGCTGGAGAGCACTGGGGGAGAGTACAGGGGGGCTAATGAGCACTGGGGGGGGCCTGAGAGCACAGGGAGGATGCTGGAGAGCACTGGGGGCCTGAGAGCACTGGGGGGAGGGCTGGAGAGCACTGGGGGGCCTGAGAGCACTGGGGGGGGGGCTGGAGAGCACTGGAAAGTACAGGGGGGCTGATGAGCACTGGGAGGGGTTGGAGAGCTCTGGGGGGACCGGAGTGTACAGGGGCTGGAGATCACTAGGGGGGCTGGAGTGCAGTGGGAGAGCAGGGGGGGGGGGGTTACACCTGAGAGCATGGTGGGAGCTTATGAGCACTAGGGAGGAGTAGAAAGAGGCTGGATAGGAGAAGCAGCTGCACACACAGAAGAATCCATCTCTTTATTTTTCTCCTACAGCCTCTGAATGCCCACGGAAGGGAGAGAGTGAGAAGCAGGCATTCAGAAGCTGTGGGAGAAAGATAAAGAGATGGATCCTTCTGTGTCTGCAGCGGCTTCTCCTATTCAGGCGCACACATAGAGACACTCACATGAATCCCGGCGGCCGCGTCTGATGTAGATCCCCCTCCCTCCTCGCGGTCACAGGCAACGTGACCTGTAGTCTCCGCCCTCCAGTCCGACGGCCGAACTGTAATGGCGGCCGGCCAGCCTTGGAGAGGCCAGGCGAGCGGCGGGGCTCAAGGAGCAGCTCCGTTGCCTTGGCCCCACAAGACCATGGGGCCCGGTGGCCCGTGGCGGCCCACCGGGCAAATGCCCGGTGTGCCCTATGGCCAGTCCGGGCCTGGTGTGAGCCATGCTAATGAGGCGTGACCCCATGCAAATGATGGGCCGAGCGCCAGACAGATACGTATCGCCAACTGCGCATGCGCCGTCCCATGGGTGCATCTCAGTGCGCATGCTCACAATCACGTCGGAACATATGCCTAAGATACGTTGGATCACTGCCTACGACGTGAACGTAACCTACGCCTAGTCATATTCACGTCCAACGTAAACTACGTAAAATACGTCGGCTTGTGTTCCCTGGTGCAGCCCTTTGCATGTCTGCTGCTGAGTTACACCTCCTTTACGCCGGCCGTATGACTTTACGCGCACTGCGTCGGACGGACGGACGTTCGTGAATCGGCGTATCTCCCTCATTTGCATATGTGAATAGAAAATCAATGGGAGCTCCAAATGCATCCAGCGTAAATATGCGCCCACTCTACGCCGGAGTAGGCAAGTTACGTCGGTCGGATGAAGCCTGTTTTCTGGCGTATCTTAGTTTTGTGGGCACGGCGCACAGATATGACGGCGCATATTTGCACTTACGCGGCGTATCTCGAGATGATTTGTGAATCCGGGCCTTGGTGTTTACAAGTTAAAATCCGTATTTTTTGCTAGAAAATTACTTAGAACCCCCCAAACATTATTAGCTGGATTCAGGTAGACTTACGCCGGCATATCTATACGCTGATTCTCTAAATCAGATACGCCTGAATTGTGGCAAGATGCGACCGACGTAAGTCTCCTACGCCGTCGTATCTTGGGTGCATATTTACGTTGGCCGCTAGGGGCGCTTCCGTTGATTTACGCGTCGAATATGTATATGAGAGAGATACGCCGATTCACGAACGTACCAACGCCCGTCGCTGTAATCTACCCTATTGTTGCTGTGGTGATGTTGTTGGGTGGGTAGGGGGTGGAGCCAAGAGACAGTTCTCAGACGTGGGTAGGGGGTGGAGCCAAGAGACAGTGCTCAGAGGTGGGTAGGAGGTGGAGCCAAGAGACAGTGCTCAGAGGTGGGTAGGATGTGGAGCCAAGAGACAGTGCTCAGAGGTGGGTAGGGGGTGGAGCCAAGAGACAGTGCTCAGAGGTGGGTAGGGGGTGAAGCCAAGAGACAGTGCTCAGAGGTGGGTAGGAGGTGTAGCCAAGAGACAGTGCTCAGAGGTGGGTAGGAGGTGGAGCCAAGAGACAGTGCTCAGAGGTGGGTAGGGGTGGGGCCAAGAGACAGTGCTCAGAGGTGGGTAGGGGGTGGAGCCAAGGGACAGTGCTCAGAGGTGGGTAGGAGGTGGAGCCAAGGGACAGTGCTCAGAGGTGGGTAGGGGGTGGAGCCAAGAGACAGTGCTCAGAGGTGGGTAGAGGGTGAAGCCAAGAGACAGTGCTCAGAGGTGGGTAGGGGGTGGAGCCAAGAGACAGTGCTCAGAGGTGGGTAGGGGGTGGAGCCAAGAGACAGTGCTCAGAGGTGGGTAGGGGGTGGAGCCAAGAGACAGTGCTCAGAGGTGGGTAGGGGGTGGAGCCAAGAGACAGTGCTCAGAGGTGGGTAGGGGGTGAAGCCAAGAGACAGTGCTCAGAGGTGGGTAGAGGGTTGGAGCCAAGAGACAGTGCTCAGAGGTGGGTGGGGGTGGAGCCAAGAGACAGTGCTCAGAGGTGGGTAGGGGGTGGAGCCAAGAGACAGTGCTCAGAGGTGGGTAGGGGGTGAAGCCAAGACACAGTGCTCAGAGGTGGGTAGGGAGTGGAGCCAAGAGACAGTGCTCAGAGGTGGGTAGGGGGTGGAGCCAAGAGACAGTGCTCAGAGGTGGGTAGGGGGTGGAGCCAAGAGACAGTGCTCAGAGGTGGGTAGGGGGTGGAGACAAAGGGTTACTCATAAGAGGGGAGTTCCTGCATACAGTGATGTACAATTACTGCCCAACACCACCCAATAGCTGATCTCATTGGACATAAACCAACATGGAAGCCGTCATTCCTGGTTCAAAGAATCCGAAATGTGAGATTTACACCCAAAATATTTCCATGAACGGGTCCAGGCGGGAGAACTATAAATCGGGCGTTACGATTGCTTTCAATTTCTTTCATCTGGGCGGTGAACTCCGACCGCCTCCTCGATCCTCCCGCCGTGTTTTCCATCCACCGTCACTTTTCATGTCGGATCCCCAGATACCTCCTCCCCGTTATTTATCACCTGTGACCTCTGACCTCCCGAGTGACGGATCTGGGGTGACTTCGGGCCGACCAAACCTCAGTAATGTGTGCAACAGATGCATTCCTATAGAGCCAGACTGGGGGGGGGGGGGAGGGGGGGTAAGAGAGATAAACTGTAAAAGGACAGATGTGAGACCCCCGGGAGGAATGTGAAGAACATTACTGATAGTGTGCTTTCTATAGAGACTGAGGGCCGGACTCACCCATAACTCCCAACTGTCCCGAATATGGAGGGACTGTCCCTGATGGGGCACTATTCCTCCCACTGACACCAATGATGGGACACTATTCCTCCCACTGACACCAATGATGGGGCACTATTCCTCCCACTGACACCAATGATGGGACACTATTCCTCCTACTGACACCAATGATGGGACACTATTCCTCCCACTGACACCAATGATGGGACACTATTCCTCCCACTGACACCAATTATGGGACACTATTCTTCCCACTGACACCAATGATGGGACACTATTCCTCCCACTGACACCAATGATGGGACACTATTCCTCCCACTGACACCAATGATGGGATACTATTCCTCCCACTGACACCAATGACGGGGCACTATTCCTCCCACTGACACCAATGATGGGACACTATTCCTCCCACTGACCTCAATGATGGGACACTATTCCTCCCACTGACACCAATGATGGGGCACTATTCCTCCCACTGACACCAATGATGGGACACTATTCCTTCTACTGATACCAATGATGGGACACTATTCCTCCCACTGATACCAATGATGGGACACTATTCCTCCCACTGACACCGATGATGGGACACTATTCCTCCCACTGACACCAATGATGGGACACTATTCCTCCCACTGACACCAATGATGGGACACTTTTCCTCCCACTGACACCAATGTTGGGACACTTTTCCTCCCACTGACACCAATGACAGGACACTATTCCTCCCACTGACACCAATGATGGGACACTATTCCTCCCACTGACACCAATGATGGGGCACTATTCCACAAGGTCATTTCTACATTTGTTCTATACAAGGTCACCGTGACTCTGCAGCCTCTATAAGGCGGGGGTTGTGCTGACTCTGCAATCCTCCTGGCGGATTTCAGCTCTCCTGGGGTACCTCGGAATCCGACTCGCATTCCACAGCAGATCCACATGCGTGTTTGAAGCCGGTCCAGGGTTTTTATAAATAACTTTTCCTCCACTTCTCTACAAAGAAACCCCCACCAATGCCAGGCACATATAATGGTGGGGTAGGTGCCCCCCCCCCCGGTAGGTAGGTTGTCACATAATCCTCCTTCCCACCCCAATAAACTGACCGCTGGAAAAGGAGAAAATGATGATTTTTTTAGATTTTTTTTGCTGTTTTGATTTTGAAGGGGTCATTCGGGTCGATACTGAATGCAAACAGACTGTGGACTTTGCTTCCCGGGGCGCCACTGCCTTTCATCATCCAATCGTGTGCAAGCAAAGAATGTTGTATTGTGGGACACTATTCCTCCCACTGACACCAATGACGGGGCACTATTCCTCCCACTGACACCAATGATGGGACACTATTCCTCCCACTGACACCAATGACGGGGCACTATTCCTCCCACTGACACCAATGATGGGACACTATTCCTCCCACTGATACCAATGATGGGACACCATTCCTCCCACTGACACCAATGACGGGGCACTATTCCTCCCACTGACACCAATGATGGGTCACTATTCCTCCCACTGATACCAATGATGGGACACCATTCCTCCCACTGACACCAATGATGGGGCACTATTCCTCCCACTGATACCAATGATGGGACACTTTTCCTCCCACTGATACCAATGATGGGGCACTATTCCTCCCACTGACACCAATGATGGGGCACTATTCCTCCCACTGATACCAATGATGGAACACTATTCCTCCCACTGATACCAATGATGGGGCACTATTCCTCCCACTGACACCAATGATGGGGCACTATTCCTCCCACTGACACCAATGATGGGACACTATTCCTCCCACTGACACCAATGATGGGACACTATTCCTCCCACTGACACCAATGATGGGACACTATTCCACCCACTGACACCAATGATGGGACACTATTCCTCCCACTGACACCAATGATGGGACACTATTCCTGCCACTGACACCAATGATGGGACACTATTCCTCCCACTGATACCAATGATGGGACACTATTCCTCCCACTGACACCAATGATGGGACACTATTTCTCCCACTGATACCAATGATGGGGGACACTATTCCTCCCACTGACACCAATGATGGGAAACTATTCCTCCCACTGACACCAATGATGGGACACTATTCCTCCCACTGACACCAATGATGGGACACTATTCCCCCCACTGACACCAATGATGGGACACTATTCCTCACACTGACACCAATGATGGGACACTATTCGTCCCACTGACAGGGCACTATTCCCCCCACTGACACCAATGATGGGACACTATTCCTCCCACTGACACCAATGATGGGACACTATTCCTCCCACTGACACCAATGATGGGACACTATTCCTCCCACTGACACCAACAATGGGGCACTACTTCTCCCACTATTGGCAACGATTAAGAACTATTGTTCTTCCACCTATCCACAGGGGTGCCATTTTCTTTCTTACACCCACTGACCACCAAGCCTGAGACATTATCTACTCCCCACTGTACACAGTTCACCCCTCCCCCCCTAAAGTCTGAAGGACAGTAAACTGGCCCATTGCTTAGACAGTTTGGAGACCCCCCCCCCTGCTCTGCAGAATTTAGTTGTATTTAGTAAATCAACCCAATTATCTAAGTTTAGTATAAATAAAGGAGTTACATTGTAACACTCGGCGACAATCCATCCTCGTGAATACGGATCACTTCCTGTTGACTTGCAGCCTGAAGTGTTTCCACGTTGGACTTGTTATGGACATTAGAACATCACTTGTCATTTTGTATCATTCTGGTATCTTTTATATGTTAATATTGAACTTCACTCTCAAAAAAACTGAACTATTTGTAATTCTGATACTGTCAGCATTAGTAAGTAGATATGAAGGTATATTGTAGGGTTGCACCGATACCGTTTTTTTTATTGGCTTAGCTGAGAAAGCCCAACCTCCCATGAAGACTCCTGGGATGTATGATATCATTTTGGCCCAGGCCAGAAACCAGGAAGATGGGGTGGGTGCAGTAGATGGGGTGGGTGCAGTGGATGGGGTGGGTGTAGTAGATGGGGATAGGTTGGATGGGTGGGGTGGGTGCAGTGGATGGGGGTGGGTTGGGGTGAATGGGTGAGGTGGGTGCAGTGGATGGGGGTGGGGTGGGTGCAGTGGAAGGGGTAAGTGCAGTGAATGGGATGGGTACAGTGAATGGGGTGGGTGTAGTAGATGAGGTGGGTGCAGTGGATATGGGGTGGGTGCAGTGGATGGGGTGGGTGCAGTGGATATGGGGTGGGTGCAGTAGATAGGGTGGGTGCAGTGGATGGGGTGGGTGCAGTAGATGGGGTGGGTGCAGTAGATGGGGTGGGTACAGTGGGTGGGAGTGGGGTGGATGGGTGGGGTGGGTGCAGTGGATTTTGGGTGGGTTGGGGTGGATGGGGGTGGGTTGGGGTGGATGGGTGGGGTGGGTACAGTGGGTGGGGTGGGTGCAGTGGGTGGGGTGGGTGCAGTGGATGGGTGGGTGCAGTGGATGAATGGGGTGGGTACAGTGGGTGGGGTGGGTGTAGTGGATAGGGGTGGGTTGGGGTGGATGGATGGGGTGGGTGCAGTGGATGGGTGGGTACAGTATGTGGGGTGGGTGCAGTGATTGGGGATGGTTTGGGGTGGATGGGTGGGGTGGGAGGAGTGGAGTGGATGGGGGTGGGTTGGGGTGGATGGGTGGGGTGGGTACAGTGGGTGCAGTGGATGGGTGGGGTGGGTGCAGTGGATGAATGGGGTGGGTGTAGTGGATGGGGGTGGGTTGGGGTGGATGGGTGGGTGGGGTGGGTGCATTGGATGGGTGGGTACAGTGGGTGGGGTGGGTGCAGTGGATGGGGGTGGGTTGGGGTTGATGGGTGGGGTGGTGCAGTGGATGGGTGTGGGTGGGGTGGGTACAGTGGGGTTGAAGTATGAAAGAGTCAGAGGCTGTCCACCCAGTAAAGTGAATGGGGGAAGGCGTGGTCACTTATTGCCAAATAAGAAGTCTTTCCTAAGTGTTCTAATAATATAAAGTTGAACAGTCATATTCTTCCATAACCCAGTGGTGACCCTGTAGAGGACCCTGTAGAGGACCCTGTAGAGGACCCTGCAGAGGAACCTGTAGAAGAACCTTTAGAGGACCCTGTAGAGGACCCCTTAGAGGACCCTGTAGAGGACAATGCAGAGGACCCCTTAGAGGACCCTGTAGAGGACCCTTCAGAGGACCCCTTAGAGGACCCCTTAGAGGACCCTTTAGAGGACCCCTTAGAGGACCCTTTAGAGGACCCTGCAGAGGACCCTGCAGAGGAACCTGTAGAAGAACCTTTAGAGGCCCCCTTAGAGGACCCTGTAGAGGACCCTGTAGAGGAACTCGGTTGGTTGGCCACACTCTGATGACAGAAGTCGGTCTACAGAGACATGGTAATAATAGAGAGGTAATAATAAGATCCCTTCACGTTGGAAGGCGGCGTCTGGTAGAGAACATATGGCTCCTTAAACAAGTCTGCTCTGTTTTATCAGCGATCCGAATCCTCGGGGGGGAAGGAGAACAAAATCCAAACCAAATAAATAGAGAAAACTTCTTAACAGGAAACAGGCTGGAGAGAGCCGGAGAGACGGCAGTAAAAGGGTCTCTTTCACACGGGCCTCTTGGCTTCCCATTAGGGCTGATTTGGATAAACATTGGCCGGCGTTGGGGACGGCGTTGCCCTGAGACTCATTTTGCCATAGTGAAGGGTGGCTTGTCTTCTGGTTGGGGTGCGGGGGAGGGGTCAGAGACGTAATTCCCAAACCGTCACACACAACTCTTTCCCGAACTCAATTTCCTTTCAGCTTTGGCCCGTAATTCATCCCACGCCGCCATCTTCCAGGACCCAGATCGCATGCGGCCTGCGCTGCGCTGATCGCTCGCTCCCCGCACTCCCTTCATATGTACACACTGACCTTCTACAAGGTGCCACCAGCAAATTTATCTTCTTCCCGACTGTTGGAGGCTCGTTCACAACGGCCAACCAAGCGGTTTATTGGCATCTTTACCGCCCTTTCAGCCACCCACCTTCATATAGCCGCGGCGTTCCATAGGGATGGTGCAGACGCCACGGCTGTAACCCTTTGCCATTTTAGTTTGACAGGCGGGTTAAATGTTAGGGTTAGATATAGGGTTAGGGTTAAAAGTTTGGGTTAGGGACAGGGTTAGGGTTAAATGTATGGGTTAGGATTAAAGGCTAGGGTTAACTGTTAGGGTGAAATGTTAGGGTTACGGTGAAATGTTAGGGTTAAGAGCTAGGGTTAAATGTCAGGGTTAGAATTAGGGTTAAAAGTTTGGGTATAGGGTTATGATTAAATGTTAGGGTTAATGGTTTTGGTTAAATGTATGATTGGGGTTAGGATTAGGGTTAAGGGTTAGAGTTAGTGTTGAGTGCTAGGGTTAAATGTTAGGGTTAAGTGCTAGGATTAAGGTCAAATGTTAGGGTTGAGAGCTAGGGTAAATGTTAGGGTTAAGGGCTAGGGTTAGGGTTAAATGTTAGGGTGAAATGTAAGGGTTAAAATGTTAGGGTTTGAGTTAGGGACAGGTTTAGGGTTAAATGTATGGGTTAGGATTAAAGGCTAGGGTTAAAAGTTAGGGTTAAGGGCTAGGGATAGGGTTAACTGTTAGGATGGGATGTTGGGGGTTAAATTGTTAGGGTTAGGGTTAAATGTTATGGTTAAGAGCTAGGGTTAAATGTCAGGGTTAGAATTAGGTTAGGGTTAAAAGTTTGGATTAGGGATAGGGTTATAGTTAAATGTTAGGGTTAGGGTTAAAGGTTTGGGTTAAATGTATGATTTGGATTAGGGTTAAGGGTTAGGGTTAGTGTTGGGAGCTAGGGTTAAATGTTAGTATTAAGGACTAGGGTTAAAATTTAGGGCTTGGATTAACAGTTTGGGATAGGGTTAGGGCAAAGGGATAGGGATAAATGTTAGGGTTATGATTAGGGTTAGGGTTAAATGTAAGGGTTAGGGTTAAATGTATGGTTAGGATTATGGTTAGGGTTAAAAGTTTGGGTTAAAGGCTAGGGTTAAATCTTAGGGTTAAGGGTTAGGATTAAGGTTAAGGGCTAAGGTTAGGGTGAAATGTTAGGGTTAGTGTTGAGAGCTAGGGTTAAGGGCAAGGGTTACAATTTAGGGTTGGGATTAAAAGTTTGAGTAAGGGATAGGTTTGAATGTATGGTTAGGATTAGGGTTAGGGTTAAAAGTTTGGTTTAGGGATAGGGTTAGGGTTAAATGTAAGGGTTAGGGTTAAAGGGTTAAAGTCTAGGGTTAGGATTAGGGTTAGGGTGAAATGTTAGGGTTAGTGTTGAGAGCTAGGGTTAAGGGCTAGGGTTAAAATTTAGGGTTGGGATTAAAAGTTTGAGTAAGGGATAGGGTTAAATGTTAGGGTTAGGGTTAAAAGTTTGAGTAAGGGATAGGGTTAGGGTTGAATGTATGGTTAAGATTAGGGTTAAAAGTTTAGGGATAGGCTTAGGGTTAAAGTCTAGGGTTAGGGTTAGGGTGAAATGTGTGGGTTAAAGGCTAGGGTTAAATCTTAGGGTTAATGGTTAGAATTAGGGCTAAGGGCTAGGGTTAGGGTGAAATGTTCGGGTTAGTGTTGAGAGCTAGGGTTAAGGGCAAGGGTTAAAATTTAGGGTTAGGGTTAAAAGTTTGAGTTAGGGTTAGGGTTGAATGTATGGTTAGGGTTGGGGTTACAAGTTTGGTTTAGGGATAGGGTTAGGGTTAAATGTATGGTTAGGATTAGGGTTAGGGTTAAATGTAAGGGTTGGGGTTAAAGGGTTAAAGTCTAGGGTTAGGATTAGGGTTAGGGTGAAATGTTAGGGTTAGTGTTGAGAGCTAGGGTTAAGGGCTAGGGTTAGGATTAGGGTTAGGGTTAAAACTTTGGGTTAGAGTTAATGTTAAATGATAGGGTTAGGGTTAAAGGGTTAAAGTCTAGGGTTAGGGTTAAATGATAGGGTTAGGGTTAAGGTTAAATGTTAGAGTTACATTTTAGGGCTAAATGTTAGGGTTAGCGGTAATTGTTAGGGTTAGAACCCTTACCCTAATGACCACTAACCCTATTGATTACTACAAACCTTAACCCTAACCCTTGACCCTAACACTTAACCCTGACATGCGACTTCGGACACATAAAGGTTCCAGCATTCCTTAGATGCGACTTTCATGCTACTTGAGTGCCAGAGAGTGTAAAGTCCCATCAAAGTGGCATCAAAGTGGCACTTCATGAACATGCAGCCGGGGGTTGGGTGGTATTTGTAGTGCAGCTGATTGCAGCGTCCCGGCGGATCATCCAATCATCTGTGGCCCCCCCCCCCCGGAGACGTGCCGTCCATGACGCGCTTTGATTGCACATTTCAGCAGCAGCAGCGAGTCTCTGGAAAGTCTCAGGGCGGAGATCTGTAGAGCGTTCTGTTTATCACAAATGTTTATTTTCCTCCTCATTTTATTTTAGGGCGCCGCCAAACCCACACAGCGCTTTTTCCAGACGCCGGTAAAATGGCGTTTAATTCATTTTTCCCCACAAATAGAACTTTTTTTTTGGGTGGTATTTGATCTCTTCTGCGGTTTTTTACATTTTTTTGCGCTGTAAACAAAACAAGAATGAACATTTATAAAAAAAAAACACTAAGGGCCAGATTCAGAGAAGAAGTACGCCGGAGTATCTGCTGATATCTACTGATACTCCGGCGTATTTTCAAATTTGCCGCGTCGTATCTTTATTTGTAATTCACAAACAAGATACGACGGCATTTGGCTAAGATCCGACAGGCGTACGGCTTTGTACGGCTTCGGATCTTAGGATGCAATACTTCGGGCACCGCTGGGTGGAGATCGCTTCGTTTTCCGCGTCGGGTATGCTAATTAGCTGTTTACGGAGATCCACGATGGTACGCGCGGTGGTCGCATTCTCTTACGTCGTCGCTAGTCGGCTTTTCGCGTCGCAAAGTTACGGCTGCTATTTAGGTGGTGTAACAATAGACAGCCCATGTTAAAGTAAGGCCGTCGTTCCCGCATCGAATTTAAAAAAAAAATTTGCGCAATTCGTCCGGGAATACGAAAGTACGTTACGCACGTCGCCGTTCAAAACATTACGTCGGGGCGACGTCATTTCGCGCAAAGCACGGCGGGAAATTTCAAAACGGAGCATGCGCAGTACGTCCGGCGCGGGAACGCGCCTAATTTAAATGGTCCCCGCCCCATTTGAATTAGGCGGGCTTGCGCCGGACGGCTTTACGCCGCCGCAAGTTTACACGCAAGTGCTTTGTGAATCAAGCACCTACGATGAAAACTTGCGGCGGAGTAACGTAAAGGACATACGTTACGCCGCCGTAATTTTTCGTCAATCTGGCCCTCTATTTCTTTATTTATTTTTTAATAAAATTTATGTCCTTTTTTCCCCCACAAATTTTTGGTGGTATTTGATCACCTTTGTGGGTTTTTTTTTTTTGCGCTATAAACAAAACAAGAACGAAAATTTTGAAAAAAAAAAAAACACCAATATTTTTTACTTTCTGCTATAAAACATCCAGTAATTTTTATTTTATAATAAATTGACACCAATATATATTCTGCTAAATATTTTTGGAGAAAAAAAATCACAATAAGCGTTTATTGATTGATTTGCGCAAACATTATCAAGTCTACAATCTATGGGAAAGATTTACAGAATTTTTTTTTTTTTTAAATGTATGTCCTTTTTCCCCCCCAACAAATAGAACTTCCTTTTGGTGGTATTTGATCACCTCTGTGTTTATTTTTTTATTTTTTGCGCTATAAATAAAACAAGAACGAAAATTTTGAAATAATAAAACACCAATATTTTTTGCTTTCTGTTATAAAACATATTCAATAAAAAAAATTGTAAAATTAAATCTTTTCATCAATTTAGGGCAAATTTTTTATATTTGTGGTAGAAAAAAAAATCCCAATTTTTTTATACTAGTAATATCGGCGATCAGAGACTTTCAGCGGGACTGCGATATTGCGCCGGAAATCGGACACTAACTGAGATTATATATATATATGATATATACATATAATATTTATTTATATATAATATATTTTATTTAATTTTTAATATATATATATTTTTTTATTTATGTATGTATATATATATATATATATATATATATATATCATATTTATATATAATATTTTTTATATATATATATATATATCAGTTAGTGTCCGATTTCCGGCGCAATATCGCAGTCCCGCTGAAAGTCTCTGATCTCCGATGTTACTACTATAAAAAAATTCAAGAAATACAAATTCCTGTGTATATATATATATATATATATATATATATATATAAATATTATGGGGCAGATCCACGTACCTGCGCGTAATCTTCCGCCGGGCGCAGCGTATCTAAGATACACTACGTCCGCCGCAACTTATTTTTTTTATTTTGAATCCACAAAGAATTTGCGCCGTAAGTTACGGCGGCGTAGTGTATCTTTGGCGGCGTAAGGGCGCGGAATTCAAATGGATGTAATGGGGGCGTGTTTTATGTAAATACGTTGTGACCCGACGTAAACAACGTTTTTTTTAACTGCGCATGCGCCGTCCGTGGGGGTATCCCAGCGTGCATGCTCGAAATTAACCTAGAAAAAGCCAATGCTTGCGACGGTGACGTCATTCTACGCAAATCCCTATTGGCGAACGACTAACCCAAACAATGGAAAAATTTCAAATTTCTACGCGGCAACGACGGCCATACTTAACATTGAGTACGCCTTATAATAGCAGGGGTAACTATACGCCGGAAAAAGCCGAACAGAACGACGTAAAAAAATGCGCCGGCCGGACGTACGTTCATGGATCGCCTTAAATAGCTAATTTGCATACTCGACGCGGAATTCGACGGTAACACCACCTAGCACCCGCCGAAATATTGCACTTTAAGATCCGACGGCTTACTAAGACGTACGCCTGTCGGATCCCTCCGAGATGCCGTCGTATCTTGTTTTGTAGATACAAAACAAAGATACGACGCAGGAATTTTAAAATTACGCCGGCGTAATCCTTTTGTGGATCTGCCCCTATATATGTATAAATAAATATTATGTATATATACACACACACACAGAAATTTGTATTTATTTTATTTTTTTATACTAGTAATGTCGGCGATCAGAGACTTTTAGCAGCACTGCGCTATTGCGGCGAGCAATCGAACACTAACTGACAATAACTGACACTTTTGACAGTTTGTGGGGCCCAGTGACACCAATACAGTGATCAGTGCTAAAAATATGCACTGTCACTGTACACTGGCTGGGAAGGGGTTCAACCACTAGGGGCGATCAAATGGTTAAATGTGTGCCTAGCCAGTGTTTTGGTGTACAGTGTGAGGAGCTTTTACTAAGGGAAGTCATGTATTTTCTTAATGAGAGTGCACACCTGGGCACTGCCCAGGGGCCCCAGCTGCATGGGGGGGCCCCCTGCACTTTCCACAAAGCAGCTGGTCCTTGAGCCCACGCTGCCCTGATATTGGGGGCCCCCATGATGGCGCTGAGAGTGATGGATACACAGGGGGGGCAGTCTGCCTCCTACCTACTTGATGTCTGTGTACCTGCACTGTCATCATTGTAGGGGCCCCAGAGCATTACTTTGCCCAGGGGCCCATGGTGCTATTAAGACGGCCCTGTCCACATGGTCAGATCCATTCCTTAGACAATGAGGGGGAACTCCGGAGTCACAGAAGGACCGGAGGAGAGTCTGTTATACAGAACTGGGACACGGGAGACATTTTAGTGTCAGAGATTTAATCAGCAACATTGTTACTTTGCACTTACATTCCGAGAGTGACAAAGGTTCCCGCGGCTCTGCCGCTCTTCTATTGTAAACTGTTTGATAAACTTTCCCTGACACTTCATTATGATATAAACAATCCCATCTGCTCAGCGTTCTACACCAGGTATATATAAATCACTGTCGCTTCCTGTATATCGCACTGAATGCCAGTGATTGGTTTGTAGCTTTGAGAGAGACCCGCCGCGTGCCGCCCGGATCCCTACAGTGCCGCCGCCACTTACCACCAGTCCCGGCCAATTCCGGCATTTCTCTCATGTAAAAAATTCTGCTTTTTTTTTTTTTGCTAGAAAATTACCTAGAACCCCTTGTTTTCCCCACAGCCACCGGCCAGGGTTGTGGGGAAGAGGCCCTTGTCCTTGAATTATTTTTCCCATCATGGGCGTGATGACCGCGCAATTGTCAGTGAAAGTAACGCCGTGCCGTATCGCAACAAAATAGCCCGGTCATTAACCACTTCCGGACCGCCGCATGTACATTTACGTCGGCAGAATGGCACGGACAGGCACATTGGTGTACCTGTACGTCCCTGCCTAGACGTTGGTCGGGGGTCCGATCGGGACCCCCCCCCCGTACATGCGGCGGTTCCCGTGGCTTCAGGAGCGATCCGGGACGAGGGCGCGGCTATTCGTTTCTAGCCGCCCCCTCGCGATCGCTCCCCGGAGCTGAAGAACGGGGAGAGCCGTATGTAAACACGGCTTCCCCGGGCTTCACTGTGGCGGCTGCATCGATCGTGTGATCCCTTTTATAGGGTAACTCGATCGATGACGTCAGACCTACAGCCACACCCCCCTACAGTTGTAAACACACACTAGGTGAACCCTAACTCCTACAGCGCCACCTGTGGTTAACTCCCAAACTGCAACTGTCATTTTCACAATAAACAATGCAATTTAAATGCATTTTTTGCTGTGAAAATAAGGACGCCAATATTGTTTGGGAGCCACGTCGCACGACCGCGCAAATGTCTGTTAAAGGGACGCAGTGCCGAATTGTAAAAACCCCTTGGGTCATTTAGCAGCATATTGGTCTGGTCCTTAAGTGGTTAAGGGAGAAAATCTTGCCGAGGCTGAAGTGGTTAAAGCGGGGGTTCACCCTTAGAGGGCACTTTTTCCCCTTAGATTCCTGCTCGTTTTGTCTAGGGGAATCGGCTATTTGTTTTAAAATATGATCAGTACTTACCCGTTTACGAGATGCATCTTCTCCGTCGCTTCACGATTTTCCGAAAGAACCTGAACGTTGGTGCGCAGGCGCAGTATAGAGCCGCACCGACGTTCGGCTTCTTTCGGCTACGAGTGACGCGATGGATGCGACCGTCGGAAGCCTCTCGGAAGACTGTCAATCAAGAAGGAACGCCCGCTCCCGAAGACCCATACCCGGAAGCGACGGAAGAAGATGCATCTCGAAAACGGGTAAGTACTGCTCATATTTTAAAACAAATAGCCGATTCCCCTAGACACAACAAGCAGGAATCTAAGGGGAAAAGAGAAAAAAAAACTCCCGCTTTAAGAAAGAAACAAATAAATAAAAATTCTGTAACTCTATCTCATAGATTGTAGACAGGATAACTTTTGTGCAAATCAATCAATATACGCTTATTGGGTTTCTTTTTTTTTTTTTTTTTACCAAAAAAATATAGCAAAATACATATTGGCCTAAATTTATGAAACAATTTGACTTTTAAAAATTTTTCATGGGATATTTTTTATAGCAGTAAGTAGAATTTATATATATATATATATATATATATATATATATATATATATATATATATATATATATATTTAATTGTCTGTCTTTTTTTATTTCTAGCATAAAGGTGATCAATTACCACCAAAAAAATATCTATTTGTGGGGAAAAAATGACATCAATTTTGGTGGAGGTACAGCAAAAAAAAAATTCAGAAATTTAGACCAATATGCATTCTGCTACATATTTTTGGTAAAAAAAAAATTATCCCAATAAGCGTATATTGATTGATTTGCACAAAAGTTGTTGCGTCTACAATCTATGAGAAAGATTTACAGAATTTTTTTTATTTATTTATTTTTTATTATAGCAGAAAGTAAAAAAAAAATATATATATATATTTTTTTTAAATTGTCGGTCTTTTTTTTATTTTTAGTACAAAAAGTAAAAACCGCAGAGGTGATCAATTACCACCAAAAAAAAAAAATCTATTTGTGGGGAAAAAATGACATAATTTTTGGGATGAGGTACAGCGTTGCACGATTTGTCAGTTAAAGTAACGCAGTGCTGTAGCGCAAAACATAGCCTAGTCATGGGGGGGGGGGGGGTAAGAGGTCAAGTGGTTAATTTAACCACTTAAGGACCCCTCACTGTATATATACGTCATTTTTTTTTAAAAGATGGAAATCTCGGTAACCGGGGCAGCCGCTGCCACAACCGAGACATCCATCTTTCCTGTGAGCGGTCCTTTAAACGATAACGGCGGTCTCCGCGGCGGATTCGTCAAAACGTCACTTCCGCCCATGCTTCTTAAAGGGACTTTTTCCTGTTGTCATTTTTTCAAATGACAATTTTTTTTTTCATTTCTTTGCATTTTAGTGTAAATATGAGACGTGACGTCTTTTTGGCCCCCAGATCTCATATATAAGAGGACCTGTCATGTTTTTTTCTATTACAAGGGATGTTTACATTCCATGTAATAGGAATAAAAGTGACCCAATTTTTCTTTTTTTTTTGTGTAAAAATGAATGAAATAAATAAAAATCAATAAGAAAACCCCCAAATTTTTTTTTTAAAGCGCCCGTCCTGCCGAGCTCGCGCGCAGAAGCGAACGCATACGTGAGCGGCGCCCGCATATGAAAACGGTGTTCAAACCGCACATGTGAGGTATCGCCGCGATCGTTAGAGCGAGAGCAATAATTCTAGCCCTAGACCTCCTCTGTAACTCAATAGATGCAACCTATAGAATTTTTTGAACGTCACCTATGGAGATTTTTAAGTGGTAAAAGTTTGACGCCATTCCACAAGCGGGCGCAATTTTGAAGCGTGACATGTTGGGTATCGATTTACTCGGCGTAACATTATCTTTCACAATATAAAAAAAAAAATTGGGCTAACTTTACTGTTGTTCTATTTTTTAATTAAAAAAAGTGATTTTTTTTCCCAAAAAAAAGTGCGCTTGTAAGACCACTGCGCAAATACGGTGTGACAAAAAGTATTGCAACGACCGCTATTTTATTCTCTAGGGTGTTAGAAAAAATATATATATAATTTTTGGGAGTTCTTAGGAATTTTCTAGCAAAAAAAACTGTTTTAATCTTGTAAACACCAAGGGGCAGATCCACAAGGGAAGTACGCCGGCGTATCTACTGATACGCCGGCGTACTTTCAAATTTCCCGCGTCGTATCTTTGTTTTGAATCCTCAAAACAAGATACGACGGCATCTGGGTTAGATCCGACAGGCGTACGGCTTCGTACGCCTTCGGAATCTTAGATGCAATTCTTCGGCGCCCGCTGGGTGGCGTTCCCGTCGTATTCCGCGTCGAGTATGCAAATTAGCTATTTCCGACGATCCACGAACGCACGAGCGGCCGTCGCATTCTCTTACGTTGTTTCCGTTCGGCTTTTTTCGGCGTATAGTTAAAGCTGCTATTTGGTGGCGTACTCAATATTAAGTATGGCCGTCGTTCCCGCGTCGAATTTGAAAATATTTTATTTTGTTTGTGTAAGTCGTCCGTGAATGGGGCTGGACGTAATTTACGTCCACGTCAAAACAACGACGTCCTTGCGACGTCATTTAGCGCAATGCACGGCGGGAAATTTAGGAACGGCGCATGCGCCATTCGTTGGGCGCGGGGACGCGCTTCATTTAAATGAAACACGCCCCCTACTCGCCGATTTGAATTACGCGCCATTACGCCGCGAGAGATACACTAATCCTTTGTGGATTCAAAGATAAAAAAAGTAAGTTACAGCGGCGTAGCTAATCTCACATACGCTGCGCCCATCCAATTGTATGTGGATCTGCCCCCAAGTGTGAAAATCAGGCTCGGTCCTTAAGTGGTTAAAGTGACATTTTCCTCCTTCCAGGGCTCAGGCCGGCCCCTCAGTGACGGTCGCAGATAACGAAGTCGCAGGTAATCGCAGAGCGGCGGGAATAATGGATCGCACATTCCACTTCTGTGGGAAAAGAGTCAGATAATGTGAACAGAAAATATCTTGGTGCGATGTGAAAACATTGACTGCGGAGGAATTGTTGTGCGAAAATAAAAGGGTGACATTTCCTGGTGAGAATGCGATGGCGGGAAATCCATCCCTGATGCGCCACACCCATAAATAATCGCGTTCTGGAAACTTATGGGGGGGGGGGGGATAGAAAACCCGGGAGGACCTGAGAGATCCCGGCTGTATTTCCCCCCATGGTCATGTGACACATTATGTGGAATGAGGTCACTGAGGACACCTCCTGTTCTAAGGTGACAATGCCGCACACTGCACTGTATCTATGGAGGAGCAGAGTTGTCCCCCCCTGGGGCTGCTTGCAGGACCGGTGCTACCACTAGGTAAACTAGGCAGCCGCCGAGGGCGCACTGCTGCCTGGGGGGGCGCCCGGCCACTTGTGTTCCTTCTCTCTTCTCTCTGCAACAAGCAACTAAGTCTCCGTTCGTACATAGCAGGCACCCCAGGGAATAAAATGGCGGTCATTGCAACTTTTTTTCTCGCACGGTATTTGCGCAGTCATTTTTCAAACGCCTTTTTTCGGGGGGGGGGGGGGGGGGGAAACGGTTTCATGAATTAAAAAATAACAAAACAGTAAAGTTAGCCCATTTTTTTTTTGTATAATGTGAAAGATGATGTTACGCCGAGTAAATGGACACCTAACATGTCACGCTTTAACATTGCGCACACTCATGGAATGGCGCCAAACTTCGGTACTTAAAAATCTCCGTAGGCGTCGCTTAATTCTTTTTTTTTACAGGTTACCAGTTTAGAGTTACGGAGGAGGTCTGGTGCTAGAAGTGTTGCTGGCGGTCTAACGCACGCGGCGACACCTCACGTGTGGTTTGAATATGTGGGCGGGACTTACGTGCGTGTTCGCTTCTGAGCACGAGCTACCGGAGACAGGGGCGTTTAAAAAAAAAAAAATTATTTTTTATTTTACTTAATTTATTTTATTTTTACACTTTCTTTTTACATTTTTTTTTTTTTATCACTTTTATTCCTATGACAAGGAATGTACACATCCCTTGTAATAGGAATGGTGTGTGACAGGTCCTCTATATGGAGAGAGGCGGGGTCAATAAGACCTCCCCCTCCCCCACATCTCTCCTCCAGGCTTACAAGCATGAGATCGGGAAAAAAAATCACAGATCTCATGCTGACAGTCGCAATTGCAGCTTTGTTTACATTCCAGTACCCGGGCGTGACGTCATAACATCGCACCCGGGCCTCCGCCGATCATAGAGATGACAGGTGACCATCTGGTCACCAGTCATCTCTATGCCTCCCATCCGGCGCCGGCAGATCGTTTCTCCCGGTCTCCGATGGCACGGGGGAGCCCAGAGAAGCACCGGATGGCGTCGGGAGGGGGGGGGGACTTCCCCTCCCGTCGCCTATAAGAACGATCGAGCGGCGGAACTGCCCCAATGATCGTTCTTCCGGTGTGCAGAATCGCCGGCTGAAGAGATGGATATCTGAATGATGGGGTGGATTCAGGTAGGGGTTGCGCAATGAAACGGCGGCGCAGCGTATCTTATTTACGATACGCCGCCGTAACATACAGGAGAAAGTGCTGTATTCACAAAGCACTTGCTCCGTAAGTTGTGGCGGCGTAGCGTAAATGGGGCCAGCGTAAGCGCGCCTAATTCAAATGTGGAAGGGGGGGCGTGTTTTATCGTAATATGTGATGACCTGCCGTGATTGACGTGTACATATCCCAGTGTGCATTGCTTCCAAGTACGGCGTAACGACGTATTGGTTTCGACGTGAACGTAAATTTCGTCCAGCCCTATTCGCGAACGACTTACGCAAACAACGTAAATAATTCAAATTTCGAAGCGGGAACGACGTCCATACTTAACATTGGCTGCGCCTCCTAATAGAAGGAGCAGCCTTACGCCGAAAAAGCCTTAATGTAAAAGAACGCCGGGCGCACGTACGTTTGTGAATCGGCGTATCTAGGAAATTAGCATATTCTACGCCGACAACAACGGAAGCGCCCCTAGCGGCCAAAGTTATATTGCACACAATTCAACGCCGCCGCAATAAAGTTACGTCGGTGGAGGAAGCCTATTTTTACAGCGTAACTGCCTTTGTGATTGCCGTAACGCTACGCGGGAGCGCGGAATTCGAATTACGGCGGCGTATCTGGAGATACGCCGCCGCAAAAGGTACCTGAATCTACCCCGATGGCTGTAGCTCCACCCATCATTCAGATATCACCGCACAAAGCCGAGGACGTCATATGACGTCCTTGGGCTGGAAGTGATTAAGCACATGATTAGAGCCAGAGGCTCTGATTGGCTTAAAAAAAAAAAAGGTGGGCTTGGGGCTCAGAGCACTGCGCCCCCGAGCACACCCACCTGTGTTTAGACGCGTGTGGTTCGTTTCGTTCCGAATTAAAAAATTCTGACTAATTTTCATTATCCGAAAATTCGAATAGTTTTTGGATTCAAATGGTTTTCGAATTTCCAAAGAGAAAAAAATTTGAATAGAAAATAAAGGAAAAGAATAGAAAGCGCCGCCGAGCGGTGGAAGCCACCGGTGATGAGGTAAGTTCTACTGACCCGGGGGGGGGGGGGGGGGGGGGGGGGTTATATCGGATCGCATGCTCTTCAGCGACTCGGGTCAGCCACAGTTTATACCCTCCTATACACACCTGCGAATACGCCGGGGGATTTTCACATCCATCGTTATATCCGTTGAACCAAAAGTGGGCAACTCCTTTGAAGGGTCGTCTCCCGAATACGGAGAGGATCCAGCTGCTGCTGCGGCGGCGATGAGGACAGGAAATTGGACATCCTCTCTCCGGGCGGCCGGGCGGCCTCTCCCCCGCTGTCCCTGCATCTGTCCGCACTTTCCTCAGCAATGACAGATCTGTCTTCTGAATAAATATTCCCCAAATGGAATGTTGTCCATCCAAATAACGGAGGATCCGAGGAACCATCGCACTTGGCCAACGCCGAAAGAGATATGACTTCCTACAACAAGAAACGTACCGCTCGTAGGATTATTTTTACTTCATTTCCCTTTTACTCTGAGCTGAGTAATGATTGGTGGCCAAGATTTATTTTCCTACAACAATTCTTACCACCTGCCGCCCGAAAAATTACCCCTCCCAACTCTAATACCCCCCGCTCCCCCCCAACCTCACTAGACATGTGCGCTGCCGAAAAATGTGTTCGTTTTCGTTTCATTTGGTTTTTTTTTTCGTAGATTCGAAAAATCGAGATTCGAAAATTCAGAAATTCGAAAATCAGAAAATTCTAAAATTTCGGAAATTCGAAAATCAGAAAATTCCGAATTAGAAAATTTGGAAATTCAATCATTTCGAAAATCCGGAAATCCAAAAATCCGAAAATAAGAATGAAAATGCGAAAATCCAATGATTTGAAATGACGAGTAACTAATAATTAGAAAATTCAGAATTTCGAAAATCAGAAAATTCAAAAATTTCGGAAATTCGAAAATCAGAAAATTCCGAATTAGAAAATTGAATCATTTCGAAATTCCGAAAATCCAAAAATTCGAAAGTCCGAAAATAAGAACGTAAATCCAAAAATCAAATAATTTGAAATAATAAGTAACTAATAATTTGGAAATCAGAAAATTCGAAAATCAGAAAAATTGAAAATCAGAAAATTCGAATTTGGCTGTTAGTGAAAGTAACAAATACGAATTTATCTGAAATTACAAATTATCCGAAAATAAGAATGAAAATCCGAAAATCCAATAATTTGAAATAATAAGTAACTAATAATTTGAAAATTCGGAAATCAGAAAATTCGAAAATCAGAAAATTCCGAATTAGACAATTTGGAAATTCAATCATTTCGAAAATCCAAAAATTTGAAAGTCCGAAAATAAGAACGAAAATCCAAAAATTTGAAATAATAAGTAACTAATAACTAGGAAATTCGAAAATCTGAAAATTTGAAAATCAGAAAATTAGAAAATTCGGAAATTCGAAAATCTGAAAATTTGAAAATCAGAAAATTCGAATTTGGCTGTTAGTGAAAGTAACGAATACGAATTTATCTGAAATTACAAATTATCCGAAAATAAGAATGAAAATCCGAAAATCCAATAATTTGAAATAATAAGTAACTAATAATTAGAAAATTCAGAATTTCGAAAATCAGAAAATTCAAAAATTTCGGAAATTCGAAAATCAGAAAATTCCGAATTAGAAAATTTGGAAATTGAATCATTTCGAAATTCCGAAAATCCAAAAATTCGAAAGTCCGAAATTAAGAACGTAAATCCAAAAATCAAATAATTTGAAATAATAAGTAACTAATAATTTGGAAATCAGAAAATTTGAAAATCAGAAAAATTGAAAATCAGAAAATTCGAATTTGGCTGTTAGTGAAAGTAACAAATACGAATTTATCTGAAATTACAAATTATCCGAAAATAAGAATGAAAATCAGAAAATCCAATAATTTGAAATAATAAGTAACTAATAATTTGAAAATTCAGAAATTCGGAAATCAGAAAATTCGAAAATCAGATAATTCCGAATTAGACAATTTGGAAATTCAATCATTTCGAAAATCCAAAAATTTGAAAGTCCGAAAATAAGAACGAAAATCCAAAAATTTGAAATAATAAGTAACTAATAACTAGAAAATTCGGAAATTCGAAAATCTGAAAATTTGAAAATCAGAAAATTCGAAAATTCGAAAATCTGAAAATTCGGAAAGTCGAAAATCTGAAAATTTGAAAATCAGAAAATTCGAATTTGGCTGTTAGTGAAAGTAACGAATACGAATTTATCTGAAATTACAAATTATCCGAAAATAAGAATGAAAATCCGAAAATCCAATAATTTGAAATAATAAGTAACTAATAATTTGAAAATTCAGAAATTCGGAAATCAGAAAATTCTAAAAATGTCGGAAATTCGAAAATCAGAAAATTCAGAAAATTTGGAAATTCAATCATTTTGAAAATCAGAAAATCCAAAAATTCAAAAGTCCGAAAATAGGAACGTAAATACGAAAATCCAATAATTTGAAATAATAAGTAGCTAAAATTCAGAAATTCGAAAATCAGAAAATTAGAAAATTAGAAAAATTGAAAATCAGAAAATTCGGATTCAAATTTGGCTGTTAGTGAAAGTAACGAATACGAATTTATCTGAAATTACAAATTATCCGAAATAACGAATGCCTTATCTAAAAAGATTGGAACGGAACCAATTAATAATAAATAATAATAATAATAATTATAATAAAAAGTAATTTGTTACGTTCCATTCATTCAGATGCGGAATTCGTTATTTCGGATAATTTGTAACCCTCGGATAAATTCGTATTTTTTACGTTCACTAACAGACAAATTTGAAAGGAAACTCCAATACCTAGAATTTAATAGTTTCCTAATAGTTAAGTTATTAGGATTTTTGAACTTTCGGGTTTTCGAATTTTGCCATTTTTGTTCTTTAGAATTTTCAAATTTTCATTCTTATTTTCAGATTTTCGAATTTCCTATAGAATTTTTCGAATTTACAAATTTTCTGAATTTTCAAATATTCTGAAAAATGTATTAAACGTGTTTTTTTCGGGTGTTTCTAAATTAACGAATTTGTCAAAATGTGGCTTCTGGTGACTTGTGGTGGGGATGTGAACCGTCTCCATGGAGAATAGTTGATTTTTTTTTCCGGCGTTTTGGAACTTCAAGGTGTGAATGGCGCCTTGGGGAGTATCTCGCCAAAACTGAAATGCCTATTGCAGGGGATGCCTAAAATCTGACTTGTATCTGACAGGAAATTATGATTTTTGGGGGGTGTTCTGCACATGAATGGTGTACAGAACTCAGAGAGAGAGAGAAGAGAGAGACAGAGAGAGAGGGGGGAGAGAGAGATAATAGAGAGAGAGAGAGAGGGGGAGAGAGAGCGAGAGAGAGAAGAGAGGGAAAGAGAGAGGGAGAGAGAACAGAGAGAGACAGAGAGAGAATAGAGAGAAAGAGAGAGACAGAGAGAGAATAGAGAGAAAGAGAGAGACAGAGAGAGAATAGAGAGAGGGAGAGAGAATATATATATATATATAGAGAGAGAGAATATAGAGAGAGGGGGGAGAGAGATAATAGAGAGAGATAATAGAGAGAGAGGGAGGAGAGAGAGATAGAGAGAGAGAGAGAGAGAGAGAATAGAGAGAGAAAGAGAGAGAATAGAGGTAAAGAGAGAGAATAGCGAGAAAGAGAGAGGAGAGAGAGAGGAGAGAGGAGAGAGAGAGGAGAGAGAGAATAGAGAGAGAGGGGGAGAGAGAGAATAGAGAGTGTGAGAGAGAGAGGGAGAATAGAGAGATAGATAATAGAGAGAGAGGGAGAGAGAGAGATAATAGAGAGAGAGCCGGAGAGAGAATAGAGAGAGGGAGGAGAGAGAGATAGAGAGGAGAGAGAGAGAGAATAGAGAGAGAGAGCGAATAGAGAGAGAGAGGGGGGAGAGAGATAATAGAGAGAGATAATAGAGAGAGATAGAGAGAGGGAGGAGAGAGAGAGATAGAGAGAGAGAGAGAGAGAGAGAGAGAATAGAGAGAGAAAGAGAGAGAATAGAGGGAAAGAGAGAGGGAGAGAGAATAGCGAGAAAGAGAGAGAAGAGAGAGAGAGAGGAGAAAGAGAGAGAGAGGAGAGAGAGAGAATAGAGAGAGATGGGAGAGAGATGGGAGAGAGAGAATAGAGTGTGAGAAGGAGAGAGAAGAGAGAAATAGAGAAAGAGAGAGAAGAGAGAGAGAGAGAGGGAGAGAGAGAGAGAGAGAGAGACGTCTTTACTGCAGATCCCAGAATTTCAATCATTTTATTGGATTTGTTAACATTTCCATTTATAGGCGGCAAGTTTTCAGTATTATCTTGTTTTCTCTTTTTTCCACTGATCTGCACAGAATTGAAACATCTTCACTCTCTAGAATGATGGTTGATGAACAGACATGCGTTACTATTGAGCAGAAATTATATTTTTTTATATAATAATAGGAACATTTTTTATAGTGTATGGTTTGGGGTTCAGGGTTTGGGGTTCAGGTTTTGAGGTTTGAGGTTCAGGGTTCGGGATTTGGAGTTCAGGTTTCAGTGTTTGGGGTTCAGGGTTTTGGGGATCAGGGTTTGGGGTTCAGGTTCAGGGTTTGAGGTTCGAGGGATCAGGGTTTGGGGTTCAGGGTTTGAGTTTTGAGGTTCAGAGTTTGGGGTTCAGGGTTTTGGGGATCAGGGTTTGGGGTTCAGGTTCGGGGTTTGAGGTTCGAGGGATTAGGGTTTGGGGTTCAGGGTTTGAGGTTTGAGGTTCAGAGTTTGGGGTTCAGGGTTTTGGGGATCAGGGTTTGGGGTTCAGGTTCAGGGTTTGAGGTTCGAGGGATCAGGGTTTGGGGTTCAGGTTCGGGGTTTGAGGTTCGAGGGATTAGGGTTTGGGGTTCAGGGTTTGAGGTTTGAGGTTCAGAGTTTGGGGTTCAGGGTTTGGGGTTCAGGTTTGGGGTTTGAGGTTCGAGGGATCAGGGTTTGGGGTTCAGGTTTTGGGGTTTGAGGTTCAGGGTTTGGGGTTCAGGGGTTTGGGGTTTGTAGTTTTGTCACAGGGTTGTTCACAAAATGGTAAAAAGAATTCTTGCCCTGCAACTTTTGGAGGTAATTTGTAAAGGGATTATGGCTCTTCTGCTGTGTGAGGATCAGATGATCAGCAGTAGAGGGGGCAGGTTGATCAGCAGTCGGGGGCAGGTTGATCAGCAGTAGAGGGGGCAGGTTGATCAGCAGTCGGGGGCAGGTTGATCAGCAGTAGAGAGCAGGTTGATCAGCAGTAGGGGGCAGGTTGATCAGCAGTCGGGGGCAGGTTGATTAGCAGTCGGGGGCAGGTTGATCAGCAGTAGAGGGGGCAGGTTGATCAGCAGTCTGGGGCAGGTTGATCAGCAGTCTGGGGCAGGTTGATCAGCAGTAGGGGGTAGGTTGATCAGCAGTCGGGGGCAGGTTGATCAGCAGTAGGGGGCAGGTTGATCAGCAGTAGGGGGCAGGTTGATCAGCAGTAGAGGGGGCAGGTTGATCAGCAGTAGGGGGCAGGTTGATCAGCAGTAGGGGGCAGGTTGATCAGCAGTCGGCGGCAGGTTGATCAGCAGTAGAGGGGGCAGGTTGATCAGCAATCGGGGGCAGGTTGATCAGCAGTAGGGGGCAGGTTGATCAGCAGTAGGGGGCAGTTTGATCAGCAGTAGGGGGAAGGTTGATCAGCAGTAGGGGACAGGTTGATCAGCAGTCTGGGGCAGGTTGATCAGCAGTCTGGGGCAGGTTGATCAGCAGTAGGGGGCAGGTTGATCAGCAGTAGGGGGCAGGTTGATCAGCAGTAGGGGGCAGGTTGATCAGCAGTAGGGGGCAGGTTGTTCAGCAGTAGGGGGCAGGTTGATCAGCAGTCGGGGGCAGGTTGATCAGCAGTAGGGGGCAGGTTGATCAGCAGTAGGGGGCAGGTTGATCAGCAGTAGGGGGCAGGTTGTTCAGCAGTAGGGGGCAGGTTGATCAGCAGTAGGGGGCAGATTGTTCAGCAGTAGGGGGCAGGTTGATCAGCAGTCGGGGGCAGGTTGATCAGCAGTCGGGGGCAGGTTGATCAGCAGTATGGGGCAGGTTGATCAGCAGTATGGGGCAGGTTGATCAGCAGTAGGGGGCAGGTTGATCAGCAGTAGAGGGGGCAGGTTGATCCGCAGTAGAGGACAGATTGATCAGCAGTAGGGGGCAGGTTGATCAGCAGTAGGGGGGCAGGTTGATCAGCAGTAGAGGGCAGGTTGATCAGCAGTAGAGGGCAGGTTGATCAGCAGTCAGGGGCAGGTTGATCAGCAGTCAGGGGCAGGTTGATCAGCAGTAGAGGGCAGGTTGATCAGCAGTCAGGGGCAGGTTGATCAGCAGTAGAGGGGGCAGGTTGATCAGCAGTCGGGGGCAGGTTGATCAGCAGTCGGGGGCAGGTTGATCAGCAGTATGGGGCAGGTTGATCAGCAGTATGGGGCAGGTTGATCAGCAGTAGGGGGCAGGTTGATCAGCAGTAGAGGGGGCAGGTTGATCAGCAGTAGAGGGGGCAGGTTGATCCGCAGTAGAGGACAGGTTGATCAGCAGTAGAGGGCAGGTTGATCAGCAGTCAGGGGCAGGTTGATCAGCATACGGGGGCAGGTTGATCAGCAGTAGAGGGGGCAGGTTGATCAGCAGTCGGGGGCAGGTTGATCAGCAGTAGGGGGCAGGTTGATCAGCAGTAGGGGGCAGGTTGATCAGCAGTAGGGGGCAGTTTGATCAGCAGTAGGGGGAAGGTTGATCAGCAGTAGGGGACAGGTTGATCAGCAGTCTGGGGCAGGTTGATCAGCAGTCTGGGGCAGGTTGATCAGCAGTAGGGGGTAGGTTGATCAGCAGCCGGGGGCAGGTTGATCAGCAGTAGGGGGCAGGTTGATCAGCAGTAGGGGGCAGGTTGATCAGCAGTAGGGGGCAGGTTGTTCAGCAGTAGGGGGCAGGTTGATCAGCAGTAGGGGGCAGATTGTTCAGCAGTAGGGGGGGCAGGTTGATCAGCAGTCGGGGGCAGGTTGATCAGCAGTCGGGGGCAGGTTGATCAGCAGTATGGGGCAGGTTGATCAGCAGTATGGGGCAGGTTGATCAGCAGTAGGGGGCAGGTTGATCAGCAGTAGAGGGGGCAGGTTGATCAGCAGTAGAGGGGGCAGGTTGATCAGCAGTAGAGGGGGCAGGTTGATCCGCAGTAGAGGACAGATTGATCAGCTGTAGGGGGCAGGTTGATCAGCA
Organism: Rana temporaria; assembly: GCF_905171775.1. Lineage (NCBI taxonomy): Eukaryota > Metazoa > Chordata > Amphibia > Anura > Ranidae > Rana > Rana temporaria. Next base: position 5,273,309 of record NC_053491.1, read on the forward strand.
GTAGGGGGGCAGGTTGATCAGCAGTAGAGGGCAGGTTGATCAGCAGTAGAGGGCAGGTTGATCAGCAGTCAGGGGCAGGTTGATCAGCAGTCAGGGGCAGGTTGATCAGCATACGGGGGCAGGTTGATCAGCAGTAGAGGGCAGGTTGATCAGCAGTAGGGGGCAGGTTGATCAGCAGTAGAGGGGGCAGGTTGATCAGCAGTAGAGGGGGCAGGTTGATCAGCAGTCGGGAGCAGGTTGATCAGCAGTAGGGGGCAGGTTGATCAGCAGTAGGGGGCAGGTTGATCAGCAGTAGGGGGCAGGTTGATCAGCAGTAGGGGGGCAGGTTGATCAGCAGTAGAGGGCAGGTTGATCAGCAGTAGAGGGCAGGTTGATCAGCAGTCAGGGGCAGGTTGATCAGCAGTCAGGGGCAGGTTGATCAGCAGTAGAGGGCAGGTTGATCAGCAGTCAGGGGCAGGTTGATCAGCAGTAGAGGGGGCAGGTTGATCAGCAGACGGGGGCAGGTTGATCAGCAGTAGAGGGGGCAGGTTGATCAGCAGTCGGGGGCAGGTTGATCAGCAGTAGGGGGCAGGTTGATCAGCAGTAGGGGGCAGGTTGATCAGCAGTCAGGGGCAGGTTGATCAGCAGTAGAGGGGGCAAGTTGATCAGCAGTCGGGGGCAGGTTGAGCAGCAGTCGGGGGCAAGTTTATCAGCAGTCGGGGGCAGGTTGATCAGCAGTCGGGGGCAGGTTGATCAGCAGTAGAGGGGGCAGGTTGATCAGCAGTCGGGGGCAGGTTGATCAGCAGTAGGGGGCAGGTTGATCAGCAGTAGGGGGCAGGTTGATCAGCAGTAGAGTGAAAATCATGTATGGTAGATCCGGCATTATAGAACTTTTCATATTTGGAACGTCTGTCACATGTGCTGTGGGAGATGAGGAACGTGCGTGTTCTCAATCATAGGAACACGCATGTAATGAAGGTGATGTGAACACGGAAGATGAGCTCATTCCGGAACATTCCGCCCCGTATATTAAATAATGAGATCTTGGTAGACTATCCCGGGGAAGCCTCGCTGTCTCCTCCGCCCGCTCGCCTGCGCGCCCTTCTTGGGTTTCCAGTGATGTGTGCGCCTTTATGAGGCCGTGCGGGTCTCTGTAGTCAGTTAAACAGCCTACAATTACAGTGGGGGGGGGGGGGGGCGACGCTCTTGTACCGTTTTACTCCAGCGTTTAAGTCATCAGGGTCCTAACAAAGAACAGATGGGGCGCCTATAACCTCAGACTTAACCTCTTATGTGCTGGAGGGGGGCAGACCACTCTACTGTGAGTAATGACCTTTATATCGAAGGCCAAAGTTCAACGAGATGCCCCCCCCCGTCACTGTTCTTGTGTCCCCCCCCCATCACTGTTCTTGTGTCCCCCCCCGTCACTGTTCTTGTGTCCCCCCCCCGTCACTGTTCTTGTGTCCCCCCCCCATCACTGTTCTTGTGTCCCCCCCCCCGTCACTGTTCTTGTGTCCCCCCCGTCACTGTTCTTGTTTTCCCCCCCCCCCGTCACTGTTCTTGTGTCCCCCCCGTCACTGTTCTTGTGTCCCCCCCCGTCACTGTTCTTGTGCCCCCCCCTGTCACTGTTCTTGTGTCCCCCCCACGTCACTGTTCTTGTGTCCCCCCCACGTCACTGTTCTTGTGTCCCCCCCGTCACTGTTCTTGTGTCCCCCCCCCCCCGGTCACTGTTCTTGTGTCCCCCCGTCACTGTTCTTGTGTCCCCCCCCCGTCACTGTTCCTGTGCCCCCCCCCCGTCACTGTTCTTGTGTCCCCCCCGTCACTGTTCTTGTGCCCCCCCCGTCACTGTTCTTGTGTCGTCGTCCCCCGTCACTGTTCTTGTGTCCCCCCCCCCGTCACTGTTCTTGTGTCCCCCCGTCACTGTTCTTGTGTCCCCCCCGTCACTGTTCTTGTGTCGTCGTCCCCCGTCACTGTTCTTGTGTCCCCCCCGTCACTGTTCTTGTGTCCCCCCCGTCACTGTTCTTGTGTCCCCCCCCCCCCAAGAGTTACGATTATTTTTTGTGATTTTTGAGTCTATTCACCGAAAAATAAAAGTGTGCTGGTGTGTTCAATCCAGGCTAACGGTATGAAAAGGGGGGTTCAAAAAGAGCCCAGAATTTCCCACCACCTCCTTAACCACTCGCCCACCGCGCCTATTCCGGCACTTCTCTCCTTCAGGTAAAAATCGCAATTTTTTTTTGCTAGAAAATTAATCAGAACTCCCCAAACATTCTATATTTTTTAGCAGACACCCTAGGGAATAAAAAATGGCGGTCATTGCGCACGGTATTTGCGTCATAATTTTTCAAACGCCTTTTTTGGGGGGGGTGGGAAACGGCTTCAGGAATTAAAAAAATAACAAAAGAGTAAAGTTATCCCATTATTTTTTTGTATGATGTGAAAGATGAAGTTACGCCGAGTAAATAGATACCCAACATGTCGCGCTTTAAAATTGCGCACACTCATTGGAATGGCGCAAAACTTCGGTACTTAAAAATCTCCATAGGGGACGCTTTAATTTTTTTTTTTACAGGTTACCAGTTTAGAGTTACAGAGGAGGTCTAGCGCTAGAATTGTTGCACACGCTCTAACGCACGCGGCGATACCTCACATGTGGGGTTTGAACGGCGTTTACATATGTGGGTGGGACTTGCATGCGTGTTCGCTTCTGAGCGCGAGCTACCGGGGGACAGGGGCGTTTTAAAAAAAAATATATTTTTTAATTTTATTTTTATTTTACTTCATTTTTTTATTTTTACACTTTTTTTTTATTTATTTTTTATCACTTTTATCCCTATTACAAGGAATGTAAACATCCCTTGTAATAGGAATCACTGTGACAGGTCCTCTTTATGGAGAGAGGCAGGGGGAGTCAATAAGACCTCCCCCTCCCCCCACATCTCTCCTCCAGGCTGGAAAGCATGAGATCGGGAAAAAAAATCACCGATCTCATGCCGACAGCCGTGATGGCGGCTTTGTTTACTTCCGGGTAGTTTGTTTACTTCCGGCCTCCGACGGTCATAGAGATGACTGGTGACCATCTGGTCACCAGTCATCTCTATGCTTCCCATCCGGCGCTGGCCGATTCTTACTCCGGGCCCCCTGATGGCACGGGAGAGCCCAGAGAAGTACCGGATGGCGGCGGGAGGGGAACGTCCCCTCCCGTTTGCCTATAAGAACAATCAAGCGGCGGAACTGCTGCTTTGATCGTTCTTATGGTGCGCAGAATCGGCGGCTGAAAACGGTGATATCTGAATGATGCCTGTAGCTGCCCCCATCATTCAGATATCACCGCACAAAGTCGAGGACGTCCATTGACGTTTTTTTTTGTCTTATGCCGCATACACACCATCACTTTATGTGATGAAAAAAAATGACATTTTCTGTGAAGTAAAAAACGACGTTTTTGAAACTTCAATTTTCAAAGACGAAGTTGCCTACACACCATCGTTTTCTCACAATGTTCTAGCAAAGCGAGGTTACGTTCTCACCACGTTTTTCCATTGAAGCTCGCTTCATAAGTAGCTTCTGGGCATGCGCGGATGAAAAAACGTCGTTTTAAACGACGTTTTTGCTACACACGGTCAATTTCTGTGAAGTAAAAGTTGACGTTTTGAAAAACGACACATAAAATTGAAGCATGCTTCAATTTTTTTTGGTCGTTTTTTAGAAGACATAAAACGACGTTTTCCCCCACACACGGTCAATTAAAGTGACGTTTTTAAAAACGTCATTTTTTTTCATCACATAAAACGACCGTGTGTACGCGGCATTATTGTTTTTTTTGCTTTTTTCGGAAATTCGTGAAATTCTGAGATTTGGAAATTCGGAATTCCGGATTTCCGAATTTTCGAATTTCCGAAAAAGCAAAAAAACAATAAAACGAAAACGAAAAAAAAAAACTCAAATTTTTCGAATTTCCTGAATTTCCGAAAAAAAGAATTTAAAATTGCGTGTGCGCTGTGTAAACTTGCCCTGCGTAAGGGCGCCTAATGTAAATGATCCCGTAGGGGGCGGGAATCATTTAAATTAGGCGCGCTCCCGCGCCGAGCGTAGAGCGCATGCTCCGTCGGGAAACTTTCCCGACGTGCATTGCGGCAAATGACGTTGCAAGGACGTCATTTGCTTCAAAGTGAACGTGAATGACATCCAGCGCCATTCACGAATCACTTACGCAAACGACGTAGATTTCAAATATCGCGACGCGGGAACGACGGGTATCCTTTAGCATTGGCTGCGCGTGCTATTATGATGTGCAACCTTACGCGAAACCCGACATACGCAAACTGCGTAAATTGCGTACGCAGGGCTCGCGCAACGTTGTGAATCGGTGTTAGTATGCAATTTGCATACTAGACGCTGAGCACAACGGGAACGCCCCCTAGCGGTCATCGCAAGAATGCAGCCTAAGATATGCGTGGCATAAGAGCCTTATGCCACGCAGATTTTAGGCTGCAGTCGGCGTTACGATGTTCCTGAATCAGGAGCATTCGTAACGCCGGGGCAAGTAAGCAATTGCGCTGTGTAACCTATGGTTACACAGGCGCAATTGCTTCTTGAATCTGGGCCAGAGTGTCGATCTTTGATCATACGTACACTGACCCGCGCCTAGACCCTTGTGGCTTTTCCCCCGATCTATGCCCCGGCATGGACCAGCAGACTTCGGCGCGGCGCTGATTAACTCCAGATGTGATTCCTTTCCAAGGCCGGTGACAAAACAATATTTGTTCTTCTGGTTTCGTTTTTATTTTTTTCCATAGTTCAGCCTTTTTTGCTGCCACCCAACCGAAGCCGGCTAAATGTAAACCAGGCTCCACTGCAAATGACTTGTTACCGCGGTTTTGGGGGACCGTTCCTCTAATCTACATCAGCAATTTAATTCCGCATGTTCAAGTGGGCGCAGGCGTGATAGGAGAGTCTTACCCGGCAGACTTGGCATCAGAACATTTCGGGCAGAGCAATAGTAGCAGACGGCCATATTCTCAAAGAATTACGCCGGCGTATCAGCAGATACGCCGACGTAAGTCCGATTCTAAGGCCGTCCTATGTTTAAGTGTATTCTCAAACTGAGATGCACTTAAACATGCCTAAGCTACGACGGCCAGCGCCGTTGTATCTTAGGCTGCAATATCTACGCTGACCGCTAGGTGGCGTTTCCTTTGCGGTCAGCGTAGAATATGCAAATGACTAGTCACGCCGATTCACGAACGTACGCTTGCCCGTCGTAATGTTTTTACTTTGTTTCCTTAAGCGATACGCGGCGTAAAGATAAACATGCCCCCTAGGTGGCGTACTCAATGTTAAGTATGGCCGTCGTTCCCGCGTCGCAATTTAAAAATTTAACGTCGTTTGCGTAAGTCGTCTGTGAATGGCGCTGGACGCCATTTACGTTACCGTCAAAACAAATGACGTCTGTGTGACGTCATTTAGCGCGGGTAATTTACCCGACGGAGCATGCGCAGTACGATCGGCGCGGGAGCGCGCCTAATTTAAATGATCTACGCCCCCCTACCAGGATCATTTGAATTAGGAGTGCTTCCGCGGGTGGACTTTACGCTACGCCGCCGCAAGTTTACAGGTAAGTGGTTTGAAAAACAAGGGACTTGCCCGTTAAACTTGCGGCAGAGTAACGTAAACGAGATACGTTACGCCGCCGGATATCTTTGAGAATATGGCCCAGGGCTTTTTTTTGTCCGGGAATGCGGGGGGGGGGGGGGGGGGGGACACAGTTCTGGCACCTCCAGCCCTGACTGTATGTAATGGCACGGGGTGCTGGTGTGTTTTGGAGGATCTATTGAGGCTGTAGGGGTGCTGGGTGTGTTTTGGAGGATCTATTGAGGCTGTAGGGGTGCTGGGTGTGTTTTGGAGGATCTATTGATGCTGTAAGGGTGCTGGGTGTGTTTTGGAGGATCTATTGATGCTGTAGGGGTGCTGGGTGTGTTTTGGAGGATCTATTGATGCTGTAAGGGTGCTGGGATTGTTTTGGAGGATATATTGATGCTGTAGGGGTGCTGGGTGTGTTTTGGAGGATCTATTGATGCTGTAGGGGTGCTGGGTGTGTTTTGGAGGATCTATTGATGCTGTAAGGGTGCTGGGTGTGTTTTGGAGGATCTATTGATGCTGTAGGGGTGCTGGGTGTGTTTTGGAGGATCTATTGATGCTGTAGGGGTGCTGGGTGTGTTTTGGAGGATCTATTGATGCTGTAAGGGTGCTGGGTGTGTTTTGGAGGATCTATTGATGCTGTAGGGGTGCTGGGTGTGTTTTGGAGGATCTATTGATGCTGTAAGGGTGCTGGGTGTGTTTTGGAGGATCTATTGATGCTGTAAGGGTGCTGGGTGTGTTTTGGAGGATCTATTGATGCTGTAGGGGTGCTGGGTGTGTTTTGGAGGATCTATTGATGCTGTAAGGGTGCTGGGATTGTTTTGGAGGATATATTGATGCTGTAGGGGTGCTGGGTGTGTTTTGGAGGATCTATTGATGCTGTAGGGGTGCTGGGTGTGTTTTGGAGGATCTATTGATGCTGTAAGGGTGCTGGGTGTGTTTTGGAGGATCTATTGATGCTGTAGGGGTGCTGGGTGTGTTTTGGAGGATCTATTGATGCTGTAGGGGTGCTGGGTGTGTTTTGGAGGATCTATTGATGCTGTAGGGGTGCTGGGTGTGTTTTGGAGGATCTATTGATGCTGTAGGGGTGCTGGGTGTGTTTTGGAGGATCTATTGATGCTGTAAGGGTGCTGGGTGTGTTTTGGAGGATCTATTGATGCTGTAAGGGTGCTGGGTGTGTTTTGGAGGATCTATTGATGCTGTAGGGGTGCTGGGTGTGTTTTGGAGGATCTATTGATGCTGACTGTTAGTAGATCTCTTGTTGTTGGAGGGGAATTTTTGTTTGCGTGGGTGTCTAGTTTTGCTGAGGGGTGTTTTAATGTTGCTGGCAGGGCCGGTGCTGCCACGAGGCAAACTAGGCAGCCGCCTAGGGCGCCCGGCCACCCGTGTTCCTACTCTCTTCTCTCTGCAGAAAGCAACTAAGTCTCAGCAGCAGCAGGCAGCCGCTGCTCCATTCACACATAGTGTAAGAGGCACAGCCGCGGCGGAGGACTGTGTTCAGGGCCAATTCGCCCTATAGGCTCACTATGCAAGTCGCTTAGGGCCCCGCAAAGCTGCGGAGGGCCCCCCAAATTACTAGAGGGGCCCGCCTGGTGAGAAGTCATTTTCAGCCCCTCATCCTGCTTCTCAACTCGCTGGCTGCATGGGAGAAGAGGTAAGAAGTTATGAAGTCAGGCACCCCCACCGCTTCTCACTTTAATGTGACATGGCTTAGGGCCCCAGGGAGGTCAGGATCGGCACTGACTGTGTCTGTGTCCCTCCTCCTGAGTGAATGGAAGCAAGCAAACATTCATTGATGGGCACTGGTGAGGCTGCATTGATGGGCACTGGTGAGGCTGCATTGATGGGCACTGGTGAGGCTGCATTTGATGGGTGCTGGTGAGGCTGCATTTGATGGGTGCTGGTGAGGCTGCATTTGATGGGTGCTGGTGAGGCTGCATTTGATGGGCGCAGGTGAGGCTACATTTGATGGGCGCTGGTGAGGCTGCATTTGATGGGCGCTGGTGAGGCTGCATTTGATGGGTGCTGGTGAGGCTGCATTGATGGGCGCTGGTGAGGCTACTTTTGATAGGCGCTGGTGAGGCTGCATTTGATGGGCGCTGGTGAGGCTGCATTTGATGGGCGCAGGTGAGGCTGCATTTGATGGGGGCTGGTGAGGCTGCATTTGATGGGTGCTGGTATGGCTACATTTGATGGGCGCTTCATTAGAAAGGTGTGGTATACATGGGCAGGGAAAAGGGGGTGGAGTAAGGGGTGGAGCCCAGGGGGTGTGTGTGGCAAAATTAGGTTTCGCCTAGGGTGTAAAAAATCCTTGCACCAGCCCTGGTTGCTGGTGGGGGACTGATTGTTGCTGGGGGGGGGGGGGGGTTTGATGTTGATGCTGGTTCTATTGTTGCTGGAGGGGATCTATTTTTGCGTAGGGTCTATTGTTTTGGGGGGTTCTATTGTTGCTGGAAGGGGATCTATAATTGCTGTGGGGATCTTATGTTTCTGAGGGGTCATTTGTTGCTGGGAGGGATCTACTGGTGTGGGAAGTGTCTATTATTGCTTACTGCTGGAAGGTTTATTGATGCTGGCTGCTGGGAGATCTGTTGTTGCTGCCAGGGGTCTGTTGTTGCTGAGGTGGAACTATTGTTGCTGGCTACAGGGAATCTATTTTATTTATTTTTCTTGAAATCATTAAGAAATTCCACACAAATTACTCAGTACCATAAAATGCTACTGTATTTGGTTTTGTATTCTCTAAAAGGGGCTGTAATAGGAGCTGGGTAGGGGGTGGAACGAAGGGACAGTGCTCGGAGGTGGGTAGGGGGTGGAGACAAGGGACGGTGCTCAGAGGTGGGTAGGGGGAGAAGACAAGAGACAGTGCTTGGAAGTGGGTAGGCGGTGGAACCAAAGGACAGTGCTCGGAGGTGAGTAGGGGGTGGAGACAAGGGGACAGTGCTCAGAGGTGGGTAGGGGGTGGAGACAAGGGGACAGTGCTCAGAGGTGGGTAGGGGGTGGAGACAAGGGGACAGTGCTCAGAGGTGGGTAGGGGGTGTAACCAAGGGACTGTGCTCAGAGGTGAGTAGGGGAGGAGACAAGGGACAGTGCTTGGAGGTGAGTAGGGGAGGAGACAAGGGACAGTGCTTGGAGGTGGGTAGGCGGTGGAACCAAGGGACAGTGCTCAGAGGTGGGTAGGGGGATGAGACAAGGGACAGTGCTTGGAGGTGGGTAGGGGGTGGAACCAAGGAACAGTGCTCAGAGGTGAGTAGGGGGTGGAGACAAGGGGACAGTGCTCAGAGGTGGGTAGGGGGATGAGACAAGGGACAGTGCTTGGAGGTGGGTAGGGGGAGGAGACAAGGGACAGTGCTTGGAGGTGGGTAGGGGATGGAACCAAGGGACCGTGCTTGGAGGTGGGTAGGCGGTGGAACCAAGAGATCGGGGTTCGGAGGTGGGTAGGGAGAGGAGACAAGGGGACAGTGCTCGGAGGTGGGTAGTGGGTGGAACCAAGGGAGAGTGTTTGGAGGTGGGTAGGGGTGGAACCAAGGGACAGTGCTCGGAGGTGGGTAGGGGGAGGAGACAAGGGACAGTGCTCAGAGGTAGGTAGCGGGATGAGACAAGGGACAGTGCTTGGAGGTGGGTAGGGGGAGGAGACAAGGGACAGTGCTTGGAGGTGGGTAGGGGATGGAACCAAGGGACAGTGCTCGGAGGTGGGTAGGGGGTGGAACCAAGGAACAGTGCTCAGAGGTAGGTAGGGGGTGGAACCAAGGGACAGTGCTTGGAGGTGGGTAGGGGATGGAACCAAGGGACAGTGCTTGGAGGTGGGTAGGGGGAGGAGACAAGCGACAGTGCTCGGAGGTGAGTAGGGGGTGCAGCTCCTCCAGGGTTCCCATAGGTCTCTGATTAATATTTTGGGGTTGAATGATTTGGAGTTTTCGGGAGATGCTGTATGAGGAGGTTTGGGTGGTGATTATACTCTTTTTTAGCCTCTCGCAGTGAATGCACCTTTAATAGATCTGTGTTGAAGGGTGCAATTAAGGCCAGTTTGCTTGCGTTTTCTTTTCCAAGCGTTCCTCTTAATTAGAGGCTATAAATCAGACTGTCAGATAATTAGAGCGCTGCATAGCTGGGCCGCTCGGTCAGTTGGCGGAATGTTTTTCTTTGGAGTTCAGCCTACGGGGTAACGGGGGGATGTTAAATGTGAGCCTGGCTGTGAGTCTCGGCTTACAGCAAGAACCGAAGGGCACGGCGGGCATGGAGGATCCTCCTCCACCCAACGACAATACATAAACATTACATTATGAGGAGTCTACAGGGCTGAAGCCCCCAAGGTCAAACATGGGGGGGGGGGGGGTGTGCAAATTTCCCAGCGCCCATAAGGTCTCCGTCTCTTCCTGTCCATACATCATGACGGTGCGCTCACGTGACGTGATTTCTTGTCTTTTCCCATTGGGTTAGGTTGGCAACCAAACGGCAAAGTGGGACCATCAGTGGTCACTGAAGATATGAAGAGTTCCAGAGCTGGACTGGGACAAACATTTGGCACTGGACTTCATCCAGACGGGCCCACTTTCACAGGTCTCTCCCATGGCGGCCGGACAACTCCCGCACCCCCCCCCCCCCCCCGGCCACCCAAGCCCCCTCTCCCCCTTCACTAGCTGTTTTACTTTATTAGAGTAGAACGGCTGGTACTGGTACTCTTATAGACAGTACCAGTGGGGAAGCTAGACATTATGGGCCAGATTCACGTGCAGCGCGTATCTTTGAGCGGGCGTAGCGTATCTCTTATGCGCTACGCCAACGTAACATAGAGAGGCAAGGCCAGTATTCACAAAGCACTTGCTCCGTAAGTTACGGCGGCGTAGCGTAAATGGGCCGGCGTAAGCCCGCCGAAATTCAAAGTAGGCAGGTAGTGGGCGTGTTGTATTAAAATGAATCGTGACCCCATGTAAATGAAGCGCCGAACGAACGGCGCATGCGCGCGCATGCTCAGAATCACGTTGAATTTACTCCCTAAGATACGCCGGCTCAATTCATAAGACGTGAACGTAACCTACGCCCAGCCCCCATTCACGTACGACTTACGCAAACAATGTAAAATTTGGCAGGGAGAGGGTGTAGGACACTCAATGGAGGCCAGTGGAGTGATTGATAGAGAAGGGTGGAGGACATTGAGCAGAGGCCAGTGGAGGAATTGGCAAAGAGGGATGGAGGACACTGAATGGAGGCCAATTGAGAAGTTGTCAGGGAGAGGTGGAGGACACTAAGTGGAGATCAGTGGCAGGGTTGGCAGAGAAGGGTGGAGGACACTAAGCAGAGGCCGCAGGAGGGATTGACTGAGGGAGGTGGAGGACACTGAGAGGAGGCCAGTGGAGGGATTGACAGAGGGAGATGGAGGACACTGAGAGGAGGCCAGTGGAGGAATTGGCATAGAGGGGTGGAGGACATTAAGAGGAGGCCAGTGGAGTGATTGATAGAGAAGGGTGGAGGACATTGAGCAGAGGCCAGTGGAGGGATTGGCAAAGAGGTATGGAGGACACTGAATGGAGGCCAGTTGAGAAGTTGTCGGGGAGATGTGGAGGACACTAAGTGGAGATCAGTGGCAGGGTTGGCAGAGAAGGGTGGAGGACACTGAGCAGAGGCCAATGGAGGGATTAGCAGAGAGGGGTGGAGGACATTGAGAGGAGACCAGTGGAGGGATTGCCCAAGAGAGGAGGAGGATACTGAGTGGAAGCCAGTGGAGAAATTGGCAGGGAGGGATGGAGGACACTGAGTAGAGGTCAGTGGAAGGATTGGTAGAGAGATTTGGAAGACACTGAGTGGAGGGATTGGCCGAGGGGGTGGAAGCCAAAAGAGGGATTGGTAGAGGGGATGGAATGTTATAAGAGGGATTTGCAGAGGGGGGTGGAGAACACTAAGCAAAGGCTTCCATTGGGTTGAGGGGTGGAGGACACTGAGCAGAGGCCAGTAGAGGGATTTGTACAGAGAGGTGGAGGAGTCTGAGTGGAGGGATTGGCAGAGGGGGGTGGAGAACACTAAGCAAAGGTTTCCATTGGTTTGAGGAATGGAGGACAGTGACTGGAGGCCTTTGGAGGAGTTGGAAGAGAGGGATGGAGGACAATGATTGGAGGCCGGTGGAGGAGTTGGAAGAGAGGGATGGAGGACAGTGACTGGAGGCCGGTGGAGGAGTTGGAAGAGAGGGATGGAGGACAGTGACTGGAGGCCGGTGGAGGAGTTGGAAGAGAGGGATGGAGGACACTGAGTGGTTAGTAGGGTGGATGGGTCTAGTATCGATGTACGATGGACTCTGCGGAATAACGTGACCCGTGTAATGGAACTTCTATCAGATCCTATATCGAGATCCATGTTCTGAAGGAGTATCGGGTCCAATAAATCTGCTACTTTCGTGAAATATTATGATGTGTGATGTGTGAGGTTTGGCAGACAAAACGTGTCCGGCGCTGAGACGTGCCGGTGATTCGGGGAAGGAGCCGCCATTGCCCGGCTACCCAGTTGACTTCGATATGGAGCTAAATCTAGCTGCCCGAGGCCTGGGTTGGACCTCCTATGATCATATCGGGAATGACGGGGTATTTGTTATGAATGTCTTTAGTCGTTATCTAATATATGGAGAGCAGATACGTTACGTGAGCCGAGCCGCCAACTCCGACATTTTTCTCACAGTGTGATCCTCCCTCCCGCCAGACTTCACACAATCCGCGCCGCCTGCCAAGAAATGGGAATAACTCCGCGAGTTGGACTCTTATGTTGTAATTATAACGGGGCAAAGAATGGCAAATAAACGCAATAAGTAACATGTGTGAGAGAGAAAGATACAAAAATATTCCCTTCTCCTTTATATCGTTTAACCCCTTCAGCCCCGGAGCATTCGGCTGCCCAAAGACCGGGCCGTTTTTTGCGATTCGGCACTGCGTCGCTTTAACTGACAATTGCGCGGTCGTGCGACGTGGCTCCCAAACAAAATTGACGTCCTTTTTTTCGCCACAAATAGAGATTTCTTTTGGTGGTATTTGATCACCTCTGCGTTTTTCGTATTTTTTGCGCTATAAACAAAAATAGAGCGTCAATTTTGAAAAAAAAAAAACATTGCGCCGGATTCAAGTAGATTTGCGCTTTTATTACGGGAATGCAGGGCAACGATTTTGCCCTGCGCCCCCGCAATTTTTTTGCGCTGCCCTCGATTCACGGAGCAGAAGCCCCGTAAATTGCGCGGGCGCGCCGGCAAAATGCCCGGCGCAAGCGCGCGCAATTTAAATGATCCCGTAGGGGGCGGGAATCATTTAAATTAGGCGGGTTCCCGCGCCGATCGTAGAGCGCATGCTCCGTCGGGAAACTTTCCCGACGTGCATTGCGGCAAATGACGTCGCAAGGACGTCATTTGCTTCAAAGTGAACGTGAATGGCGTCCAGCGCCATTCACGAATCACTTACGCAAACTACGTAAAATTCAAATTTCGCGACGCGGGAACGACGGGTATACGTAGCATTGGCTGCCCCTGCTAATAGCAGGAGCAGCCTTACGCGGAACCCGACGTACGCAAACAACGTAAACTGCGTACGCAGGGCTCGCGTAGGGTAGTGAATCGGCGTTAGTATGCAATTTGCATACTATACGCTGAGCACAACGGGAACGCCACCTAGCGGCCATCGTAAGAATGCAGCCTACGATACGACGGCATAAGAGCCTTATGCCGCGCATATCTTAGGCTGCAGTCGGCGTAACGAGGTTCCTGAATCAGGAGCATTCGAAACGCCGGCGCAAGTAAGCAATTGCGCTGCGTAACTATGGTTACGCAGACGCAATTGCTTTTTGAATCTGGGCCACTGTCATTTATACAGCAATCGGTGCTATAAAAATGCACTGATTACTGTGTAAATGACACTGGCAGGGGCGGGGTTAACCACTAGTGGGTTATGAAGGGGTTATGTTTGTCCTAGGCAGTGATTCTAACGGTGTGGGGGCGAGGCTACAAGTGACATGACAATGATATCTGCTCCTGATGAGAGGGAATGGACGATCAGTGTCCTGTCACTAGGCAGAACAGGGAAATGCCTTGTTTATATCTCCCCATTCAGGACACCGGTGGAAATCGAGTCCGTGGGTCCAGTGGGCACGGTCACGAAGCTAGGCGGCAGTTTCAAAGCAACGTACCTGTACTTTGCTTTGCCTGCCCGTGCCATTCTGCCGACGTGTAAGTACGTGAGGCGGTTGGCAATGTGGGGAATTTGAAGACCCGTGTCCACTGCATACTATCCTATACACAACAAGATTCCTAAAGCATTACATTGGGGGGGGGGGTCTCTAAACCTTCTAAACAAGGGGCCAGTTTACTGTCCTTCAGACTTTAGGGGGGCCGGACTTTGGCCAATGGGAATAGAAAATGCCCCAGCGTCAATGTCTCAGGTTTGGTGGTCAGCAGGAGGAGCAATAGTGTCCCATCATTGGTTTTGATGGAAGGAATAGTGCCCCATACCCTTTTGTTGGTGTGCCACATTGGTGTCAGTGGGAGGAGTAATGCTTCATCATTGGTATCAGTGGGAGGAATAGTGTCCCATCATTGGTATCAGTGGGAGGAATAGTGTCCCATCATTGATATCAGTGGGAGGAATAGTGTCCCATCATCGGTGTCAGTGGGAGGAATAGTGTCCCATCATTGGTGTCAGTGGGAGGAATAGTGTCCCATCATTGGTATCAGTGGGAGGAATAGTGTCCCATCATTGGTGTCAGTGGGAGGAATAGTGTCCCAGCATTGGTGTCAGTGGGAGGAATAGTGTCCCATCATTGGTGTCAGTGAGAGGAATAGTGTCCCATCATTGGTATCAGTGGGAGGAATAGTGCCCCATGCCCTTTTGTTGGTGTGCCACATTGGTGTCAGTGGGAGGAATAGTGTCCCAGCATTGGTGTCAGTGGGAGGAATAGTGTCCCATCATTGGTGTCAGTGGGGGGAATAGTGGCCCATCATTGGTGTCAGTGGGAGGAATAGTGTCCCATCGTTGGTGTCAGTGGGAGGAATAGTGTCCCATCATTGGTATCGGTGGGAGGAATAGTGTCCATCATTGGTGTCAGTGGAAGGAATAGTGTCCCATCATTGGTGTCAGTGGGAGGAATAGTGTCCCATCATTGGTATCAGTGGGAGGAATAGTATCCCATCATTGGTATCAGTGGGAGGAATAGTGTCCCATCATTGGTGTCAGTGGGAGGAATAGTGTCCCATCATTGGTGTCAGTGGGAGGAATAGTGTCCCATCATTGGTATCAGTGGGAGGAATAGTGTCCCATCATTGGTGTCAGTGGGAGGAATAGTGTCCCATCATTGGTGTCAGTGGGAGGAATAGTGTCCCATCATTGGTGTCAGTGGGAGGAATAGTGTCCCATCATTGGTATCAGTGGGAGGAATAGTGTCCCATCATTGGTGTCAGTGGGAGGAATAGTGTGCCATCATTGGTATCAGTGGGAGGAATAGTGTCCCATCATTGGTGTCAGTGGGAGGAATAGTGTCCCATCATTGGTGTCAGTGGGAGGAATAGTGTCCCATCATTGGTGTCAGTGGGGGGAATAGTGTCCCATCATTGGTGTCAGTGGGAAGAATAGTGTCCCATCATTGGTGTCAGTGGGATGAATAGTGTCCCATCATTGGTGTCAGTGGGAGGAATAGTGTCCCATCATTGGTGTCAGTGGGAGGAATAGTGTCCCATCATTGGTGTCAGTGGGAGGAATAGTGTCCCATCATTGGTGTCAGTGGGAGGAATAGTGTCCCATCATTGGTGTCAGTGGGAGGAATAGTGTCCCATCATTGGTGTCAGTGGGAGGAATAGTGTATTCAAAATAAATAAATTTCATTATTTTTATTTTATTTATTGGCGTCTTTTTGTCTGGAGTTCAGATTTAAAGGGACAGTACGTTCAGCGTCGGGCTGGGTGTGGTTTGCGCGGCGTGGATCTGTGATTCGCCGGCGTTATTCCTCAGCTCTCTATGGAGGACGGCGGTGTTTTCCTTTTGCTCTACTTTCTGTCAATGAGCCCCCAGTGTGTGTTTCGGGGGAACAATGGCGGCTCTGATTCCGGATGGAATGTGGAGGGGACGTTATTTGTTCTGCTCTTCAGTGACATGAATTGTTCACGCGGGGCGGACACGTGCTCTCCGAGGAACTGACCTGTCAAGTGTATTGTGCCGAGTTAATGGGGTGTATCCTGGAGAGAAGGACTTCTCTACAACAACCCCCCCCCCCCTGCCGCCCGCGCCCCCGCGCCCCCCCATTCATCCGCCAACTGCACTCCATTCTCTGATGGTCACCCGTTGGGGTGTATTATGTGAATTGGATTGTCTCCGCTACATCGACGACGTTCTAGTCCTCCATGCATCCCTGCAATGTTGTGGTTGAAGGGTATTTCCACCTTTTGTAGCCAAATTTGTTACATTTTCCCATTCAGATAGAATTTTTATTATCAAATTTTTTATTAAATTAAAAAATAAATATTAAAAAATATATATTTATTGAATTTAAATTTTGTTATAAAAAATAAATATAAAATTGCTGCTTGCCCCTTTTTCAGATAAATAATATTCAGAGAGGATTTTTATTATCAAATTTATAATTAAATAAAAAAATAAATACATTTTTTTATAATTTATTGAATAAAAAAAAAATAGCTGCTTGCCCTTTTTTCAGATAAATAATATTCAGATAGGATGTTTATTATCAAAAGTATTATTAAATTAAGTTTATCGAATTAAAAAAATGTAATAAAACATTTATAAATAATTGCTGCTTGCCCTTTTTTCAGATAAATAATATTCAGAGAGGATTTTGATTATCAAATTTTTAATTAAATAAAAAAAAATTAATAATTTATTGAATAAAAATTATTTTATCTGAAAAAAGGGCAAGCGGCAATTATTTATTTATTTTTTATTACATTTTTTAAATCAATAAGCTTAATTTAATAATAAATTTGATAATAAAAATTCTATCTGAATATTATTTATCTGAAAAAGGGGCAAGCAGCAAATTTATAGTTATTTTTTATACAAAATTTAAATTCAATAAATATTTTTTTTTAATATATATTTTTTAATTTAATAATAAATTTGATAATAAAAATTATATCTGAATGGGAAAATGTAACAAATTTGGCTACAATAAATGTTATTATCAAATTTATTATTAAATTAAAAAAATATAAAAATAATAATAATTTATTGAATAAAAAAATTAAACAAAAAAGAGCTGCTTGCCCCTTTTTCAGATAAATAATATTAAGATAGAATTTTTATTATCAATTTTTTTACTATTGAATTAAGTTTATCGAATTAAAAAATGTAATAAAAAATAAATAAATAATTGCTGCTTGCCCTTTTTTCAGATAAATAATATTCAGATAGGATTTTTATTATCAAATTTATAATTAAATAAAAAAAATATTAAACAATTAATAATTTATTGAATACAAAAAAAAAAAAATAGCTGCTTGCCCTTTTTTCAGATAAATAATATTCAGATAGGATTTTTATTATCAAAATTATTATTAAATTAAGTTTATTGAATTTAAAAAATGTAATAAAAAATAAATAAATTATTGCTGCTTGCCCTTTTTTCAGATAAATAATATTCAGAGAGGATTTTTATTATCAAATTTATAATTAAATAAAAAAAAAAATAAAAAAAAAATTTATTGAATAAAATAATAAAATAAAAAAAAGCTGCTTGCCCCTTTTTCAGATAAATAATATTCAGATAGGATTTTTATTATCACATTTATTATTAAATTAAGTTTATTGAATTAAAAAATGTAATAAAAAATAAATTGCTGCTTGCCCTTTTTTTCAGATAAATTATATTCAGATAGGATTTTTTTTATCAAATTTATAATTAAATTAAAAAAATATTAAAAAATGTATAATTTATTGAATAAAAAAATTAAATAAAAAATAGCTGCTTGCCCCTTTTTCAGATAAATAATATTCAGATAGGATTTTTATTATCAAATTTATTATTAAATTAAGTTTATTGAATTCAAAAATGTAATAAAAAATAAATAAATAATTGCTGCTTGCCCTTTTTTCAGGTAAATAATATTCAGAGAGGATTTTTATTATCAAATTTATATTTAAATTAAAAAATAAATAAAAAATGTATAATTTATTGAATAAAAAAATAAAATAAAAAATAGCTGCTTGCCCTTTTTTCAGATAAATTATATTCAGATAGGATTTTTATTATCAAATTTATTATTAAATTGAGTTCATTGAATTAAAAATGTAATAAAAAATAAATAAAAAAATGCTGTTTGCCCTTTTTTCAGATAAATAATATTCAGATAGAATTTGTATTATCAAATTTATTATTAAATTAAAAAAATATAAAAAAAAAATAATTTATTGAATAAAAAATTAAATAAAAAAGAGCTGCTTGCCCCTTTTTCAGATAATAAAAATCCTATCTGAATATTATTTATCAAATGTATTATTAAATTGAGTTTATTGAATTAAAAATGTAATAAAAAATAAATTGCTGCCTGCCCTTTTTTCAGATAAATAATATTCAGAGAGGATTTTTATTATCAAATTTATAATTAAATTAAAAAATAAATAAAAAATTAATAATTTATTGAATAAAAAAAATAAAATATAAAATAGCTGCTTGCCCTTTTTTCAGATAAATTATATTCAGATAGGATTTTTATTATCAAATTTATTATTAAATTAAGTTTACTGAATTAAAAAATGTAATAAAAAAATAATAAAAAATTGCTGCTTGCCCTTTTTTCAGATAAAATAATATTCAGATAGAATTTTGTTACCAAATTTATTACTAAATTAAAAAATATAAGAAATAAATAATTTATTGAATAAAAAAGAAAATAAATAAAAAATAGCTGCTTGCCCTTTTTTTCCAGATAAATAATATTCAGTATCAAATTTATTATTAAATTAAAAAAATATAAAAAAAATCATAATTTATTGAATACAAAAATAAAATAAAAAAATAGCTGCTTGCCCTTTTTTCAGATAAATAATATTCAGTATTGAATGTATTATTAAATTAAAACATATATATAATTTTTTTTATGATGTATTAAATAAAAAAATAAATTAAAAAATAGCTGCTTGCCCTTTTTTCAGATACATAATATTCAGATAGAATTTTTATTATCAAATTTATTATTAAATAAAAAAAATATAAAAAAAATATTTATTGGATTAAAAAATTAACTAAAAAAAGAAAAATGCTGCTTGCCTGAAAAATCCAACGTAGATCTCTGCTTCTATGTCATGCCCAAGGGTGAAACAAATCTTAATGCCTAAGCACAATTTTGCGACTTTGACATGTGTTAGTAAAACCGTAGATATTATCACAACTACTTTGTATATCCAGGTGGATTATACCAGGATTTTTTTTTCCAGGACAAATTGGGCTTTCATTCGGTGGTAAATGGTAATGGATATCTCCTGATTTTCTTTTTTATTCTCAAATGTATTATTCAATTAAAATATAGAAAAAAATTATAATATTAAATAAAATAAAAAAATTTAATTTATTAAATTAAAAAAATAAAATAAAACAATATAAAAAAAATTGGTGCTTTCCTTTTTCCCCCCTGAAAAATCCAAACCTAGATTTCTGATTCTATGTCATGTTAACCCCTCCCCCCACCTAAGGGTGAAACAAATCTTAATGCCTAAAGCACAATTTTGCAACTTTGACACATGTTAGTAAAACCATAAAAATAATCACAAATACTTTGTGTATCGAGGTGGATTATACAGCATTTTTTTTCAGGACAAATTGGGCTTTCATTTGGTGGTAAATAGTAATGGATATCTCCTGATTTTTTTTTTAATTATCAAATGTACTATTAAATAAAAAATATAAAAAAATAATTAAAAAAAACATTTTTTTTATTAAATTAAAAAATTAAATAAAAAAATATAAAAAAAATTGATGCTTGCTTTTTTTTTCTCCTAAAAAATCCAAACCTAGATTTCTGCTTCTATGTCATGTTAACCCCTCCCTGAGCCTAAGGGTAAAACAAATCCTAATGCCTAAGCACAATTGTGCGACTTTGACACACGTTAGTAAAACCGTAATTATTATCAAAATTATTTTGTGTATCCAGGTGTTTTTTTTTTCAGGACAAATTGGGCTTTCATTTGGTGGTAAATAGTAATGGATATCTCCTGATTTTTTTTTAATTATCAAATGTACTATTAAATAAAAAATAATAAAAAAATATATAAAAAAAAAACATATTTTTTATTAAATTAAAAAATAAAATAAAAACATATAAAAAAAACTGCTGCTTTCTTTTTTTCCCCCTGAAAAATCCAAACCTAGATTTCTGCTTCTATGTCATGTTAACCCCTCCCTGAGCCTAAGGGTAAAAAAAATCCTAACGCCTAAGCACAATTTTAAAACTTTGACACAAAGTAAAAACGTAATTATTATCAAAATTATTTTGTGTATCGAGGTGTGTTTTTTTTTCAGGACAAATTGGGCCTTTATTTGGTGGTAATGGATATCTTCTGATTTTTTTTTTATTATCAAATTTATTATTAAATTAAACAACATATAAAAAAAAGTTATTTATTGAATTAAAAAAATAAAATAAAAAAATAAATAAAAAATTGATGCTTTTTTTCGTGAAAAATCCAAACCTAGATTTCCGCTTCAACGTGTTAGTAAAACCGTACATATCATCAATATTGGGGGGGGAGGGGGAGGGAATGTGCGGTGCAGATGTAGGACGGGGCCACGTGTTATTCCCACGCTGCCGCCTCCATTTATTCCCTCTATTTGTCATCGCCGTGCCGACCAGAATTTATTTGCATTCTCTAATTATAATCCTGTGTTGTGCCAGGGAGCCCTGAACACATGGAGCACAGCGACGGCGACGGCGGGGGAACACTTTTATTTCATAATGTGATAAACTTTATAATCAATAAAGAACGATGGAGCTGAAATCGTAAATAGATGTGTCCATACCCCATTGTTCTAGGATGGGGAAGGGGGGGCTCCTATAAGGACAAGTATACGGGGGGGGGTCAAGAAGGTGTATACATTAAGTGATACATTTTGTCAACTAGGGCCATACCAGGCCCTTCGGGTCAATTTATTTTAACGGCGTAGGGTCCCCCTCTTAATACATACCAGACCCTTATCCGAGCATGCAGCCTGGCAGGTCAGAAAAGGGGGGAGTGGGCGAGCAGATGCCCCCTCCCTCCCGAACCATACCAGGCCACATGCCCTGAGCATTGGGGGGTTGGGGGGCCTCGTCCCCCCCCCCTACCCCAAAGCACCTTGTCCCCTTGTTGGTGGAGACAAGGGCCTCTTCCCGACAACCTTGGGCTGGTGTTGCCAGGGTCTGCGGGTGGGGGGCTTATCAGATCCCGCCCCCCCTCCATGTAAAGGGGTATCAGGTACATCGAAATTTGTTTCATTTATGATTTTTTTAACAAATTCCAACTTTCCCGAACGATTAGAACTCCGATCCGAATTCTGTGTGAAGAAATAGCTGGTTGCTAAGCAGGAAGCCGCCCGCGTCCTTAACAACCATGACATTTCTGAATGTAAGGAAAATAATGAGTCCGGCCCCCCTTCCCCATCCATACCAGGCCCTTTGTGACAATTTTTTTTAACGCCGTATGGTCCCCCTCAAAACCCATACCAGACCCTTATCCGAGCATGCAGCCTGTCAGGTCAGAAAAGGGCGGAGTGGGCGAGTAAACACCCCCGCCCTCCTGAACCATACCAGGCCACATGCCTTGAACATTGGGGGGGTGGATGCTTTGGGGTGGGGGGGCTCTTCACCCCCCCCCCCACCCCAAAGCACCTTGTCCCCTTGTTGGTGGAGACAAGGGCCTCTTCCCGACAACCTTGGGCTGGTGTTGCTAGGGTCTGCGGGTGGGGGGGCTTATCAGATCCCGCCTCCCCCCTCCATGTAAATGGGTATCAGGAACAATCGAAATTTGTTTAATTTATGAATTTTTTAACAAATTCCAACTTTTCTAAACGATTAGAACTCTGATCCGAATTCTGTGTGAAGAAATAGCTGGTTGTTAAGCAGCGGGTCGGGAAGCCGGCCGCCCGCGTCCTTAACAACCATGACATTTCTGAATGTAAAGAAAAGAATGCCGGCAATTGCATGGCAATAGAAAAATGTTTTGTTTTTTTCTTAAAAGCATAGGGCCCCCCCCCCCATCCAACAGCCTCTTCGGATCAATTTATTTTATAAATTACGTAGGGTCCCCCCCAATATCCATACCAGACCCTTATCTGAGCATGCAACCCGGCAGGTCAGAAAAGGGGGGGGGGGAGCAAGCGGCCCCTTCCCCCTGAATCATATCAGGCCTCATGCCCTCGAAATGTGGGGATGGGTGCTTTGGGGCAGAAGGGGGGCTCAGCTCCCCTACCCCAACGCACTTTGTCCCTATGTTGATGGGGAAAAGGGCCTCTTCCCGACAACCTTGGGCTGGGGTTGTCAGGGTCTGCGGGTGAGGGGCTCATTAGATCCCGCCCCCCCATTTAAATGGGTATATAGGGAGGAATAGTGCCTCATCATCGGTGCCAGTGGGAGGAATAGTGTCCCATCATTGGTATCAGTGGGAGGAATAGTGTCCCATCATTGGTATCAGTGGGAGGAATAGTGTCCCATCATTGGTGTCAGTGTGAGGAATAGTGTCCCATCATTGGTATCAGTGGGAGGAATAGTGCCCCATCATTGGTATCAGTGGGAGGAATAGTGTCCCATCATTGGTGCCAGTGGGAGGAAAAGTGCCCCATCATTGGTGTCAGTGGGAGGAATAGTGTCCCATCATTGGTGTCAGTGGGAGGAATAGTGTCCCATCATTGGTATCAGTGGGAGGAAAAGTGTCCCATCATTGGTATCAGTGGGAGGAATAGTGTCCCATCATTGGTATCAGTGGGAGGAATAGTGCCCCATCATTGGTGTCAGTGGGAGGAATAGTGTCCCATCATTGGTGTCAGTGGGAGGAATAGTGTCCCATCATTGGTGTCAGTGGGAGGAATAGTGTCTCATCATTGGTATCAGTGTGAGGAAAAGTGACCCATCATTGGTGCCAGTGGGAGGAATAGTGTCTCATCATTGGTGTCAGTGGGAGGAATAGTGTCCCATCATTGGTGTCAGTGGGAGGAATAGTGCCCCATCATTGGTGTCAGTGGGAGGAATAGTGCCCCATCATTGGTATCAGTGGGAGGAATAGTGCCCCATCATTGGTATCAGTGGGAGGAATAGTTCCCCATCATTGGTGTCAGTGGGAGGAATAGTGCCCCATCATTGGGATCAGTGGGAGGAATAGTGTCCCATCATTGGTATCAGTGTGAGGAAATGTGACCCATCATTGGTGCCAGTGGGAGGAATAGTGCCCCATCATTGGTGTCAGTGGGAGGAATAGTGTCCCATCATTGATGTCAGTGGGGGGAATAGTGTCCCATCATTGGTATCAGTGGGAGGAATAGTGTCCCATCATTGGTGTCAGTGGGAGGAATAGTGTCCCATCATTGGTGTCAGTGAGAGGAATAGTGTCCCATCATTGGTGTCAGTGGGAGGAATAGTGTCCCGTCATTGGTGTCAGTGGGAGGAATAGTGTCCCATCATTGGTGTC
Source organism: Rana temporaria (assembly GCF_905171775.1). NCBI lineage: Eukaryota > Metazoa > Chordata > Amphibia > Anura > Ranidae > Rana > Rana temporaria. Next base: position 5,296,552 of record NC_053491.1, read on the forward strand.
AGTGGGAGGAATAGTGTCCCATCATTGGTGTCAGTGGGAGGAATAGTGTCCCATCATTGGTGTCAGTGGGAGGAATAGTGTCCCATCATTGGTGTCAGTGGGAGGAATAGTGCCCCATCATTGGTGTCAGTGGGAGGAATAGTGTCCCATCATTGGTGTCAGTGGGAGGAATAGTGTCCCATCATTGGTGTCAGTGGGAGGAATAGTGTCCCATCATTGGTGTCAGTGGGAGGAATAGTGTCCCATCATTGGTGCCAGTGGGAAGAATAGTGTCCCATCATTGGTGCCCCGTCATTGTAATAATGGGGGAGGGGCAGTTCTTTTGTGATTCCCGGACTTGGACTTTCAGTTTCTAACTTGCCCTAGAAAAATGACAGCCAATTATATTCTTAACCTGATTGGTCGCTGCTGAATCTCTTTTTTCCCCCCATAGGCGTTGCTGTGATTGGTAGAGCTCAGGTTCTTCGCCCCGTCGTTCCATCGTCCTCATTGTGGGCCTCTTATCCCCTCCCCCATCCCCCATCTCTCCGGGATGTACAGTGGAGCGCAGCGGGCCGGTGCTGGAATTCCGCTTATCTCCTCCTTGTCTGCATCTCAACACAAAGCAGATGTGCCGCCGCCGCATGCGGTCCCAATACCATCGCAAGATGGCGGCTGGAAATCTTCTTGGAGGCAGTCTAGGACCCCCTGTATGTTCTTCTGGGGTGGCAGCCAATTGTCTGCCAGTTGGGGGGACAAATGTGGTTTCTTTGTTCGGAACGTGGGACCCCGTGTGGTACATTGGAAGCGCCAATTTCGTTCCCTCAATGTTTTGACCCAACAGCACAGCAAATCCTTGGAACACGTCGTACCAAGCTGGCCGTGTCTTATCAATGTAAGACATCAAACGCAGCCACTGTGCCCATCAATTGCCACCACTGTGCCCATCAAACGCAGCCACTGTGCCCATCAATTGCCACCACTGTGCCCATCAATTGCCACCACTGTGCCCATCAAACGCAGCCACTATGCCCATCAATTGCCACCACTGTGCCCATCAATTGCCACCACTGTGCCCATCAAACGCAGCCACTGTGCCCATCAAACGCAGCTACTGTGCCCATCAATTGCCACCACTGTGCCCATCAATTGCCACCACTGTGCCCATCAAACGCAGCCACTGTGCCCATCAAACGCAGCCACTGTGCCCATCAAACATAGCCACTGTACCATCAAACGCAGCCACTGTGACATTAAACGCAGCCACTGTGCCCATCAATTGCCGCCACTGTACCATTAAACGCAGCCACTGTGCCCATCAAACGCAGCCACTGTGCCCATCAATTGCCACCACTGTGCCATCAAATGCAGCCACTGTGCCCATCAAACGCAGCCACTGTGCCCATCAAACGCAGCCACTGTGCCCATCAATTACCACCACTGTGCCATCAAACGCAGCCACTATGCCCATCAATTGCCACCAGTTTACCCCCCTTTCCCCCGCCCGGCACTTACCTTTCTCGGGTCAGCGCCATCCTCCTTCACACTCCCTCCGAGTCCTCGATGTTTTCTCCTGTCGTCTTCGGCTGCATTCACACCACTGCGTTTTGTCCCGCGAATTGCGGCGACAAATTGCGGCGTTTTGTTCTGCGATTTGCGGCGACAAAACGCCGCGATTGTGAATGCAGCTGTACCCCCTCTATGGAGATGGTTCACATCTCCTATGCCGAACGCCGAAAGCCGCCTGGAAAAAAAGGTCCGGGACTTGTTTTCAGGCGTACGGCGTACGGCGTGGAGATGTGAACCATCTACATAGAGGGCAATGTAAAATCATCCCTCCAGCGTCTCTGGGGCGGCTGCGGCGTCGCACTACAGGCGTATATACGCTTAGGTGTGAACAGAGCCTTCATGTCATCTCTGTTATGATTGGACGCCTGACTATTTCTCCCACTGACACCAAAAAAAGGGGAACTATTTCTACTACTGATACCAACAATGGGGCACTATTCCTCCCACTGATACCAATGATGGGGCACTATTCCTCCCACTGATACCAACAATGGGGCACTATTCCTCCCACTGATACCAATGATGGGGCACTATTCCTCCCACTGATACCAATGATGGGACACTATTCCTCCCACTGACACCAATGATGGGACACTATTCCTCCCACTGATACCAACAATGGGGCACTATTCCTCCCACTGACACCAATGATGGGACACTATTCCTCCCATTGATATCAATGATGGGACACTATTCCTCCCACTGAAACCAATGATGGGACACTATTCCTCCCACTGACACCAATGATGGGACACTATTCCTCCCACTGACACCAATGATGGGACACTATTCCTCCCACTGACACCAATGATGGGACGCTATTCCTCGCACTGATACCAATGATGGGACACTATTCCTCCCACTGACACCAATGATGGGACACTATTCCTCCCACTGACAATAATGATGGGGCACTATTCCTCCCACTGATACTAATGATGGGGCACTATTCCTCCCGTTAATACTAAGGATATGGCATCGTTTCCTCGCACTGGTCACAGGCCGGCCCCTCTGAAGACTGAAGGTCGGTAAGCTGACTCTTTGTTTAGAAAGGAGACCCCCGATGTAAATGAATGAAGCCCCCCCTACCCCCCCCCTCGCTCTGTATAGAGGAGGAAGGTGCGCACAGACACGTCGCTGACGGCCGCCACTATTTATAACATATGGAGGTCCCACGAAGCCAACTCCATTCTTCACTTGTCACCGGTCCCCTCCGCGCCCTGACACGAAACACATGTCCCCGTCCTCCAGGGGCCACAGTAACGCTTTCTCTTCGCGGATCCCTCTGTTTATATTACAGACATTGCCAGGTACAGTAAGATAAATACTTTCTATAGAAGGGGCTCCTGGTTTGAATTAGAGAGACGATAAGCAGATCTTCAGCGCTCAGAACAGCGAGAAGTTATCCACGTGAAAATTCCATCGTCCTGCTGCAGGAAATATACAGAAACAGACGAAGCGCGGCTCTATATACACAATGGGGTAGATTCAGGTAGCTGTGCACACTACTACGGAGGCGCAGCGTACCGTTTTTACGCTACGCCTCCGTAAATTACTTGCGCTACGCTTCATTCACGAAGCATTTGCTCTGTAAATTGCGGGGGGCGTTTCGTAAAAGTGGCCGGCGTAAGCGCGCGTAATTTAAATGATCCCGTAGGGGGCGTGGATCATTTAAATTAGGCGCGTTCCCGCGCCGAACGTAGTGCGCATTTGCTCCGTCGGGAAACTTTCCCGACGTGCATTGCGGTAAATGACGTCGCAAGGACGTCATTTGCTTCGACGGGAACGTAAATGGCGTCCAGCGCCATTCACGATCCACTTACGCAAACGACGCAAATTTGCGAAAAACGCGACGCGGGAACGACGTCCATGCTTCGCAACGGCTGCGCCTCCTAATAGCAGGAGCAGCCTTACGACGGAAGCGCCGTACGCAAACGACGTAAAACTCGAACGCCGGGCGCGCGTACGTTTGTGAATCGGCGTGAGTATGCAATTTGCATACTCTACGCTGACCACTACGGGAACGCCACCTAGCGGCCTGCGTCAGAATGCAGCCTAAGATACGATGGCATAAGAGACTTATGCCAGTCATATCTTAGGCTACAGTTGGCGTATCGAGCTTTCTGAATACAGAAAGTCGATACGCCGGCGCTACTTAGCAATTACGCTGCGTAACTATGGATACGCAGGAGTAAGTGCTACCTGAATCTACCCCTATATGACCAAAAGTATCGGGACGCCTGCCTCCCATGCAATTTAGGGTAATAGGTCTTTCCATAATCTATATATATGTACACACAAACACTATGGCCCGGATTCACGTAGAATGGCGTATCTTTGTGCGGGCGCAACGTATCCTATTTACGTTACGCAACTTTTACAGGAAAGTGCCGTATTCTCAAACGAAAGTTGCGGAGGCGTAGCGTAAATAGGCCGGCGTAAACCCGCCTAATTCAAATGTGGTTGATGTGGGCGTGTGTTATGGTAATTTTATGTGACCCCCACGTAAATGACGTTTTTTACGAACGGCGCAAATGCGCCGTCCGTGAAAGTATCCCAGTGCGCATTGCTCCGAATGAACCCGCAAGAAGCCAATGCTTTCGACGTGAACGTAAATTACTCCAAACCTATTCACGAACGACTTACGGAAAACGACGTAAAATTTTCAAAATTCGACGCGGGAACGACGTCCATAATTAACATTGGTACGCCACCATATAGCAAGGGTAACTTTACCCTGGGAAAAGCCTAACGTAAACGGCGTGACTGTACTGCGTCGGCCGGGCGTACGTTCGTGAATTCGCGTATCTAGCTGATTTACATATTTCTAGGCGTAAACCAGCGTACACGCCCCTAGCGGCCAGCGAAAATGCAGTTAAGATCCGATCTAATACAAATCTATGCGTAACTGATTCTAAGAGTCAGGCGCATAGATACGATGGCGTAACTCAGAGATACGACGACGTATCTGGAGATACGCCGTCGTATCTCTTTTTAGAATCTGGGCCTATATTTTCGAAAGTATTGGGACACCGGCCTTTACACGCACATGGGCCCAGATTCTCGTACATGGGCGTAAAACTGTGCGGGCGTAACGTATCTGATTTACGTTACGCCACCGCAAGTTTTACAGGCAAGTGCTTTATTCACAAAGAACTTGCCCGTAAAGTTGCGGCGGCGTAGCGTAAATCCCCCGGCGCAAGCCCGCCTAATTCAAATTAGCCGGGTAGGGGGCGTGTAGCATTTAAATTATGCGCGTTCCCGGGCCGAATGTACTGCGCATGCCCCGTCCTGAAAATATCCCAGGGTGCATTGCTCCAAATGACGTCGCAAGGACGTGAACGTAAATGGCGTCCAGGCCCATTCCCCTACGACTTACGCAAACAACGTAAATTTAAAAACTTCGTTGCGGGAACGACGCCCATACTTAACATTGGTTGCCTAAAGGGGCAACTTTACGCGGCGCAAATCTAACGTAAACGTTGTAACTTCACTGCGTCGACCGCGCGTACGTTCGGGAATTCGCGTATTTTGCTAATTTGCATACTCGACGGGGAAAACGACGGAGGCAACACCTAGCGGCAAAAAAAAAATTGCATTTACGATCCGACAGCGTAAGAGCCTTACGCCTGTCGGATCTAATGGATATCTATGCGTAACTGATTCTAAGAATCCGTCGCATAGATACGACGGCCCAGATTAGGACTTACGACGGCGTACATTGCGTTGCGCCGTCGTAAGCCCTTTGAGAATCTGGGCCATGAACTTTAATGGCGTCCCAGTCTTAGTCCGGAGGGTTCAATATTGAGTTGGCTCCGCCCTTTGCAGCTATAACAGCTTCACCTCTTCTGGGAAGGTCGTTCACAAGGTTTAGGGGTGTGTCTATGGGAATGTTTGACCATTCTTCCAGAAGTGAATTTGTGAGGTCAGGCACTGATGTTGGACGAGAAGTCCTGGCTCACAGTCTCCGCTCTAAGGTGGTCTATCAGGTTGAGGTCAGGACTCTGTGCAGGCCAGTCAAGTCCTTCCACACCCAAACTCGCTCATCCGTGTCTTTATGGACCTTCCCAGAAGAGGTGAAGCTGTTATAGCTGCGAAGGGCGGGGCCAACTCAATATTGAACCCTCCGGACTAAGACTGGGATGCCAATTAACCACTTAAGACCCGGACCTTTAGGCAGCTAAAGGACCTGGCCAGTTTTTGCGATTCGAGCACTGCTTCGCTTTAACTGACAATTGCGCGGTCGTGCGACGTGGCTCCCAAACAAAATTGGCGTCCTTTTTCCCCACAAATAGAGCTTTCTTTTGGTGGTATTTGATCACCTCTGTGGTTTTTATTTTTTGCGCTATAAACAAAAATAGAGCGCCAATTTTGAAAGAAATGCAATATTTTTTACTTTTTGCTACAATAAATATCCCCCAAAAAATATATATTAAAAAAAAAATTTTTCCTCAGTTTAGGCCGATACGTATTCTTCTACATATTTTTGGTTAAAAAAAATCGCAATAAGCGTTTATCGATTGGTTTGCGCAAAATTTATATTGTTTACAAAATAGGGGATAGTTTTATTGTATTTTTATAAAAAAAAAAATTTTTTTTACTACTAATGGCGGCGATCAGCGATTTTTTTTCGTGACTGCGACATTATGGCGGACACATTGGACGATTTTGACACATTTTTGGAACCATTGTCATTTCAAAATGCATTAAAAATGCACTGATTACTGTGAAAATGACAATTGCAGTTTGGGAGTTAACCACAAGGGGGCGCTGAAGGGGTTAAGTGTGACCTCATATGTGTATCTAACTGTAGGGGGGTGTGCCTGTAGGTGTGACGTCATTGATCGCGTTTCCCTATATCAGGGAACACGCGATCGATGACGGCGCCACAGTGAAGAACGGGGAAGCTGTGTTTACACTCACCTCTCCCCGTTCTTCAGCTCCGGGGACCGATCGCGGGACACCGGCGGCAATCGGGTCCCGCAGGTCACGGAGCTTCGGACCGGGTCGCTGGGCACTTAAAGAGGACGTACCTGTACTTGCTTGTGCCCAGCCGTGCCATTCTGCCGACATATATGTGCAGGAGGCGGTCCTTAAGTGTTACTGGAAAGCCAATGTGTCCTGCAGTGTTGCAGTATTAGCTTTGTACTATTTTCATCTGCTATGCATTTTCACCCCTTTTTATCCAGGTCAGGTCTCCGTTCCCTCCCCCCTCCTGCCATACCTGCCTCCGTCCCTCCCCCCCCCTCCCACACCTGCCCCCCCTCCCATACCTTTCTCTGTCCCCCCCTCCCATACCTTTCTCTGCCCCCCCCTCCCATACCTTTCTCTGTCCCCCCCTCCCATACCTTTCTCTGCCCCCCCCTCCCATACCTTTCTCTGCCCCCCCCTCCCATACCTTTCTCTGTCCCCCCCTCCCATACCTTTCTCTGCCCCCCCCTCCCATACCTTTCTCTGTCCCCCCCTCCCATACCTTTCTCTGCCCCCCCCTCCCATACCTTTCTCTCCCCCCCCCCCTCCTCCCATACCTTTCTCCGTCCCATACCTGCCCCCCCTCCCATACCTTTCTCTGTCCCCCCCTCCCATACCTTTCTCTGTCCCCCCCCCTCCCATACCTTTCTCTGCCCCCCCTCCCATACCTTTCTCTGCCCCCCCTCCTCCCATACCTTTCTCCGTCCCATACCTGCCCCCCCTCCCATACCTTTCTCTGTCCCCCCTCCCATACCTTTCTCTGCCCCCCCCCCTCCCATACCTTTCTCCGTCCCATACCTGCCCCCCCTCCCATACCTTTCTCTGTCCCCCCCTCCCATACCTTTCTCTGCCCCCCCTCCCATACCTTTCTCTGCCCCCCTCTCCTCCCATACCTTTCTCCGTCCCATACCTGCCCCCCCTCCCATACCTTTCTCTGTCCCCCCCTCCCATACCTTTCTCTGCCCCCCCTCCCATACCTTTCTCTGCCCCCCCCTCCTCCCATACCTTTCTCCGTCCCATACCTTTCTCCACCCCCCCCCCCCCCCGAATTTATGTCTAGACACAATCTGGAATCACTTGAGAGGACAGATCTGCTTTTATAATAAAGGCCCCACTGAGCTCCAATCACCGGCAATGACGGCTCCCGGCTTTCCGAGGGCCCCGTCCATACAAGCTGGTGAGCGGAGGTGTCACTTTAAATCAGTTTGGGGTATTAATGGAGGCCAGACCCCCCCCCCCCCACATTACACATGGAATTCATCCCCCCCCCCAAGCTGGACACTCGCTGAATGCTGAATATTATGGTAAGTCTGCGGCTCGGCTCCTAATACTTGTAAAAGTCGGGGCCGTCCAATGAAGCAGAACCATATTATGGATTGATAATCCGGTGATGGATCCCAGATGTCTGATTATTACACAAGGACATTCTTTATTACCATTCTACAAAAATACCCCATTCACTTCACTATAAATACCCCATTCACTTCACTATAAATACCCCATTCACTTCACTATAAATACCCCATTCACTTCACTATAAATACCCCATTCACTTCACTATAAATACCCCATTCACTTCACTATAAATACCCCATTCACTTCACTATAAATACCCCATTCACTTCACTATAAATACCCCATTCACTTCACTATAAATACCCCATTCACTTCACTATACATACCCCATTCACTTCACTATACATACCCCATTCACTTCACTAGACATACCCCATTCACTTCACTAGACATACTATAAATACCCCATTCACTTCACTATACATACCCCATTCACTTCACTATAAATACCCCATTCACTTCACTAGACATACCCCATTCACTTCACTAGACATACTATAAATACCCCATTCACTTCACTATACATACCCCATTCACTTCACTATACATACCCCATTCACTTCACTATAAATACCCCATTCACTTCACTAGACATACCCCATTCACTTCACTAGACATACTATAAATACCCCATTCACTTCACTATACATACCCCATTCACTTCACTATAAATACCCCATTCACTTCACTATACATACCCCATTCACTTCACTATACATACCCCATTCACTTCACTATAAATACCCCATTCACTTCACTATACATACCCCATTCACTTCACTATACATACTATAAATACCCCATTCACTTCACTATACATACCCCATTCACTTCACTATACATACCCCATTCACTTCACTATACATACCCCATTCACTTCACTAGACATACCCCATTCACTTCACTATACATACTATAAATACCCCATTCACTTCACTATAAATACCCCATTCACTTCACTATACATACCCCATTCACTTCACTATACATACTATAAATACCCCATTCACTTCACTATACATACCCCATTCTCTTCACTATACATACCCCATTCACTTCACTATAAATACCCCATTCACTTCACTATAAATACCCCATTCACTTCACTATACATACCCCATTCACTTCACTATAAATACCCCATTCCCTTCACTATAAATACCCCATTCACTTCACTATACATACCCCATTCACTTCACTATAAATACCCCATTCCCTTCACTATAAATACCCCATTCACTTCACTATAAATACCCCATTCACTTCACTATACATACCCCATTCACTTCACTATAAATACCCCATTCCCTTCACTATAAATACCCCATTCACTTCACTATACATACCCCATTCACTTCACTATACATACCCCATTCACTTCACTATAAATACCCCATTCCCTTCACTATACATACCCCATTCACTTCACTAGACATACCCCATTCACTTCACTATAAATACCCCATTCACTTCACTATACATACCCCATTCACTTCACTATAAATACCCCATTCACTTCACTATAAATACCCCATTCACTTCACTATAAATACCCCATTCACTTCACTATAAATACGTGTAATCAATAACTAATGGTTCCAATTATTTATCAGAGTGATTAATATTATTAATAATAATAATTACATATATTAAAATAATAAGAATCACTACGTATCACACGTTGTATCTCTCCATCTCCCGTCTGATCAATGTTTATAAACAATGTTACTTTGTATTTCTCTATCTCCTGTTTCTATCTCTCCATCTCCTCAGTGTGTTCCTCCTGCGTCTCCTCCTCGGTGTGTTCCTCCTGCGTCTCCTCCTCTGTGTGTTCCTCCTGCGTCTCCTCTTAGGTGGGTTCCCCCTGCGTCTCCTCTTAGGTGGGTTCCCCCTGCGTCTCCTTCTCGGTGGGTTCCCCCTGCGTCTCCTCTTAGGTGGGTTCCCCCTGCGTCTCCTCCTCTGTGGGTTCCCCCTGCGTCTCCTCTTAGGTGGGTTCCCCCTGCGTCTCCTCCTAGGTGGGTTCCCCCTGCGTCTCCTCTTAGGTGGGTTCCCCCTGCGTCTCCTCTTAGGTGGGTTCCCCCTGCGTCTCCTCCTAGGTGGGTTCCCCCTGCGTCTCCTCTTAGGTGGGTTCCCCCTGCGTCTCCTTCTAGGTGGGTTCCCCCTGCGTCTCCTCTTAGGTGGGTTCCCCCTGCGTCTCCTTCTAGGTGGGTTCCCCCTGCGTCTCCTCTTAGGTGGGTTCCCCCTGCGTCTCCTTCTAGGTGGGTTCCCCCTGCGTCTCCTCCTAGGTGGGTTCCCCCTGCGTCTCCTCCTAGGTGGGTTCCCCCTGCGTCTCCTCCTCAGTGGGTTCCCCCTGCGTCTCCTTCTAGGTGGGTTCCCCCTGCGTCTCCTCCTAGGTGGGTTCCCCCTGCATCTCCTCCTCAGTGGGTTCCCCCTGCATCTCCTTTTAGGTGGGTTCCCCCTGCGTCTCCTTCTCGGTGGGTTCCCCCTGCATCTCCTTTTAGGTGGGTTCCCCCTGCGTCTCCTCCTCTGTGGGTTCCCCCTGCGTCTCCTCTTAGGTGGGTTCCCCCTGCGTCTCCTCCTAGGTGGGTTCCCCCTGCGTCTCCTCTTAGGTGGGTTCCCCCTGCGTCTCCTCTTAGGTGGGTTCCCCCTGCGTCTCCTCCTCTGTGTGTTCCCCCTGCGTCTCCTCCTAGGTGGGTTCCCCCTGCGTCTCCTCTTAGGTGGGTTCCCCCTGCGTCTCCTTCTAGGTGGGTTCCCCCTGCGTCTCCTCTTAGGTGGGTTCCCCCTGCGTCTCCTTCTAGGTGGGTTCCCCCTGCGTCTCCTCTTAGGTGGGTTCCCCCTGCGTCTCCTTCTAGGTGGGTTCCCCCTGCGTCTCCTCCTAGGTGGGTTCCCCCTGCGCCTAGGTGGGTTCCCCCTGCGTCTCCTCCTCAGTGGGTTCCCCCTGCGTCTCCTTCTAGGTGGGTTCCCCCTGCGTCTCCTCCTAGGTGGGTTCCCCCTGCATCTCCTCCTCAGTGGGTTCCCCCTGCATCTCCTTTTAGGTGGGTTCCCCCTGTGTGTCCTCCTCGGCAGCTTCCCTCTGCGTCTCCTTCTCGGTGGGTTTCCCCTACGTCTCCTTCTCAGCAGATTCCCCCTGCATCTCCACTTAAGTGGGTTTCCTCGGCGTCTCCTTCTCGGTGGGTTCCCCCTATGTCTCCTTCTCGGTGGGTTTCCCCACGTCTCCTTCTCAAAGGGTTCCCCCTGCATCTCCTCTTAAGTGGGTTTCCTCTGCGTCACCTCCTCTGCGGCTTCCCCCTGCGTCTCCTTCTCAGGGACTTCCCGCAGCGACTCCTCCTCTTCAGCTTCCCCCTGCATCTACTCCTCTGCGGCTTCCCCCTGCGTCTCCTCCTCTGCAGCTTCCACCTGCATCTCCTCCTCTACAGCTTCCCCCTGTGTCTCCTCCTCTGCAGCTTCCACATGTGTCTCCTCCTCTACAGCTTCCCCCTGCGTCTCCTCCTCTACAGCTTCCACCTGCGTTTCCTCCTCTGCAGCTTCCCCCTGTGTCTCCTCCTCTACAGCTTCCCCCTGCGTCTCCTCCTCTGCAGCTTCCCCCTGCGTCTCCATCTCAGGGACTTCCCCCTGCGTCTCCTCCTCTGCAGCTTCCCCCTGCATCTCCTCCTCTGCGGGTTCCCCCTGCGTCTCCTCCTCTACAGCTTCCCCCTGCGTCTCCTCCTCTGCAGCTTCCCCCTGCATCTCCTCCTCTGCGGGTTCCCCCTGCGTCTCCTCCTCTACAGCTTCCCCCTGCGTCTCCTCCTCTACAGCTTCCCCCTGCGTCTCCTCCTCTGCAGCTTCCCCCTGCGTCTCCATCTCAGGGACTTCCCCCTGCGTCTCCTCCTCTACAGCTTCCCCCTGCGTCTCCTCCTCTGCAGCTTCCCCCTGCGTCTCCATCTCAGGGACTTCCCCCTGCGTCTCCTCCTCTGCAGCTTCCCCCTGCATCTCCTCCTCTGCGGGTTCCCCCTGCGTCTCCTCCTCTACAGCTTCCCCCTGCGTCTCCTCCTCTGCAGCTTCCCCCTGCATCTCCTCCTCTGCAGCTTCCCCCTGCGTCTCCTCCTCTACAGCTTCCCCCTGCATCTCCTCCTCTGTGGCGTCCCCCTGTGTCTCCTCCTCGACAGCCAATACAAGCCCTTCTCCTCAAAAGCCAATCGGGCCTTAAGACCCTTTTCCTGATTGGCCTGGGAGGAGAAGGAGGAAAACAATAGTGAATATTAATTCACTATTGTCACACAACTGGGTGGGCTCAGGACGTAGAGCTCTGCGCCCCGAGCCCACCCTTTTTTTAAGCCAATTAGAACCTCTAATCACATGCTTCGAAAGAAAGAAAAACCCCCATTGAAATCCATGTGTCCGGCGCCCTGCGTGTAGATTAGGGGGTCGGGCGCATGAATTAGGGGGGCGGTGCCCTTTTGTGTTTTACCCACAAATTATTTTCTCCATTGTATATCAGAATAAGACCGGCTTATAAAAAGATTATTTTTTTTTCTTTTACAATTTGGCGATGGCGGGCTGTAAATGAAGTAAAGAATATGTCGTCGATGCCGCGAACACATCGTACTCTTCACATCACAAATGCCGTTGTGGCCGGGCGGCTCTCCGGCCTCCGGCTGGGTTTGTGTTTTTTTTATGTTTAGAACTTTAAATTGCTGTGAAAAGAAATCTTTTTATTTTCCTATGGAAGAAGCGGAGGGATGTTTATAGTGCGAGCTTTCTGGAGGCTAATTCAAAAAACATGTGGGCTGCGTCGTAAATGATTTAAAGGGCCAATAATGCCTTTCAATGTAATTACCCAGTTGTGTTTATCACAACAAACCAGCGCTTGTTCCCTAAAACAATGAGAGGGAGGGGGAGGGGGGGCTGACGTGGGACTTGGGGTCCAAACTCCTTCAAGGGTAAATCCACTCTGATGTCAGTTGGGTGGGCCTTGTGTCCGATTTACAATCCCTTCCTTTCCTCAAACCTTTTATATATTACAGCCTGTCCAGGCATTGGAAATGTCCATGGGGACTATAGCAGAGATTGGCTGCCACAGTGATCACATGATCGGGAGCTGGTACTGAGGGCTGTTGATTGTAAGTTGTGATCAAAAGCTGGGATCACTTGAGACACTGGGGGGTCACTGGAGACACTGGGGGTCACTGGAGACACTGGGGGTCACTGGAGACATTGGGGATCACTGGAGACACAGGAGTGCTGGGGTCATTGGATACACAGGAGTGCTGGGGTCACTGGAGACATTGGGGGTCACTGGAGACACAGGAGTGCTGGGGTCACTGCAGACATTGGGGGTCACTGGAGACACTGGGGGTCACTGGAGACACTGGGGGGTGGGGTCACTGGAGACACTGGGGGTCACTGGGGACACAGGAGTGCTGGGGTCACTGGAGACATTGGGGGTCACTGGAGACACTGATGGACACTAGAGACACTGATGGACACTGGAGACACAGGAGTGCTGGGGTCATTGGATACACAGAAGTGCTAGGGTCACTGGATACATTGGGGGTCACTGGAGACATTGGGGGTCACTGGAGACACTGATGGACACTGGAGGCACTGATGGACACTGGAGGCACTGATGGACACTGGAGACACTGGGGTCACTGGAGACACTGGGGGTCACTGGAGACACTAATGGGCACTGGAGACACTGGTGATGGACACTGGACACACTGATGGACACTGGATAAACAGGAGTGCTGGGGTCACTGGAGACATTGGGGGTCACTGGAGACACTGATGGACACTGGAGACACTGGAGGTCAGTGGAGACACTGGGGGTCAGTGGAGACACTGGGGGTCAGTGGAGACACTGGGTGTCAGTGGAGACACTGGGGGTCAGTGGAGACACTGGGGTCACTGGAGACACTGGGGGTCACTGGAGACATTGATGGACACTGGAGACACTGGGGTCGCTGGAGACACTGATGGACACTGGAGACATTGATGGACACTGGAGACACTGATGGACACTGGAGACACTGGGGGGTCACTGGAGACACAGGAGTGCTGGGGTCACTGGAGACACGGGGGGTCACTGGAGACACTGATGGTCCCTGGAGATCTATTGTTACTAGTGGGGGGTCTGTTGTTCCAGGGGGGTCTTGTTGTTGAGGGGTCAGTTGTTGCTGGAATTGATCTACTGTTAAAGGAGAGGTCTTGCTGGTTGCTTGAGGTTCTATTCATGCTGGCTGCTGGGAGATATGTTGTTTGCGGGCAGACATCTATTGTTGTTGGGGTGGATCTATTGTTGTTGGGGGATCTGTTGTTACTGGGGGGCATTGTTACTGGGGTGAATCTATTGTTGCTGCTGGGGGATAAGTTGCTGCCGGGGTCTATTGCTGCTGGGGTGTATCTGTTGTTGCTGGGGGCATTGTTGCTGGGGGATCTATTGTTTCTGGGGGGTTATGTTGCTAAGGAGTCTATTGCTGATGGGAGCATTGTAGCTAGGATGGATCTATTGTTGCTGGGGGGCATTGTTGCTGGGGTGGATCTGTTGCTGCTGGTGGATTTATTGTTTCTGGTGGGTCTATTGTTTACTGGGGGCATTGTTGCTTGGATGGATCTTTGTTGCCGGGGGATCTGTTGTTGCTGGGGATCTATTGTTGCTGGGGGTGTCTATTGTTGCTTCAAGAGATCTGACGTAGATATATAGTTGCTAGGAGATCTATTGTTGCTTGGCGTCTCTTGTTGCTGGTGTGGATCTATTGTTGCTGGGGATCTGTTGCTGCTGGGGGGGTCTATTGTCGCTGGGGTCGATCTGTTGTTGCTGGGGGATATGTTGTTGTTGGGAGATCTATTATTGCTGGCATGTATCTATTGTGGCTGGGGGATCTGTTGTTGCTGTGTGTGTCTATTATCACTGGACGGGTCTATAGTTGCTGGCTGCAGGGGATCTATTCTACTGCTTTTCTTGTTATCATTCCATACAGATAACTTAGCACTACAAAATGATACTTGGTTCTGTATTCTCCTAAAGGGGCAGTACCGGTGGGGGTGGAACCAAGGGACAGTTCTCAGAGGTGGGTAGTGGGCGGTGGGTAGTGGGCGGAGCCAAGGGGTGACTCACCCCTATTCTCTGCCTATATAGTACATGGTCAGTTGGTGCTCCAGCAGGCCGGCCATTCGCTCCTCAGTTGTCTTGCTCTCCTAAACACATCACAAAGTTGCTGCAGTGAGAAATGAGAAACAACAAGATTATCCCGATAAAACAAACGTTTTTTTTTTCTCTTCTTTTTTTTTTTTTGGCCAAACTCTCCGAGAATCGGTCCATCGCTGTTTGGAAAACAGATGTTTGGATGGTTTTCGGCTCAGATTGTTTTGATGGAAATCCATCTCAGGGCCAATCTGGCCTTCCTTCAATACCGTCCGGTGATGAAGAATTGTTCCTGGAAAGAGTTATAAGATGTTTCCCACAGAGAAGTGAGGGAACTTCCCGTGATGTCATGGATGGTCATCATCTGTCATGGATAGTCATCATCTGGAGACGTAGGGAACTTCCCATGATGTCATGGATGGTCATCAACAGGAGACATAGGGAACTTCCCGTGATGTCATAGATGGTCATCATCTGTCATGGATGGTCATCATCAGGAGATGTAGGGAACTTCCCCTGATTTCATGGATGGTCATCATCTGTCATGGATGGGCATCATCTTGAGAGGTAGGGAACTTCCCGTGATGTCATGGATGGTTATCATCAGGAGACATAGGGAACTTCCCGTAATGTCATGGATGGTCATCATCTGTCATGAATGGTCATCATCTGGAGACGTAGGGAACTTCCCGTGATGTCATGGATGGTCATCATCAGGAGACGTAGGGAACTTCCCGTGATGTCATGGATGGTCATCATCTGTCATGGATGGTCATCATCTGGAGACGTAGGGAACTTCCCACGATGTCATGCATGGTCATCATCTGTCATGGATGGTCATCATCTGGAAACGTAGGGAACTTCCCATGATGTCATGGATGGTCATCATCAGGAGACGTAGGGAACTTCCCGTTATGTCATGGATGGTCATCATCTGTCATGGATAGTCATCATCTGGAGACGTAGGGAACTTCCCATGATGTCATGGATGGTCATCAACAGGAGACATAGGGAACTTCCCGTGATGTCATAGATGGTCATCATCTGTCATGGATGGTCATCATCTGGAGACGTAGGGAACTTCCCATGATGTCATGGATGGTCATCATCTGTCATGGATGGTCATCATCAGGAGACGTAGGGAACTTCCCGTGATGTCATGGATGGTCATCATCTGTCATGGATGGTCATCATCAGGAGACGTAGGGAACTTCCCGTGATGTCATGGATGGTCATCATCTGTCATGGATGGTCATCATCAGGAGATGTAGGGAACTTCCCCTGATTTCATGGATGGTCATCATCTGTCATGGATGGGCATCATCTTGAGAGGTAGGGAACTTCCCGTGATGTCATGGATGGTTATCATCAGGAGACATAGGGAACTTCCCGTAATGTCATGGATGGTCATCATCTGTCATGAATGGTCATCATCTGGAGACGTAGGGAACTTCCCATGATGTCATGGATGGTCATCATCTGTCATGGATGGTCATCATCAGGAGACGTAGGGAACTTCCCGTGATGTCATGGATGGTCATCATCTGTCATGGATGGTCATCATCAGGAGAAGTAGGGAACTTCCCCTGATTTCATGGATGGTCATCATCTGTCATGAATGGTCATCATCTGGAGACGTAGGGAACTTCCCGTGATGTCATGGATGGTCATCATCAGGAGATGTAGGGAACTTCCCGTGATGTCATGGATGGTCATTATCTGTCATGGATGGTCATCATCTGGGGATGTAGGGAACTTCCCATGATGTCATGGATGGTCATCATCTGTCATGGATGGTCATCATCTGGAGACGTAAGGAACTTCCCATAATGTCATGGATGGTCATCATCAGGAGAAGTAGGGAACTTCCCCTGATTTCATGGATGGTCATCATCTGTCATGAATGGTCATCATCTGGAGACGTAGTGAACTTCCCGTGATGTCATGGATGGTCATCATCAGGAGACGTAGGGAACTTCCTGTGATGTCATGGATGGTCATCATCTGTCATGGATAGTCATCATCTGGAGACGTAGGGAACTTCCCGTGATGTCATGGATGGTCATCATCTGTCATGGAGGGTCATCATCAGGAGACGTAGGGAACTTCCCATGATGTCATGGATGGTCATCATCTGTCATGGATGGTCATCATCTGGAGACGTAGGGAACTTCCCATGATGTCATGGATGGTCATCATCTGTCATGGATGGTCATCATCAGGAGACGTATTGTTCAGCGTCATCCTCCTACAAGGATCACCACAAATCATCCGATTTATGGAAAAAAGTTCAACTCAATGAAGCTTCATGACCATCAAAATGCGTTAGAATGAAATATTCTCAGAGGGGGAGTACAGGGGGGGGGCACTTGGAGGAAGTGGGGGATGGGGGGTCAGTGCCTTGGACATTATTTTAAAATTTTATTGGCCTGTTTCCTGTGGACTTGCCTCATCGGTCATCGTTGAACGATTGCTGGTAAATCCAACAGCTGGGCTGAAAAGGAAGAGACAAGACTCTCTGAAGTTCAAGCAAAAGGTCCTCCTAAAGCTGAGAATAAATAAAGTAAGGCGCCTCTCCTGAGATGTCCTCATTTCAGCGGAAAGCAAAAAAAATATTATAGAAGTAAAAGTGCTCACAACACAAAAACTAAAAATATAAAGTGAAATCACAACATCAATTCTTCTCCACAATTATATACCGTGTGCAAAAAATATTGTCCACCAAATGATATTTATATCACAATGTCCAAATTATGAGGGAGGGGGTCCTGTGTCGTGATGGGGGTAGTATGGGGGAGGGGGTCCTGTGTAATGATGGGGGGTAGTATGGGGGAGGGGGTCCTGTGTAATGATGGGGGTAGTATGGGGGAGGGGGTCCTGTGTAATGATGGGAGTAGTATTGGGGAAGGGGGTCCTGGGTAATGATGGGGGCAGTATGAGGGAGAGGTCCTGGGTAATGATGGGGGTAGTAAGGGGGAGGGGGTCCTGTATAATGATGGGGGAGGGGGTCCTGTATAATGATGGGGGTAGTATGGGGGAGGGGTCCTGTAGAATTATGGGGGTTGTATGGTCTGAGGGGTCCTGTGTAATGATGGGGGTAGTATGGGGGAGAAGATCCTGTGTAATGATGGGGGTAGTATGGGGGAGGGTGTCCTGTGTAATGATGGGGGTAGTATGGGGTAGGGGGTCCTGGGTAATGATGGGGGTAGTATGGGGGAGGGGATCCTGTGTAATGATCGGGGGTAGTAAGGTGGGGGGGGTCCTGTATAATGATGGGGGTAGTATGGGGGAGGGGGTCCTGTGTAATGATGGGGGTAGTATGGGGGAGGGGGTCCTGTGTAATGATGGGGGTAGTATGGGGGAGGGGATCCTGTGTAATGATGGGGGTAGTATGGGGAAGGGGGTCCTGTGTAATGATGAAGGTAGTATGGGGAGGGGATCCTGTGTAATGATGGGGGTAGTATGGGGGAGGGGATCCTGTGTAAAGATGGGGGTAGTATGGGGGATCCTGTGTAATGATGGGGGTAGTATGGGGGGTCCTGTATAATGATGGGGGTAGTAATTATCGGAATAACGTGCGATTAATGGTCTTGCTCTGGTTGAACCCGGACGGGCGTCCCTGTCCGGCACACACCGGGTTAAGCGGAGGAATGCGCCCGTAGCAGTCGGAGTGCCAACACATGAAGACAGAGCAGTAGATGAGTGTCTTGACCCCATTAGCTTGTGTCCCGTCAGAAAAGCACTAATTGCTCATTAAAAAAGCTTTAATGAACTTCTACATGAATGGCCGGGGCTCTTGAACCCGCTGCTTGGCTTCTGCCTCCTCCGGGAAGCCTTGTAGGGTGGAGAATGGAGGAGAGCTCTCGGGCACCAACACTCCCGGCTGATCGGCTTGTTGGCATTATTGAAGTAAAATGTTCATTTTGCCATGATTGGTCTGTAGAGTGCGGTTGGGGCCCCTCGCAGTGCCGCGTCGGGCCCCCCCGGACTCCAATTTTTGGCAAGGACTCTTGCCGTTGGTTTTTCTCCCATAACACTGGTCGGCTGATCGGCGTCTAATATAACTGACCTTTTTAAATTTCTTAAAAAAATTAGAGACCCCCGACCCGCTGCACGTTCGGCGTTGAGAACCTGGCATTTTGGCGCGGGCCCCTGGAAGGCACTGGTGGTGGCTGCCTATAAAACGCAGAAAGCTGTGGGTGCACCAAGTGGTACTTAAGTTTGTGCCAAGGAACAAATGCCCATGTAGGCCGGTGCAGTTAGGTGGCTCTGTTCCAGAATAGTATCTGGTTACAGCAGTCAGTGTAATCAGGTGTTAGGCCCCTTTTAGTGAGAGCCCCCCCCCCCCCCCCCACCACCAGTGATGTCATGGGTGATTCAGTGCCAAGTTATAAGCCAGGGCCCAGATTCAATAAGCAATTGCGCCTGCGTAACCATAGGTTACACAGCGCAATTGCTTACTTGCTCCGGCGTAGCGAATGCTCCTGATTCAGGAACATCGTAACGCCGACTGCAGCCTAAAATCTGCGTGGCATAAGGCTCTTATGCCACGCAGATTTTAGGCTGCATTCTTGCGATGGCCGCTAGGGGGCGTTCCCATTGTGCTCAGTGTATAATATGCAAATTGCATACTAACACCGATTCACAATGTTGCGCGGGCCCTGCGTACGCAAGGTACGGAGTTTCCGTACGGCGTCTTTAGCGTAAAGGCTGCCCCTTCTAATAGTAGGGGCAGCCAATGCTAAAGTATACCTGCCGTTCCCGCGTCGTGAAATTTGAATTTCACGTCGTTTGCGTAAGTGATTCGTGAATGGCGTTGGACGCCATTCACGTTCACTTGGAAGCAAATGACGTCCTTGCGACGTCATTTGCCGCAATGCACGTCGGGAAAGTTTCCCGACGGAGCATGCGCTCTACGCTCGACGCGGGAGCGCGCCTAATTTAAATGATTCCCGCCCCCTACGGGATCATTTACATTAGGCGCCCTTACGCAGGGCAATTTTAAAGAGCGCACACGCAATTTACGGAGCTACTGCTCCGTGAATCGCGCGCAGCGCAGATAATTTGCAGGGGCGCAGGGCAAAAACGCTGCCCTGTGCCTCCGTAAAAAAGGGGCAAATCGTACCTGAATCTGGGCCCAGGTTGGGAGGAGCCCTAGTCCAGTTGGGGCATGGGAGCCAAACACCCCATACCAGCCCAGATCTAATCAGCACGTGGAGGCCCTGGACAGGGCTGGAGCCAGGGGAGGAGCAGACCTGCATCCAGGAAAGCCGGTGATCTGACATGCTGGTTCCATGTATCATGGAAGTTCCAGCGCATGCGCGAACTGATGTGCTGAGATGGTTCCAGCTATCGGGAAAGTTCCTTCAAGCACTGAGCAGGTGCAAACTTGCTGACGGAAATCCCCGAACGGCGGCCGGCATCCAGGGCGACGTGGATTTTGAGGTAAGTGGCCAGTCGGCCTCACGTCCTCGCTGCGCTCGGACGGCTCGCTTCGCTCGCTCGGCCTCCTGGCTCTTTTTTTAACATCCTCCAATCCACGGGGATGTTAAAGAATGAGCCTGGATGCCGGGCGAGGTTCGGGGATTTCCGTCGGGAAGTTTGCGCCTGCGCAGTCAGTGGAGGAACTTCCCCCATAGGGGAACATTGAGGACAAGTCACCGGCTGTGGATTCTCCAACCTTTAGGGAGGTGGAGACTAGGATGGATTGCAATTGGCCTTTTAGACCAAGCCAAGGGTGCGGCTATTCCCCACGAGGGTCCCGGGGAAAGGTGTACCCATGGAGGAGGTGCCTACCTATGTGAATATTCCTTCCTTTGGGGATTTATTGGTCAATGACCGGGAATGTGGAGGCCTCCGGCTTGGATTGGGCACAATATGGCGGGGGGGGGGGGGGTTTGGCCTCAGCAGGAGGGATAGTGTTCTAGCAAAGACAGGAGCAGGGCAGGGGCCAACATTATGACATCACACCCTGGTTCCCGGATGTAAACAAAGCCGCGATCGCTGTCAGCATGAGATCGGTGAATTTTTTTTCTCGCTCTCATGCTCTCCACCCTGGAGAAGAGATGTGGGGTCTTATTTTTTTTTTGGGCCCTTTATTTAAGTCTTGTATGTTCTGTTTATAACGGAAGGCTCCATTGTTTGTTTTTTTTCTTCTTTATTTTTCTTTCCACTGTTATTTTTAAAAAGGCCGTCGCCCTCCCCGAATTCCATCCTTCAGCTCCAGCCGAATGTTGCAGGACCCCCCTGACCCAGCATTGTGATTCTCCATAATGACAGGAAGTGGGATAAGTGGCGGCACTTGTATGACTCCATCTACCTTGAGTGCTACTTCCTGTAATAGACGCTCATTGATTGTCCATCTGGAACCCCCCCAACCAGCTCGTCCCTCCCACCAACTCATCCCTCCCACCATCTCATCCCTTCCACCATCTCATCCCTTCCACCATCTCATCCCTTCCACCATCTCATCCCTTCCACCAACTCATCCCTCCCACCAACTCATCCCTCCCACCAACTCATCCCTTCCACCAACTCATCCCTTCCACCATCTCATCCCTTCCACCATCTCATCCCTTCCACCATCTCATCCCTTCCACCATCTCATCCCTTCCACCAACTCATCCCTCCCACCAACTCATCCCTCCCACCAACTCATCCCTTCCACCAACTCATCCCTTCCACCATCTCATCCCTTCCACCATCTCATCCCTTCCACCAACTCATCCCTTCCACCAACTCGTCCCTTCCACCATCTCGTCCCTTCCACCATCTCGTCCCTTCCACCAACTCGTCCCTTCCACCATCTCATCCCTTCCACCAACTCATCCCTACCACCAACTCATCCCTCCCACCAACTCATCCCTCCCACCAACTCATCCCTACCACCAACTCATCCCTCCCACCAACTCATCCCTCCCACCAACTCATCCCTTCCACCAACTCGTCCCTACCACCAACTCATCCCTTCCACCAACTCATCCCTTCCACCATCTCATCCCTTCCACCAACTCATCCCTACCACCAACTCATCCCTCCCACCAACTCATCCCTTCCACCAACTCATCCCTTCCACCATCTCATCCCTTCCACCATCTCATCCCTTCCACCAACTCATCCCTTCCACCAACTCATCCCTCCCACCATCTCGTCCCTTCCACCAACTCGTCCCTTCCACCAACTCGTCCTTCCACCAACTCATCCCTTCCACCATCTCATCCCTTCCACCAACTCATCCCTTGCACCATCTCATCCCTTCCACCATCTCATCCCTTCCACCATTTCATCCCTTCCACCAACTCATCCCTTCCACCAACTCATCCCTCCCACCAACTCATCCCTTCCACCAACTCATCCCTTCCACCATCTCATCCCTTCCACCATCTCATCCCTTCCACCATCTCATGCCTTCCACCAACTCATCCCTTCCACCAACTCATGCCTTCCACCAACTCATTCCTTTCCACCATCTCACCCCTTCCACCAACTCACCCCTTCCACCAACTCATCCCTCCCACTATCTCATCCCTTCCACCAACTCATCCCTCCCACCAACTCGTCCCTCCCACCAACTCCCTCCCACCAACTCGTCCCTCCCACCAACTCGTCCCTTCCACCAACTCGTCCCTCCCACCAACTCGTCCCTTCCACCAATTCTTCCCTTCCACCAACTCTTCCCTTCCACCAACTCTTCCCTTCCACCAACTCTTCCCTTTCACCAACTCTTCCCTTTCACCAACTCATCCCTTTCACCAACTCTTCCCTTTCACCAACTCTTCCCTTCCACCAACTCATCCCTCCCACCAACTCTTCCCTCCCACCAACTCTTCCCTCCCACCAACTTGTCTCTCCCACCAACTCGTCCCTCCCACCAACTCGTTCCTCCCACCAACTCTTTCCTCCCACCAACTCTACCCTTCCACCAACTCTACCCTTCCACCAACTCTACCCTTCCACCAACTCATCCCTTCCACCTACTAATCCCTTCCACCAACTCATCCCTTCCACCAACTCATCCCTTCCACCAACTCATCCCTTCCACCAACTCATCCCTTCCACCAACTCATCTCTCCCAACAACTCATCCCTTCCACCAACTCATCCCTCCCACCAACTCTTCCCTCCCACCAACTCTTCCCTTCCACCAACTCTTCCCTTCCACCAACTCTTCCCTTCCACCAACTCATCCCTTCCACCAGCTCATCCCTCCCACCAGCTCATCCCTCCCACCAACTCTTTCCTCCCTCCAACTCTTCCCTTCCACCAACTCTTCCCTTCCACCAACTCATTCCTTTCCACCAACTCATCCCTCCCACCAACTATTCCCTCCCACCAACTATTCCCTTCCACCAACTCTTCCCTTCCACCAACTCTTCCCTTCCACCAACTCATCCCTTCCACCAACTCATCCCTTCCACCAACTCATCCCTTCTACTAACCAATCCCTACCACCAACTCATCCCTTCCACCAACTCATCCCTCCCACCAACTCATCCACCAACTCATCCCTTCCACCAACTCATCCACCAACTCATCCCTTCCACCAACCACCACTGTGTGCAAAACAGCTGAGTGATATCACACCATCACCAATACTGATGGGAAGGGAAGGGGGGGTCATTGTGTTAACTAGAATTTAATAGTAATCTCTGGGGGTGGGGGTCATGGTGTTCACTAGAATTTTATTGTAATCTCTGGGGGTAGGGGGGGGTCATAGTGTTCACTAGAATTTAATAGTAATCTCTGGGGGTGGGGGTCATAGCGTTCACTATAATTTGATAGTAATCTCTGGGGGTGGGGTCATAGTGTTCACTAGAATTTAATAGTCATCTCTGGGGGTGGGGTGGGTCATTGTGCCAGGAACGCTCCCTTGGTTATGGCTGGAGGGAGGAAGCAATGACATTTTTGTGGTGAGACGTTGATGCTAAACCCCAATTAGGATAAAACAGAAATGAAATCCATCGACTCGCTATTATGTTGCATTATCTTTCCTAAGTGACCGCAGAGATACAATGATACTCTTTAGGTCTATATATAGGCAAAACAATAATAATTAAGGAATATTACGATTTTCTTTGCCATACAGACACATTTCCCCAAGTTTTATCCCATGTCTTAATTATTCCGCGCGAATTCCAGCACTTCTTTCCTACTAGAAAATTACTCAGAACCCCCAAACATTTTATATATTTTTTAGCAGACACCCTAGGGAATAAAATGGCGGTCGTTGCAACTTTTTTTTGTCACACAGTATGCGCGCGGTAATTTTTCAAACACAATTTTTTTTGAAAATATTTATTTTTTATGAATTAAAAAAAAGAAAGAAAAAAAAACAGTAAAGTTAGCCCAATTTTTTTGTATAATGTCAAAGATGATGATACGCCGAGTAAATAGATACCTAATAAGTCACGCTTTAAAATTGCGCGCACTCGTGGTATGGCGCCAAACATCTTTACTTACAAAGGCGATGCTTTAAAAAAAAATTAACAGGTTACATGTTTAGAGTTACAGAGGAGGTCTAGTGCTAGAATTATTGCTCATGTTCTGATGTTCGTGGCGATACCTCACATGTGTGGTTTGAACGTTGTTTACATATGCGTGCAAGCTCGCGAGGACAGGGGCGCTTAATTTTTTTTTTTTTTTTATTAAAAAAAACATTTTTTTACACTTTCAAGTAAAAAAAAAAAAATGTGATCACTTTTATTACTATTACAAGGAATAGTGCGTGACAGGTCCTCTTTATGATGTGACAGGTGACAGGTCCTCTTTATATCATGACAGGTACTCTTTATGATGTGACAGGTCCTCTTTATATCATGACAGGTCCTCTTTATGGCGTGACAGGTGACAGGTCCTCTTTATATCATGACAGGTCCTCTTTATGGAGTGATAGGTGACATGTCCTCTTTATGGGGTGACAGGTCCTCTTTATATCATGACAGGTCCTCTTTATGGCATGACATAAATATAAAAATCCTTATTAATTTCTCAGAGAGGTACAGTGTTTAATTTTTTTTTTTTTAAAGAATGGAAAAAAAAATATTAAGAATCATATAAAATATTATATTATGTAAAAATACTGCAGTATGAAATTATAATATAATATAATCAATCAGAGTATGTAAAAAATAAAAATAAAATCCTGATTAATGCCCCAGAGAAGTACAGTATTTAAAAAAAAAAATGTTTTTAAAAGAATGGAAAATAAAATATTAAGATTTTTTTTATATACTGCAGTATGCAATTATAATATAATCAATCATAGTATGTAAAAAAAAAATAATAATAAAATCCCGATCAATTGCCCAGAGAGGTACAGTTTTTTTATTATTTAATTTTTTAAAGAATGAAAATAAAAATATTAAGATTTTTTTTTTACAAACTGCATACTGCAGTATGCAATTATAATATAATATAATATAATCAATCAGAGTATGTAAAAAAAAAAAAAATCCTGATTATTGCCCCAGAGAGGTACAGTATTAAAAAAAAAATCTTTTAAAAGAATGGAAAATAAAATATTACGATTTTTTTTATATACTGCAGTATGCAATTATAAAATAATCAATCATAGTATGTAAAAAAAAATAATAAAATCCCGATCAATTGCCCAGAGAGGTACAGTTTTTTTTCTTAAATTTTTTTAAAGAATGAAAATAAAAATATTAAGATTTTTTTTTACAAACTGCATACTGCAGTATGCAATTATAATATAATATAATATAATCAATCAGAGTATGTAAAAAAAAAAATCCTGATTAATGCCCCAGAGAAGTACAGTATTTTAAAAAAAATGTTTTTAAAAGAATGGAAAATAAAATATTAAGAATTTTTTTTATATACTGCAGTATGCAATTATAATATAATCAATCATAGTATGTAAAAAAAAAAAAAATCCCGATCAATTGCCCAGAGAGGTACAGTTTTTTTTTATTTAATTTTTTTAAAGAATGAAAATAAAAATATTAAGATTTTTTTTTTACAAACTGCATACTGCAGTATGCAATTATAATATAATATAATATAATCAATCAGAGTATGTAAAAAAAAAAAAAAAAAAAAATCCTGATTAATGCCCCAGAGAGGTACAGTATTTTTAAAAAAAATATTTTAAAAGAATGGAAAATAAAATATTAAGAATATTTTTTTACATACTGCAGTATGCAATTATAATATAATCAATCATAGTATGTAAAAAAATAAATTAAAAAAAATCCCGATCAATTGCCCAGAGAGGTACAGTTTTTTTATTATTTAATTTTTTAAAGAATGAAAATAAAAATATTAAGATTTTTTTTTTACAAACTGCATACTGCAGTATGCAATTATAATATAATATAATATAATCAATCAGAGTATGTAAAAAAAAAAAAAATCCTGATTATTGCCCCAGAGAGGTACAGTATTAAAAAAAAAAATCTTTTAAAAGAATGGAAAATAAAATATTAAGATTTTTTTTTAATATACTGCAGTATGCAATTATAAAATAATCAATTATAGTATGTAAAAAAAATTTATAAAATCCCGATCAATTGCCCAGAGAGGTACAGTTTTTTTTTCTTAAATTTTAGAATGAAAATAAAAATATTAAGATTTTTTTTACAAACTACATACTGCAGTATGAAATTATAATATAATCAATCAGAGTATGTAAAAAAATAAAATAAAATCCTGATTAATGCCCCAGAGAGGTACAGTATTTAAAAAAAAATATTTTAAAAGAATGGAAAATAAAATATTAAGATTTTTTTTATATACTGCAGTATGCAATTATAAAATAATCAATCATAGTATGTAAAAAAAAAATAATAATAAAATCCCGATCAATTGCCCAGAGAGGTACAGTTTTTTTTTCTTAGATTTTTTTAAAGAATAAAAAAAATATTAAGATTTTTTTTACAAACTGCATACTGCAGTATGAAATGATAATATAATATAATCAATCAGAGTATGTAAAAAAAATTAATAAAATCCCGATTAATGCCCCAGAGAGGTACAGTATTTAAAAAAAAATATTTTAAAAGAATGGAAAATAAAATATTAAGATTTTTTTTTATATACTGCAGTATGCAATTATAAAATAATCAATCATAGTATGTAAAAAAAAAATAATAATAAAATCCCGATCAATTGCCCAGAGAGGTACAGTTTGTTTTAAAAAAGTATTTAAAAAATAATTATTTTAAAAGAATGGAAAATAAGATTTTTTTTTATATACTGCAGTATGCAATTATAATATAATCAATCATAGTATGTAAAAAAATAAAAAAAAAAATAAAATCCCAATTAATTGCCCAGAGAGGTACAGTTTTTTTTTTATTAAATTTTTTTAAAGAATGAAAATAAAAATATTAAGATTTTTTTTTTTTTACAAACTGCATACTGCAGTATGCAATTATAATATAATATAATCAAGCATAGTATGTAAAAAAGAAGTTCAGTTTAAAAAAAAAATAAAAAATTATATAAAAACATAAAAATAAATCCTGATCAATTCCCGACGGCCAGTAGGGTCGATTTCTGCTGGAAACGTACAATTTTAACGCAGAATCTCGCTGCCAGCTTCAGCCCACGTGAATGAGCCCTTTACCACCTTTTTCTTACTTTGGTTATAAGATTAATTTTTATTTCTTTTTTTTTTCTTTTTTTTTATATTATCTAGAGTTCTCCTTTAATATTGCAAATGCCTGCAGTGCATGCACTTCAATGGGTGTAAGGCCCCCATTCACACTTGTGCGACTTGTCATGCGACTTTGGACCCCAAAGTCGCACGCATGGCAAGTCGCACCCCATGTTTCCCAACGACTACCGTTCATATCTGTGCGACTCAAAGTTGCAGCGACTTTAAGGTAGTTCCTGCACTACTTTGGTCCGACCTTCATGTAACTTGAGGGCCTATAGACTTCAATATGAAACCCTCAAAAGTTGAAGTGTGAATGGGCCCTTTAGCGGCACTTGGAAAGGGTCACATAGAATGTCGATCTCTTAAACCGCAGTTGTTTTACCTCTTCAGATTTACTAAGCCGTTTCTTTTTTTCTCCCGCAGGATCCTCAGCAACAATAAGATTACCGCGCTGAGGAACGGATCTTTCTACGGACTTCAGGAATTGGAGAAGCTGTAAGTAAAATGAAAATGTAATTTAAAAGTTTAAACTCCACTAAATACAAGCCTGTCCACTGCCAGCATGCCACCCATGTTCTTGGTGTGGAAGCAGTGGTCTCTCTGCAGAAGCTGGACACGCCCCCTGCTGAGTCAGACTCTGAGTCAGACCTCTCCAATCAGCAGGGAGCATTAGCACTGATGATTGCAGAGCTATAGGTTGAGCTAAGCAGGGGGCTTATATATATATATATATATATATATATATATATATATATATATATAATTTATTTATTTATTTATTTAAATGCTTATTGAGAGCGCAGTCATTACCAGCAGGCCTCGATGCACTCAATATATATTCAGGCCCCATCACTTGTCTCCACCCCCTACCCACCTCTGAGCGCCGTCCCTTGTCTCCACCCCTACCCACCTCTGAGCGCCATCCCTTGTCTCCACCCCCTACCCACCTCCAAGCACCGTCCCTTGTCTCCACCCCCTACCCACCTCCGTGCACATCCCTTGTCTCCACCCCCTACCCACCTCCGAGCACCGTCCCTTGTCTCCACCCCCTACCCACCTCCGTGCACCGTCCCTTGTCTCCACCCCCTACCCACCTCCGTGCACCGTCCCTTGTCTCCACCCCCTACCCACCTCCAAGCACCGTCCCTTGTCTCCACCCCCTACCCACCTCCGTGCACATCCCTTGTCTCCACCCCCTACCCACCTCCAAGCACCGTCCCTTGTCTCCACCCCCTACCCACCTCCGTGCACCGTCCCTTGTCTCCACCCCCTACCCACCTCCGAGCACCGTCCCTTGTCTCCACCCCCTACCCACCTCCGAGCACATCCTTTGGTTCCACCCATACCCACCTCTGAGCACCGTCCCTTGTCTCCACCCCCTACCCACCTCCAAGCACCGTCCCTTGTCTCCACCCCCTACCCACCTCCGTGCACATCCCTTGTCTCCACCCCCTACCCACCTCCGAGCACCGTCCCTTGTCTCCACCCCCTACCCACCTCCGTGCACCGTCCCTTGTCTCCACCCCCTACCCACTTCCGAGGACGTCCCTTGGTTTCACCCATACCCACCTCCGAGCACCGTCCCATGTCTGCACCCCCTATCCACCTCCAAGCACCGTCTCTTGGTTCCACCCCCTACCAACCTCCCAGTATGGCCCCTTTTAGAGAATACAGAACCGAGTATCATTTTATGATGCTAAATAATTTTGTATGCAATTTCTTAATGAGTTTAAAGCGGAGCTCCGCTGAAAAAAAAAATATTAAAAGCCAGCAGCTACAAATACTGCAGCTGCTGACTTTTAATATCGGCACACTTACCTGTCCTGGAGTCCAGCGCCGTCCGCAGCAGAGGACAAGCGATCGCTCGTCATTCTGCTGCCCCCCCCCGCCATCCTCGGTGAGGGAACCAGGAAGTGAAGCGCGCGCTGCGCCTGCTGACTTGCTCCTGCTGTGCTCTGGGAGCCGAGTGTTCCCAGAACACAACTGGGGGACGGGGGGATGGGAGGTGACATCCTGCCTGCAGTCTGCCCGCAGACTGTGGCCGTAAGTGGGTGCAAATACCTGTCTTTCTGTTGCAAAACGTTGTAAATAAGTATTTTTTCTCCTTCACTAATTGGCATTAATGAGGTGGCACTGATGATGAGGCACTTATATGTGGCAATGATAAGCATCACTTATGGGCACTGATAGGGGTCACTGATGAGCACTGATAGGTGGCACTGATAAATGGCACTGGAGGGCACTTATAGGCGACATTGAGGGCACTGGTTGGTACTGATGGGTGGCTCTGAAAGATGGCACTGATAGGCAGCACTGATCAGGAGGCATTGGCAGGCATCACTGATGGGCACAGATTGGCATCCCTGGTGGGCTCTAGTGGGTATACTTGATGGTCATGGGTGGGCATCCTCAATGGTTCTGCACTGATTATCAATGCGCTGATTATCAGCGCAGACCCCCCCCTGTCAGGAGAGCAGGTGATCGGCTCTCCTCTACTCACGTCTGTTAGTGCGAGTAAAGGAAAAGGCGATACACGGCTTTTCCTGTTTACACTGTGATCAGCTGTGATTGGACACAGCTGATCACATGATAAAGAGCCGCCGTCATAGGCTGTTTACCTAGATCAAAGATGCGGTGTGTCAGACCGAGAATGGGAGAACTAAAGACTGATACACCACACCACCGGTCGGCCCTGTAGAACCGCGGCCAATCCTGCTGAACATCATATGACGCCCTGTCAGGATAGCAGAACCACTTCCCGGCCGTCATTTTGCTATATGGTGGGCAGGAAGTGGTTAAAGTTAAAGTGGTTCTAAAGGTTTTTTTTACCTTAATGCATGCTATGCATTAGGGTGCAAACCTTCTGGTATACTTACCTGTGCCCCCTCTTGATCCAGCAATGTGCATGAGAGCAGCGGCTCTCCCGGGTCTCTCTCTCCTCATCGGCACACGCAGCAGCGGGACCCATTGGCTCACTGCCTGTGGCTGACAGCAGTTGGAGCCAATGGGTTCCACTGCTGTATGCACCCAATGAGAAGAGAGCAGGGGGCGGGGCCATGCTGCACTCGGTGTGTGAATGGACACACAGAGCACGTCTCGGGAGCGAGCCTGCTCGAGTGCCCTCATAGCAATAGGCTTGCTATTGGGGGGCACTCGGGAGCGGGAAGGAGCCAGGGTCGGTGGCGGGGACCCAAAAAAAGAAGGGGATGGGGGCTGCTCTGTGCAAAACCATTACAGAGCAGGTAAGTATTAAAAAAATTATAATTAAATCCTTTTCTTTAGAACTACTTTAAGAATACATAGAAGGCACCCAAAGGAGGGGAGGGGACCACAAGGCACGAAGGGGCTGCTAGAAGTTAATTAAGTTTCAACTTCCTTTTTAATAGGTTCATTATGCCGTTGGGGGGGGGGGTGAAAGGGCCGGAAGGATCAGCCAACCACGTGGCCACTGTGATTGGCTATCACAGTGTCACATGATCGGGAGTTGGTCCTATCGGTGAGAACTGAGAGCTCGACCACTGTGCTAGGAGGATGAAGAGAAGGTTCTAACGTCAATGGACACATATGTGTGGTGTGTGGGCATTAAAGTCCCACCCTCTTTGTTGCTGCACAAAAGGGGTGGAGGCAGTGGCAGTGCGCACTGAGCGCAGGAACGCAGGAGCGCCGCACCCTCTCTCCTGCACCGTTCTATTACCATAGGTAGATTCATGCATTGTAGGAATCTATCTATGGTCACTGCTGACACCCCCTATTCAGGTGTCCGGACCCTTTTCGGGTGTCGGGTAGGGTGACCACGTGTCCCGGATTGCCCGGGACAGTCCCGCATTTTGCAGGTCTGTCCCGGGCACCTTCATTTCAGGACAATACAGTGTCCCGGAATGAAACTGACACAGCCACCCCCCCAAGCCAAACTAATGCCCCCCAAACAAAAGGGGGCCACATCACTGCTTTACTCACTGACAGTACTTGTCCTGGCCGGGAATGCCTGGAGGAGCACAATCCCTGCCTCCTGCTTGTGATTGGAGAAATTATAAATCCCGCCTCTTGTGTCTAATCACTGTGCTGTGATTCGTTACAGCACAAGCTGATTTTTGGGAAGGGGGGAGTGTCCCTGAATGGTATTTTGGAAATGTGGTCACCCTAGTGTCGGGCACCTGAATTACAGCGGTGGGGGTGTTTTTTGGTAGCGCCTGATTAGAGCCGAGCGCCATGTTGGGTGTTCGCTGTTCACTCAGCTGTATGTTAGGAAAGCGAAAGAATTCGCTTTGCTAACACTGAATCCGCCTCTCAGCCAATCAGGTGTTCGGCTCTGTTACTGGTCACCTAATTAGCTGAAACGTCAGGCGCCGTGATTGGACGCCTGACAGAGGACGGAAGAAGACATGGAGGAACACCAAAAAATTATTACAGATAAAGTCTGCTTTATATTCCTAGGATAAAATTGTATGATAACGTCTCATGTTCAAGTATGGGGACAAGGCCAAGTCAGCTAAGAACTACAAAAAAACAAAAAGAACAGCAAATTGAAGGCAATGCTTACATGGGGACAAGGCCAAGGGGACAAGGCCAAGCCATGGGGACAAGGCCAAGGGGACAAAGCCATGTCAGCTAATAACTACAAAAGCCTTGGGAACAAGGCTAAGCCATAGGGACAAGGCCAAGCCATGGGGTCAAGGCCAAGGGGACAAGGCCAAGCCATGGGGTCAAGGCCAAGGGCACAAGGCCAAGCCATGGGGTCAATGCCAAGGGGACAAGGCCAAGCCATGGGGACAAGACCAAGGATACAAGGCCAAGCCATGGGGTCAAGGTCAAGGGGACAAGGCCAAGCCATGGGGACAAGGCCAAGGGGACAAAGCCGCCATGTCAGCTAATAACTACAAAAGCCTTGGGGACAAGGCTAAGCCATAGGGACAAGGCCAAGCCATGGGGTCAAGGCCAAGGGAACAAGACCAAGCCATGGGGTCAAGGCCAAGGGCATAAGGCCAAGCCATGGGGACAAGGCCAAGCCATTGGGTCAAGGCCAAGGGGACAAGGCCAAGTCAGCTAAGGACTACAAAAAAAGCCATGGGGACAAGGCCAAGGGGACAAGGCCAAGTCAGCTAAGAACTACAAAAAAAACAGCAAATTGAAGGCAATGCTTACAGAAAGTAATATTAGGTAAGTGAGGAAAAAAGGAATGAGGATGAAGTAGAGGACCACGTTATGCTTCTACGGGTCCTCCTCCCACTATGGGAATAGTAATGGGAATTTGAAGTTCTCTGCCTGTGGGAACCTCTCCGTGACTCTGACAGAATCCATTACAAATGACGGAAAGATCAGGGTAGACGTTGGGCCTCGAGAAAGTTCGAGTACGGGACTGAGCCATTCTCTGTTTTCCAAAAGTATAAAATACCAAAGTAAAAAACTAGAACAAGTACGTCTATATCCCGGCCGGCCTCTACCAGCCTTTTCCCAGAAGACTTGAAGTAAGTTCTAAAAACACTGTTTACTTTTTAGGAATATTGGTCCGACAAAAGTCTTCTTTTAATTCCGAGGGGAAGAACGCGTCAACACTGACCCATTCATTGGCTCTGATGGAGGACCTGCACAATGTTGAAAGCCATTCCCTCCACACACAGAAGTTCTCAGCCTGTGGGAACCTCGATGTGACAGAATTCATTACAAATGACGGAAAGTTCAGGGTAGACGTTAGGCCTTGAGAAAGTGAGAATACGGGGCTGGGCCATTTTCTGTTTTCCAAAGTATATAATTCCAAACAAGGCAAAAAAGTATAACTCCGTACGTCTACATCCCAGCCGGCCTCATTTCTACCAGCGTTTTCCCAGAAGACTCAGAATAAGTTCTAAAAACACCATTAACTTTTTAATGAATATTGGTCTGACAAAAAGTCTTCTTTTAACTCTAAGGGGAAGAACGTTCCAACACTGAACCTTTCATTGGCTCTGATGGAGGACCTGCAGGATATTTTACGCCGTTCCCTCCACACACAGAATTTGAAGTTCTCTGCCTGTGGGAACTTTCTATGTGACTTCTGACAGAATCCATTACAAATGACGCAAAGATCTAAGTAGATGTTATGTCTTGAGAAAGTGCGAGTACGGGGCTGGGACATTTTCTGTTTCCAAAAGTATATAATACCAAACAAAGTGAAAAACTAGAACCCTTACATCTACATCTTGACTGGCGTCAATTCTACAAGCGTTTTCCCAGAAGACTTTTAAAACTGCCGTTTACTTTTCATGACTATTGGTCTGACAAAAGCCTGCTTTTTAACTCTGAGGGGAAGAACGCCCTAACACTGACCCATTCATTGGCTCTGACGGAGGACCTGCGCCACAAAATTGAACGCCATTCTCTCCACATACGGAATTTGACGTTCTCCTCCTGTGGGAACCTCTCTGTGACTTAGGCCTTGAGAAAGTGAGAATACGGGTCTTTTTTCTGTTTTCCAAAGTATATAATTCCAAACACAAAAAAATCAACGACAACCTCGTACGTCTACATCTTGGCCGACCTCCTTTCTACCAGTGAATTCCCAGAAGGCTTGGAGGAAGTTCTAAAAACACAGTTGACTTTGTAGGAATATTGGCCTGACAAAAGTCTCCTTTTCACTCCAAGGGGAAGAACGCTGAAACACTGACCCATTGGCTCTGATGGGGGATCTGCACCACAACATTTCCTACCACATGCAGAATTTGAAGTTCTCCTCCTATGGGAACCTCTTTGTGACTTAGGCCTTGAGAAAGTGCAAATACGAGGCTGGGTCATTTTCTGTTTTTTAAAGTACATAAAATCTACAACCCTGCACGTCTATGTCCCGGCCGGCCTCCTTGTTACCAGTGGATTCCCAGAAGGCTTGAAGAAAGTTCTATAAAAACGCCGTTAACTTTTTTAGGAATATTGGTCTGACAAAAGTCTTCTTTTAACTCCGAGGGGAAGAATGCGCCAACACTGACCAATTGGCTCTGATGGGGGACCTGCACCATGATGTTATACGCCATTCCCTCCACACACAGAATTTGAAGTTCTCCTCCTGTGGGAACCTCTCTGTGACTCTGACAGAATCCATTACAAATGACGGAAAGATCGGGGTAGACGTTAGGCCTTGAGAAAGTGCGAGTACAAGATTGGCCCATTTTCTGTTTTCTAAAGTATATAATTCCAAACAACGCAAAAAAATCTACAACCCCCGTACGTCTACATGCCGGCCGGCCTCCTTTCTACCAGCGGATTCCCAGAAGGTTTGGAGGAAGTTCTCAAAACGCTGTTGACTTTTTAGGAATATTGGTCTGACAAAAGTCTCCTTTTTAACTCCAAGGGGAAGAAAGCGCCAACACTGACCCATTGGCTCTGATGGAAGATCTGCGCCACGATATTGCACGCCATTCCCACCGCATGCAGAATTTTAAGTTCTCCTCCTGTGGGAACCTCTCTGTGACTTAGGCCTTGAGAAAGTGCGAATACGGGGCTGGGCCATTTTCTGTTTTCTAAAGTATATAAATCCAAACAACCCAAAAAAATCTACAACCCTCGTACGTCTACATCCCGGCCGGCCTCCTTTCTACCAGTGGATACCCAGAAGGCTCGAAGGAAGTTCTAAGAACACTGTTAACGTTTTTATGAATATTGGTTTGACAAAAGTCTCCTTTTAACTCCAAGGGGAAGAACGCGCCAACACTGACCCATTGGCTCTGATGGAAGACCTGCGCCACGATATTGCACGCCATTCCCACCACATGCAGAATTTTAGGTTCTCCTCCTGTGGGAACCTCTCTGTAACTTAGGCCTTGAGAAAGTGCGAATACGGGGCTGGGCCATTTTCTGTTTTCTAAAGTATATAAATCCAAACAACCCAAAAAAATCTACAACCCCCGTACGTCTACATCCTGCCCGGCCTTTATTCTATCAGTGAATTCCCAGAAGGCTCGGAGGAAGTTCTAAAAACACAGTTGACTTTTTAGGAAAAGTCTCCTTTTAACTCTGAGGGGAAAAACGTGCCAACACTCACCCATTGGCTCTGATGGGGGACCTGCACCACGATATTGCATACCATTCCCTCCACATGCAGAATTTGATGTTCTCCTTCTGTGGCAACCTCTCTGTGACTCTGACAGAATCCATTACAAATGACGGAAAGATCGGGGTAGACGTTAGGCCTTGAGAAAGTGCGAGAAAAAGGTTGGGACATTTTCTGTTTTCTAAAGTATATAATTCCAAACAACGCAAAAAAATCTACAACCCCGTACATCTACATGCCGGCCGGCCTCCTTTCTACCAGCGGATTCCCAGAAGGTTTGGAGGAAGTTCTCAAAACGCTGTTGACTTTTTAGGAATATTGGTCTGACAAAAGTCTCCTTTTAACTCCAAGGGGAAGAACGCGCCAACACTGACAAATTGGCTCTGATGGGGGATCTGCGCCACGATATTGCACGTCATTCCCTCCACATGCAGAATTTTAAGTTCTCCTCCTGTGGGAACCTCTCTGTGACTTAGGCCTTGAGAAAGTGCGAATACGGGGCTGGGCCATTTTCTGTTTTCTAAAGTATATAATTCCAAACAACCCAAAAAAATCTACAACACTCGTACGTCTACATCCCGGCCGGCCTCCTTTTCTACCAGTGGATTCCCAGAAGGCTCGAAGGAAGTTCTAAGAACACTGTTAACTTTTTTATGAATATTGGTCTGACAAAAGTCTCCTTTTAATTCCAAGGGGAAGAACGCGCCAACACTGACCCATTGGCTCTGATGGAAGATCTGCGCCACGATATTGCACGTCATTCCCTCCACATGCAGAATTTGATGTTCTCCTTCTGTGGGAACCTCTCTGTGACTCTGACAGAATCCATTACAAATGACGGAAAGATCGGGGTAGACGTTAGGCCTTGAGAAAGTGCGAGTACAAGGTTGGGTCATTTTCTGTTTTCTAAAGTATATAATTCCAAACAACGCAAAAAAATCTACAACCCTGTACGTCTACATCCCGGCCGGCCTCCTTTCTACCAGCGGATTCCCAGAAGGCTCGAAGGAAGTTCTCAAAACGCTGTTGACTTTTTATGAATATTGGTCTGACAAAAGTCTCCTTTTAACTCCAAGGGGAAGAACGCGCCAACACTGACCCATTGGCTCTGGTGGAAGATCTGCGCCACGATATTGCACGCCATTCCCACCACATGCAGAATTTTAAGTTCTCCTCCTGTGGGAACCTCTCTGTGACTTAGGCCTTGAGAACGTGCGAATACGAGGCTGGGCCATTTTCTGTTTTCTAAAGTATATAAATCCAAACAACCCAAAACAAATCTACAACCCCCGTACGTCTACATGCCGGCCGGCCTCCTTTTCTACCAGTGGATACCCAGAAGGCTTGAAGGAAGTCCCTATTTTTTTAAAAGTGTTTTTTGTGTGTGTACTTGAGAGAGGAGCCGGACTGCAGGAGTTGGGAGTAGGCAGTCCTCCCCCAGAGGCAATGGCGGGTGTGTGAGGGGGTCTTCCCACACAGCCCGCCCTACCTGCTCCGCTTTGAAGCCCAACGGGGCAGAGGGACTCCCTTTAAGGGAGTGAGAGGATCTAGCCCGCTCAACCAGCCCCGTTAGTCCTTCGCCTCTCTTTTTAGAGACCGCGTGGTCAAAGTGCATGCATGTTAACCCAATTTCCAGTGCGTGTGTAAGTGTGGTGGTTTTTGTGGGAGGGGGGTGGGCATACTAAGCACAGGCTTACCTCGCATAGCACACCCACCGGGAGCCGGGCTGAGACCACCAAACTCAATTCACATGTAGCCGAGACCGGGATCCGAACCCCTGGCTGCACAGGTGAATGGCTTGTCAGCGCAGTGCCAATCGCATCGAGCCACCGCAATATTGGTCTGACAAAAGTCTCCTTTTAATTCCAAGGGAAAGAACGCGCCAACACTGACCCATTGGCTCTGATGGGGGACCTGCACCACGATATAGGCCTTGAGAAGAATCCATTACAAATGACGGAACGATCGGGGTAGACGTTAGGCCTTGAGAAAGTGCGAATACGAGGCTGGGCCTTTTTCTGTTTTCTAAAGTATATAAATCCAAACAACCCAAAAAAAATCTACAACCCCCGTACGTCTACATCCCGGCCGGCCTCCTTTTCTACCAGCGGATTCCCAGAAGGCTCGAAGAAAGTTCTAAAAAAAACGCCGTTAACTTTTTTTTGTATGAATATTGCTCTGACAAAAGTCTTCTTTTAACTCTTGCTCCAAAGGGGAAGAACGCCCTAACACTGACCCATTCATTGGCTGCGATGGAGGACCTGCACGATATTGTACGCCATCCCCTCCACACACGGAGTTAATTGTTGGGATCATCACTGAGTCCAGTGTGCTGCATGCTGGGCCTCCAGAACAGAGCTCTCTTATCTGCCAGTAATAGGAATCTTTATAGCCCGGCCAGCTTGTAATGAGCCGAAGATTTATGGCGGCTGAGCTGCGGGTTAGATGGAGGTATGCAGAAATTGGGGGTGGGGGGGGGGAGCAAGAAGGCTTATTCTGTCCCTCAGACCTAGGAGGGAGCCCAGTTATAGGTTCCAGCTGTGAGATCAGGGGGGGGCGGGGGGAATAATTTTGTTTGATGTATGAAGTGAAGTGTCTAAGGGGTAGCATGCCAACAGTCCTATGCTGGCGTAATCACACAGAGACTTATTGAGCTGCAAACTTTCTCGGTTTGAAAAAATATACTTTTACTGGAAAAAAATAAAAAAATAATAAAAAAAAAGTCAGCTTGTGTATCGCTGCCAAAGGCGCGGAATAGAAAACAGCAAACCTGAATCATATTACACGGGAAAGGGATCATACGTGTTGGAGGAAGAGACACATGAAGAGAAGTTCGGATTGCACAAGCTTTATAGGCAGGAACGAGCCAGGAAAGGCGCAAATATGGAAACAAAGTCAAATCTGGGCTAAGAAAAAAAATAAAAGTACAAAAATAAAATAAAAAGCACGGCTCTCGTGATTTAACCCTTTCACGACCAAGCCTATTTCTGACATTTGGGGCCAGATCCCGGTAGATCCGGCGTATCTCTGCGGCGGCGTAACGTATGTCATTTACGTTACGCCGCCGCAAGTTTTACAGGCAAGTGCTTTATTCAAAAAGCACTTGCCTGTAAAGTTGCGGCGGCGTAGCGTAAATCACCAGGGGGGCGTATAGCATTTAAATTAAGCGCGTTTCCCGCGCCGAATGTAATGCGCATATGCCGTCCCTAAAATTTCCCGACGTGCATTGCGCTAAATGACGTCGCAAGGACGTCATTGGTTTCGACGTGAACATAAATGGCGTCCAGCCCCATTCACAGACGACTTACGCAAGCGACGTCAATTTTTAAATTTCGACGCGGGAATACTTAACACTGGCCCAGATTCAGGTACGATTTGCCCCTTTTTTACGGAGGCACAGGGCAGCGTTTTTGCCCTGCGCCCCCGCAAATAATCTGCGCTGCGCGCGATTCACGGAGCAGTCGCTCCGTAAATTGCGTGTGCGCTCTTTAAAATTGCCCTGCGTAAGGGCGCCTAATGTAAATGATCCCGTAGGGGGCGGGAATCATTTAAATTAGGCGCGCTCCCGCGCCGAGCGTAGAGCGCATGCTCAGTCGGGAAACTTTCCCGACGTGCATTGCAGCAAATGACGTCGCAAGGACGTCATTTGCTTCCAAGTGAAAGTGAATGGCGTCCAGCGCCATTAACGGATCACTTACGCAAACTACGTGAAATTCAAATTTAACGACGCGGGAACGGCGGGTATACTTTAGCATTGGCTGCCCCTACTATTAGAAGGGGCAGCCTTACGCTAAAGACGCCGTACGGAAACTCCGTAACTTGCGTACGCAGGGCCCGCGCAACATTGTGAATCGGTGTTAGTATGCAATTTGCATACTATACGCTGATCACAATGGGAGCGCCCCCTAGCGGTCATCGCAAGAATGCAGCCTAAAATCTGGTTGCCCCTCATATAGCAGGGGCAACTTTACGCGTCGCAAATCTAACGTAAACGTCGTAACTTCACTGCGTCGACCGCGTGTACGTTCGGGAATTTGCATATTTTGCTAATTTGCATACTCGACGGGGAAAAAGACGGAGGCGACACCTAGCGGCGAAAAAAGAAATTGCATTTAAGATCCGACAGCGTAAGAGCCTTACTCCTGTCGCATCTAATGGATATCTATGCGTAACTGATTCTAAGAATCTGTCGCATAGATACGACGGCCCAGATTAGGACTTACGACGGCGTACATTGCGTTGCGCCGTCATAAGTCCTTTGAGAATCTGGGCCTTGGTGTTAACCACTTAAGACCCCGTACCATTATGCAGGTAAAGGACCTTGCCCCTTTTTGCGATTCGGCACTGCGTCCCTTTAACTAACAATTGCGCGGTCGTGCGACGTGGCTCCCAAACAAAATTGGCGGCCTTTTTTCCCCACAAATAGAGATTTATTTTGGTGGTATTCGATCACCTCTGCGTTTTTTTTTTTTGCGCTATAAACAAAAACAGAGCGACAATTTTGAAAAACAATTCAATATTTTTTACTTTTTGCTATAATAAATATCCCCAAAAAATATATAAAAAACGTTTTTTTCCCTCAGTTTAGGCCGATACGTATTCTTCTACCTATTTTTGTTAAAAAAAATCGCAATAAGCATTTATCGATTGGTTTTCGCCTAGCGTTTACAAAAAAGGGGATAGTTTTATGGCATTTTTATTATTATTTTTTTTTACTAGTAATGGCGGCAATCTGTGATTTTTATCATGACTGCGACATTATGGCGGACACTTCGGACGCTATTTTGGGCCCCTTTACATTAATACAGCGATCGTAGCTATAAAAATGCACTGATTACTGTGTAAATGACACTGGCAGGGAAGGGGTTAACCACCAGGGGGCGAGGAAGGGGTTAAGCGTGTCCTAGGGAGTGATTCTAACTGTGGGGGGATGGGCTACAAGTGACACGGCACTGATCGCTGCTCCCGATCATAGGGAGCAGACGATCAGTGTCCTGTCACAAGAGATGCCTTGTTTGTAAAGGCATCTCCCCTTTCTGCAGGTCTGTGACACGATCGCGGGACACCGGCGGGCATCGAGTCCACGGGTCCTGCGGGCACGGTCACGGAGCTCGCGGCAGGGGAGTGCACGCCAGCACGGCAGCAATTTTAAAGGGACGTACAGGTATAAACATTGGGCCAGATTCAGAAAGAATGGCTTAAGTTTAGGCAGGCGTAGCTCATCGACGCCGCCGTAACTTAGAGAGGTGAGTACCGTATTCACAAAGAACTTGCGCCCTAAGTTACGGCGGCGTAGCGTAAATGGGCCGGCGTAAGCCCCCGTAATTCAAAGTAGGCTGGTAGGGGGCATGTTGTATGGAAATGAAGCGTGACCCCACGTAAATGACACGCCTAACGAACGGCGCATGCGTGCCCATGCGCGCGCATGCTCAGTATCACGTTGAATTTTCTCCCTAAGTTACGCCGGCTCAATGCTTAGTCGACGTGAACGTAACCTACGCCCAGCCCCATTCACGTACGACTTACGCAAACAACGTAAAATACGACGCTGTTCCGACGTTTCCGACGTCCATACCTTGACATGACTTACCCCTGCTTTATGAGGGGTAAAGTTACGCCGGTCGTACGCCTTACGTAAACAGCGTATTTTAATACGCCGGGAGCAAGTACGTTCGCGAATCGGCGTATCAAGCTCATTTGCATATTCGACGCGGAAATATACCGAAGCGCCCCTAGCGGCCAGCGTAAATATGCACCTAAGATACAACGGCGTAAGAGATTTTTTCAATCATGCGCCGAGATACGACGCCTCACATTCGGACTTAATCCTTTGTGAATCTGGCCCATTGTTTATAACAATTGGGGTGGATTCAGCAAGCAATTACGCCTGTGTATCCATAGATACACAGCGTAATTGCTAAGTAGCGCCGGCGTATCGACTTTCTGTATTCAGAAAGCTCGATACGCCGACTGTAGCCTAAGATATGACTGGCATAAGGCTCTTATGCCGTCGTATCTTAGGCTGCATTCTTACGCTGGCCGCTAGGTGGCGTTCCCGTAGTGGTCAGCGTAGAGTATGCAAATTGCATACTCACGCCGATTCACAACCGTACGCGCGCCCAGCGTTCGAGTTTTATGTCATTTGCGTTCGTCGATTTCTGCGTAAGGCTGCTCCTGCTATTAGGAGGCGCAGCCAATGGTAAGTATACACGTCGTTCCCGCGTCGCGATTTTCGAAATTTACGTTGTTTGCGTAAGTGAATCGTGAATGGCGCTGGACGCCATTTACGTTCACGTTGAAGCAAATGACGTCCTTGCGACGTCATTTGCCGCAATGCACGTCGGGAAAGTTTCCCGACGGAGCATGCGCACTACGCTCGGTGTGGGAACGCGCCTAATTTAAATGATCCACGCCCCCTACGGGATCATTTACATTAGGCGCCCTTACGCAGTGAATCACGTGCAGCGCAGTAAATTTGCCGGGGCGCAGGGCAAAAACGCTGCCCTGTGCCTCCGTAAAAAAGGGGCAAATTCTACCTGAATCTGGGCCATTGTTTATAAACATTGATCAGACGGGAGATAGAGAGATACAAAGTAACATTGGCCCAGATTCAAGAAGCACTTGCGCCCGCGCAACCATAGTTGCGCGGCGCAAGTGCTTACTTGCTCCGGTGTAACGAGTGCTCCTGATTCAGGAACCTCGTTACACCGAATGCAGCCTAGGATATGACAAACATAAGCCTCCTTATGCCTTCACATCCCAGGCTGCATTCTTGCGTTGGCCGCTAGGGGGCGCGGCCTTTGTGATCGGCGTGTAGTATGCAAATTGCATACTACCACCGATTCACAAAAGTTGCGCGGGCCCTGCGTACGCAAGGTACGGAGTTTCCGTACGGCGCCTTTAGCATAAGGTTGCTCCTGCTAATAACAGGCGCAACCAATGCTAAAGTATAGCTGCGCCTCCCGCTCGCGACGTTCAAATTTCACGTCGTTTACGTAAGTGAACCGTGAATGGCGCTGGACGCCATTCACGTTCACTTACAAGCAAATGACGTCCTTGCGACGTCATTTGCCGCAATGCACGTCGGGAAAGTTTCCCGACGGAGCATGCGCTCTTCGCTCGGCGCGGGAGCGCGCCTAATTTAAATGATTCCCGCCCCCGGCGGGATCATTTACATTAGGCAGCCTTGCGCCCGGCTGCTTAGCATATTGCCCGCGCAATTTACGGAGCAACTGCTCCGTGAATCGCGGGCAAAGCGCAATATTTGCGTGGGCGCAGAGAAAAAAATTTGCTCTTTGCCCACGCAAATATTGCGCGATTCTACTTGAATCTGGGCCATTGTTTATAAACATTGATCAGACGGGAGATAGAGAGATACAAAGTAACATTGTTTATAAACATTGATCAGACGGGAGATAGAGAGATACAAAGTAACATAATGGGCAAAAATCTCTAGAGAATAACCACAGAAATTCAACCCAATTCACTGCGGCATGAAGAATGATTGGCCCCTGAGTGGCCCTAAGGAAACGCACCAGAAAAGGAAAGTCTGTCTTGCGTGGAATCCTCATATTAAAAGGAATATACAAGAAGGACGAAGGTTCTTTATTCTAACAATAACAATAACTGGGACATTTCGGGTCGGAGGAATTGTAAAAGAAAAAAAAAGAAACAAATGAGACAATAATTCTGGTGATTGTAATCACGCCGAAATTCCACCGATCAGAGCCTGACGGAATCCTTCTCAAATGTTTCCAGCCATGTGTGACGTCGTTCCCCCCCGAGAACGATCGTTTGGGCAGGTCTGATGGTAACCAGGAACATTTGTTGTTCAGGTTGAAATCA
This sequence comes from Rana temporaria, assembly GCF_905171775.1. NCBI lineage: Eukaryota > Metazoa > Chordata > Amphibia > Anura > Ranidae > Rana > Rana temporaria. The sequence goes on from NC_053491.1 coordinate 5,340,033, forward strand.
GATACATTTTTGGAAGGCAATTTTATGTTACACAAGAGCCCAACACCATCCATGATATGCACTATATTGTCAAAAGTATTGGGACGCCGGCCTTTACACGCACATGAACTTTAATGGCCTCCCAGTCTTAGTCCGGAGGGTTCAATATTGAGTTGGCTCCGCCCTTTGCAGCTATAACAGCTTCAACTCTTCTGGGAAGGCCGTCCACAAGGTTTAGGAGGGTGTCTATGGGAATGTTTGACCATTCTTCCAGAAGAGCATTTGTGAGGTCAGGCACGAGAAAGCCTGGCTCTCAGTCTCTGCCTTAATTTAAGGTGTTCTATCGGGTTGAGGTCAGGACTCTGTGCAGGCCAGTCAAGTTCCTCCACCTCAAACTCGCTCCTCCATGTCTTTATGAACCTTGCTTTGTGCACTGGTGGGCAGTCATGTTGGAACAGGAAGGGGCCGTCCCCAAACTCCTCCCACAAAGTTGGGAGCATGAAATTGTCCAAAATGTCTTGGTATGCTGACGCCTTAAGAGTTCCCTTCACTGGAACTAAAGGGCCAAGCCCAAACCCTGAAAAAAAACCCACACCATAATCCCCCCTCTCCCCACACCATAATCCCCCGTCCACCAAATGATTTGGATCAGAGGACACTGAGCGGAGGCAAGTGGAGGGATTGGCAGAGAGACGTGGGGGACATTGAGGTGAGACCAGTAGAGGGATCGGCAGAGAGGGGTGAAGGACACTGAGTGGAGACCAGTGGAGGGATCGGCAGAAAAGGGCAGAAGATATTGAGGGGAGGCCAATGCAGAGATTGGCAGAGAGGTGTGTAGGACACTGAGAACAGACCAGTGGAGGGATCGGCAGAGTAGTGTGGAGGCCCAGGGAAAAACCAAGCCTACTTACCGACCAGCTTGCAGAAAACCAATTAACCTGTCTACAGTATGCGTTAAAAACAGGGGTTCGGTCCGCACGCATTTGCAAACGCATGCGTGAGCCACAGAGCCGCGCCAAGGCACCCTGTAATATCTGTGGTCCTAACACTAAACAATGAGCGTCCCCACAGTGGAGGCACATGCATTTTAATGGATAGATTGGCAGAGAGTGGTGGAGGACACTGAGTAGAGGCCAGTAAAGGGATCAGCAGAGAAGTGTGGAGGACACTGAGTGGAGACCAGTGGAGGGATTGGCAGAGAGGGGTGGAGGACACTGAGTGGAGACCAGTGGAGGGATTGGTAGAGAGGGGTGGAGGACACTGAGAGGAGACCAGTGGAGGGATTGGAGGAGAGGGGTGGAGGACACCGAGAGGAGACCAGTGGAGGGATTGGTAGAGAGATGTGGAGGACACTGAATGGAGACCAGTGGAGGGATTGGAGGAGAGGGGTGGAGGACACTGAGAGGAGACCAGTAGAGGGATTGGTAGAGAGGGGTGCAGGACACTGAGTGGAGACCAGTGGAGGTATCGGCAGAGAGGGGTGGAGGACACTGAGTGGAGACCAGTGTAGGGATTGGCAGATAAGGGTGGAGGACACTGAGTGGAGAGCAGTGGAGAGATTGGTAGAGAAAGGTGGAGGACACTGAGTGGAGACAAGTGGAGGGATCGGCAGAGAGGTGGAGGACACTGTGAGGAGACCAGTGTAGGGATCGGTAGAGAAGGGTGGAGGACACTGAGTGGTGACCAGTGTAGGGATTGGCAGATAAGGGTGTAGGACACTGAGTGGAGACCAGTGGAGGGATTGGCAGAGAGGGGTGGAGGACACTGAGTAGAGGCCAGTAAAGGGATTGGCAGAGAAGTGTGGAGGACACTGAATGGAGACCAGTGTAGTGATTGGCAGAGAAGTGTGGAGGACACTGAGTGGAGACCAGTGTAGGGATTGGCAGATAAGGGTGGAGGACACTGAGTGGAGAGATTGGTAGATAAGGGTGGAGGACACTGAGTGGAGAGATTGGTAGATAAGGGTGGAGGACACTGAGTGGAGACCAGTAAAGGGATCGCCAGAGAAGTGTGAAGGACACTGAGTGGAGACCAGTGTAGGGATTGGCAGATAAGGGTGGAGGGCACTGAATGGAGACTAGTGTAGGGATTGGCAGAAAGGGGTGGAGGACATTGAGGGGAGACCAGTGGAGGGATCGGCAGATAAGGGTGGAGGACACTGAGTGGAGACCAGTGGAGGGATCGACAGATAAGGGTGGAGGACACTGAGTGGAGACCAGTGGAGGGATCGGGTGGAGGACACTGAGTGGTTGGTAAGGTGGATGAGTGGGGCTGGAGACCTGCCTGGCAGTGTCCTTCTCCTGTCCAGGACTCCATGGTTTTAGGAAGGTCCCGTTTGTACCCAAGCCCAGGCCAAAGGTCACCCCTAACAGATAGGGAAGGGGAGTTACCGCTCCAGGTGGGTCTGCTTGGTAATTAACCTCCTCTCAGAAACCACAGGCGCTGACAATGCGCGTAGCAAAAAATGAAGGGGACGTCTTGGACAGCCGCACTCCGAAGGTCACCCCGTTCCAGAGTGGGGGCTCCCTCAAAGGCCACCACAGCCTAACACTCCATCTCCAGCTTCCACCCGAACAACTCCTCCCCCCGGCTGCGCCGACTCTGAGTATTTCAGGGTGCCCGCCCCCCCTGCCAACCCAAGCTGTCAATTGGTCAGGGCCCTCAGAACACTCCAGGCAACTCCACCTTACCTCCCCTCCCATCTTTCTAGAAGGTACCAGAAGTAGGGGGGGAGGGGAGGTCTCAGTGACGCTGCCTGCGAGTCATTCGGCTCTCCCTGGGTTTCTGCGCAACCCGGGACAAAATCACAGATGGGCTTGGCGGCCAGCCAAAGGGATGTGGGGCTGAAAAGAGGAGGTTGGAGTCCAGGATTTAGACCCCCCCACCCTGTCATGAAGGTAGGGACTAAAAATTGTGCTATGGTTGGGGGAGGGGCTCGGAAGGAATTCCTTTAGAAGTTTATTGGAATATCTTCATTATGAACGATGACACGAGTTATTACTAACATTTGTTTATTATTGAGCTTCAGATGGTTACAAAGTTTTTTTTGACGCCTGTTGAGCACAACGTGCGGAGCGCAAGTCATTATATGCAGATGTCACAGTCACCCCCCCCCCCCCCCCCCAAGACAATCGTTTTCTACTAATTGGCCCCAGACTCCGAGGGAGTGACAGGGAAAGGGTTAAGTGGAGGGTGAAGAATTAAGAAACTGTAAAACCTCAATAAAGAGGAGAAGACAAACATGCTACTGGCGCATGCCGGGAACCAACCGGAGGCCTGCCGCCAGCGCCGCGCTACCGTATTCCCCCCCCCCCCAATATTCGGCGTACAGTCAGTCTGGTGGTATGGAAAATGCCTGGAAGTCGTCCCAGAGAGTCCGACATCATTAAAACCACTTGTGAACGGAGAATCCATAGAGGCTCATTTATAATAATTTATGGGGATCTGCTGTGTGGTCGGGGGGGGGGGGGGGGGGGGGGGAGGGGCGAGGGGCCACGTAGAGGGTGAAGGGTCAAGGGCAGTAATAATTGGCGAGCCCTTTTGACCCTTCATGACGATGTAACAGATTAGTAACCAAATAACTTTCATTACTAAAACTATTTCTTCACCCAGTGCCGATCCTGACCTCCCTGGGGCCCTAAGCAAAATTCTGCTAAGGGGCCCTCTACCTGACCCTCCCCTACAATACAGACCCCGCCCCTACAATACAGCACCCCATACAATACATACCCCCCTACAGTGCAGACCCCCCTACAATACAAACCCCCTACAATACAGACCCCCCCTACAATACAGACCCGCCCCTACAATACAGCACCCCATACAATACATACCCCCCCTACAGTGCAGACCCCCCTACAATACAGACCCCCCTCTGACAATACAGAACCACCTACAATACAAACCCCCCTACAATACAAACCCCCTACAATACAGACCCCCCTACAATACAGACCGCCCTACAATACAGACCCCCCGAAAATACAGACCCCCCTACAATACAGACCCCCCGACAATACAGACCCCCCTCTGACAATACAGAACCCCCTACAATACAGACCCCTCTACAATACAGACCCCCGACAATACAGACGCCCCCTACAATACAGACCCCCCCTACAATACAGAACCCCCTACAATACAGACCCCCCCTACAATACAGACTCCCTCTGGCAATACAGACCCCCCTACAATACAGACCCCCCCCTACAATACAGACCCCCTCTGGCAATACAGACCCCCCCAACAATACAGACCCCCCCAACAATACAGACCCCCTCTGACAATACAGACCCCCCTACAATACAGACCCCCCACAACAATACAGATCTCCCTACAATACAGACCCCCCCCTACAATACAGAACCCCCTACAATACAGACCCCCGACAATACAGACCCCCCCCGACAATACAGAACCCCCTACAATACAGACCCCCCTACAATACAGACCCCCCCGACAATACAGACCCCCCTACAATACAGACCCCCCTACAATACAGACCCCCCCTACAATACAGAACCCCCTACAATACAGACCCCCCCTACCATACAGACCCTCCTACAACAGTGCAGACACCCCCCCACTTCAGACCGGTAATGCACCTCGGCTCAGATGATCGGCGCGTGCTGCACACACTCTTCACCGGTACAAATTGCTTTGCACCCAGGCGCCTGCTGCGGTGGAGGCGCCGAAGTGCCAGAGTTCTCTCCTCCCTCCTTCTCTCCTTGTTTGTGTCCGTCCAGAACTAGTGTTCTGAGCATAGGTATGTGTGTCCGTCCAGAACTGGTGGGTGCGCATTGGGCAGCCCGTCCAGCCTGGCAGTGCTCGGGGGAGGGGCCGCTCCTCTTCCTGACATGAGGGTTCTAGTTTTAGGTGGCTGCTGAGTGCTGATGTGCAGGAATGAATTCCTCACACTGGGAGTCTTGGATCTCCACCAACTCCAGTTGGAATGCCTCCCCCTCCCATCTCTACCTCGGGCTGCACAGAGAGAGAACTGAGGTAAGTCAGTGTTCAGTGTGCTGGGGGATGGCATCCCCAGCATCCCTTTACACGTGCTCTGAGCTGCCCCTGCTCTAGATGTTTTATGGCATGATAGTAGATTGCATAGGATACACAGCCCCTGCCCCTTCCTGCGCCTCAGTAGTCCGTCTACAGATGTGATGTATAATGAGATGTACGAAGGGCCCTTTCACAATGACAGCGCGGGGGTGTCGGCGGTAAAGCACTGCTAGTTTTAGCGGCGCGTTAACGTCGTTTTAGAGGTACATTTAACCCCCCACTAGCAGCCAAATAAAGTGTTCAAAGGCACCAGTGCCGAGGCGCTTTGCAGGCACTGCCCATGTGGGGGCGCCAGAAATATTTCTGCACCCAGGCGCCTGTGACCCAAGGATCGGCCCTGGATGTGGCAGCCTTTTTTGGGGGCATCAGATTGGCCGGGGGGGGGGTGGCTGTGGCAGTTTCATTCCGGGACACTGTATTGTCCTGGAATGAATGTGCCCAGGACAGACCTGTAAAATACGGGACTGTCCCGGGTAATCCGGGGACACGTGGTCACTAGGGTTGTCCCGATACCGAAAAGCCGCCGCCGCTGCCGCGTTAATCACCGCGGCGCGGGGAACCTTACAGTCATCTTTAGTTTGAACAGCTGTTTTCCCTGCCGCGCATAGACACTTCCCCTTGAATGGATCTGTCCAATCGCGAGCAAGGGGGAGTGTCTATACACAGTGCGGCAGGGAAAACAGCTATTCAAACGAAAGCTGACTGTAATCTTCCCCGCGTGGTGATTAACGCGGCAGCGGCATCATTTAGGTATGGGGGACATGGCTGCATGTGGGGGGACATGGCTGCATGTGGGGGGACATGGCTGGATATGTGGGGGACATGGCTGCAATATGTTTGGGAACATGGCTGCGTATATGTGGGACATGGCTGGATATGTTTAGGGACATGGCTGCATATGTTGGGGACATGGCTGCATATGTTGGGGACATGGCTGGATATGTTGGGGACATGGCTGGATATGTGGGGGACATGGCTGGATATGTGGGGGACATGGCTGGATATGTTTGGGGACATGGCTGCATATGTTTGGGGACATGGCTGCATATGTGGGGGACATGGCTGCATTTGGGGACATGGCTGCATATGTTGGGGACATGGCTGGATATGTTTGGGGACATGGCTGCATATGTTTGGGGACATGGCTGCATATGGGGGGGACATGGCTGCATTTGGGGACATGGCTGCATATGTGGGGGACATGGCTGCATTTGGGGACATGGCTGCATATGTTGGGGACATGGCTGGATATGTTTGGGGACATGGCTGCATATGTTTGGGGACATGGCTGCATTTGGGGACACATTTAAAAAAAAGTATCGGTATTCGGTATCGGCGAGTACATAAAAAAAAGTATTGGTACTCGTACTCAGTCCTAAAAAAGTGGTATCGGGACAACCCTAGTGGTCACCATAGGTGGGATGACTGGATTACCCCCCGGAGGTGTGAAGAGTTTATCGGCGAGCGGCGAGGGTCATTTGTGTGCAGAGGAAGATCCGAATGATGAACCTTCTTCCCATCACTTTATAAATATAGGCGATCCGATCACAGGATGGAGCGCAGATGCAGGGGGGGGGGGAGCGGGGGTTGGGGGACGGGGTAGGAGGTCGATGGGCTGTTTTTCGGCATTTAAGGAAATAAAAAGACAAATGGAGGCCGAAGAAATCACTCATTGGGGGGATGTGAACCTCTCGGGGGGCCTGAGAGTTTGGACGGCTCTGGAAGGGAAGTGACATAACGAAGAATACATCCCAACACTTCTCTACACATCCTCCTCCTGCTCCCGGGTCATTGTCTGTTTACACTGAGCTCTGTGATCTGATTCTGCTGCTTGGGATGAAGGTTACAAATCGCTCTTCGCTCAGTCCACGGGAACGGACTGGGGGGTCTATCTGGACTTATGAGCGCATTTCCATCGCTTGAGAGGCCGTAATACTACAACAGCATTGAGGACTACTTTGGGACAGGGGCTCGGGGGTCACCTTCTAGAGCACATTGCCATAGGGTGACCACGTGTCCCCCGGATTGCCCACGTCTTCAGCTCTGAGGGTTCATGCATGCTGGGACCTGTAGTCCTTCACTTTTGGGGGGTTAGCACACAGCGGAGCGGCCTCTCAGCCTCATCTCCAGTGACAGCTCGGATCTCCACTGTATTCCGGGACACTATATTGTCCTGGAACGAAGGTGCCCGGGACCTGGGACAGACCTGCAAAATAGGGTGACCACGTGTCCCGGATTGCCCGGGACAGTCCCGCATTCTGCAGGTCAGTCCCGGGCACCTTCACTCTGGGACAATACAGTGTCCCGGAATGAAACTGACACAGGTCCCAGCATGAACCCCTCAGAGCTTAAGATGTGACACCCCCCCCAAACTAGTGAAGAACTACAGGTCTCAGCATGAACCCCTCAGAGCTTAAGATGTGACACCCCCCCCCCCAAACTAGTGAAGAAATACAGGTCCCAGCATAGATCTGTGAAATCTATGGGGTCACACCCTTAGATCTCACGGGTTCATGCTGGGAGTTTCAAAATTGGGGGGTGTCACATCTTTAGATATCATCGGTTCATGCTGGGATTGGTAGTTCTTTACTTTGGGGGGGGGGGGGTTGACCTCCCCAAAGTTACAGACTACAGGTCCCAGCATGAACCACCCCCCCCCCCCCCAGCTGAAGATGTGCGACCCCCTGCCCCCCAAACTACAGGTCCCAGCATAAACCTGTGAAATCTATGGGATCACACCCCTAGATCTCAGGGGTTTCATGCTGGGTGTTGTAGTCCTTCAAATTGGGGGGGGGGTCACATCTTTAGATATTATGTGACCCCCAAAAGTGAAGGACTACAGGTCCCACCAGGAACCCCTCAGAGCTGAAGATGTGACCCCCCTCCCAACTAGTGAAGAACTGCAGGTCCCAGGATGAACCAGTGAAAACTATGGGGGGGTCACAATTTTTTTTAGGAAGGGGAGGGGGGGTGTCCCTGAATGGCAGTTTGGAAATGTGGTCACCCTTCATTGCCACCATCATAATAGGGTGACCACATGTCCCGGATTGCCCCGCATTTTGCAGTAGGGTGACCACATTTCCAAACTGCCAATCAGGGACACCCCCCTTCCTAAAACAAGATAATTTTTTTGTGACCCCCCCATAGATTTCACTGGTTCATCCTAGGACCTGTAGTTCTTCACTGGTTGGGGGGGGGGCGGTCACATCTTCAGCTCTGAGGGGTTCCTGGTGGGAGCTGTAGTCCTTCACTTTTGGGAGTCACATATTATCTAAAGATGTGCCCCCCCCCCCCCCATTTGAAGGACTACAACACCCAGCATGAACCCCTGAGATCTAAGGGTGTGATCCCATAGATTTCACAGGTTTATGCTAAGTCCCGTGGTTTTTCATTATTTGGGGGGGCGGGGGGTCTCACATCTTCAGCTCTGAAGATTGGGTTGCCCGATTTTAAACTTGCTCCGTAAGTGGGTAATAAGTGTTACAATATTCCAAGTTTCTTGGCGGTTGTCTTCACAGAGGTCACTAATTCCACGCATTCTGAAGCCTCCATAGATCCCACTGTTTATTCATCTTGTTTCATGTGCGCCAGGCGAGCACTTAGCGTAGATCCACATATTACCAAATTAGTCCATGAAAAATGGAGGTAAGGAATTTTCGGGGGTCATAGGGTTACTGCGTGGAAGTGTTGAGGGCAAGGACCATCTGGTAATAAACGAAGGCTCCTCGGTGTTATTCCTCACCACATTCCATGGAACCTTCCACACTTGTCTGGAAATCGAAGAGAATAGTTTATGGCGCTTTTCTCTCCCACACACACACATGTACTCACATAACACCTGCCTAGGAGCGCCTGGCCTCCTCTATAATGGCCTCTTATGTGTCAGTTTTCTCACCAATGGGGTTTTAATGGAAGACGGCCATCTAATAAAGTCTTTGTTTGTTTGGGAAGGATGAAAGAAAAAAATGAGTTCTTAGCCCCGGTAAACGAGCTCATCAGTGTCTTCCACGTCTTGTTTATCTTGATCCTGAGCCGTAGAGCCGTCTGTTCCCTGGAGAAGTGATGTGATCTGCGTCTGACCTTTACATGATGTTTATTCCTCCATATAAACATTTAGGCCCAGATTCACAAAGCACTTACGCCGACATAAGTGCAAATGTGCGCCGTCGTATCTGTGCGCCAGACCCTCAAACAGATATGCGCCTAAAACCAGGCTACACCCCGCCGACGTATCCTGCTTACGCCGGCGTAGGGTGGGCGCACACAAGGCCGCTGATAGGCCAGTACAACTGGCCCTGTTGTACTGGGCCCAGCCAGCAGGGGGCCCCGGGCAACCTGAACAGATAACCAATTTAAAAAAAGATCTACTACTACTGCAGCAGCAGCATCTATACATTATGGTACGGCATTGGCGGCGATGTCTGCAGGTAGCACATGCGTTATGGGCCATAACGCATGTGCTGCCTGCAGAGACAGTGCCTTCCATGCCGCCAATGCCGTAATGTGCAGGAGACAGTGCCACCCATAATGCTAATGCCATAACGCATGTGCTGCCCGCAGAGACAGTGCCCCCCCATGCTGCCAATGGCATTATGCCATTGTCTGCATGGGTGGCACTGCCTGCAGCACATTACGGCATTGGCGGCATGGGTAGCACGGTCTGCAGTGATAAATATCAATTGAAGACAAATCTTTGCAAATGCACTTTGTTTCAAGGCGGGGTCTAGGGAGGGGCCAGGGGCGGGCTGAAGGAGGGATCAGGGGTGGGGTTGAAGTGGTGGGGGGAGGCCCCGTCAGGTAGACTGTACGGGGCCCCATGATTTCTATCAGCAGCCCTGGGCGCACATTTAGGCTGGGTGCATGGTGCCGCTCCCATTGATTAGCCATTCAAACATGCAAATGAGGGAAATACGGCGATTCACGAACCTGCGTGCGCCCGACGCGACGTGCGCGTAAGTTGTACGTCCGGCGTAAAGTTTTTCCTCATAAAGAAGGTGCAACCCAGCAGCAGACATGCACAGGTCTGCACCAGGGAACACAAGCCGGCGTATTTTACGTTGGACGTGTGTCTGGCTGGGCGTAGGTTACGTTCACGCCGTACGCAGTGATCCGGCGTAGTTTAGGCAGTTGTTCTGACGTGGTTGTGAGCAGGCGCAGGGGGATGCGTCCACGTCACGGCGCATGCGCAGTTCGTGATACGTATCTGTCTGGCGCTCGGCCCATCGTTTGCATGGGGTCACGCCTCATTTGCATGGGTCGCGCCCACTTCCACCTACGCCGACCTGCGCCCTCGAAACCTACGCCACGCTGACGCAGCGTTGGGAGCAATAGCTTGCTGAATGCAATGCTTGCCTCTCTGTGCTGCGTTGGCGTAGCGTACATTGGTTACTCTACGGCGACGTAATGTGCGCCTTGCTCTCTGTGAATCTGGGCCTTAGAGCTGAGAAACTCAGGGAAACAATAGTGGATAATGGGCGGAATGAGCCACGTGGTGTTAGGCATGTCAGATTCTGGTACTACGAGGAAGGATGCCCGGCTACAGCTATGGTCCAGAAAATGAGTGCACACATTATGGAGGAGCCAAACCTACCTAGGTTCCGTTTGAGGCGGGTTTGGTGAACTCTACTGAAGTTTGGGCATTGAAACGGAACCCCATTGGGAACCGGATGTTAAAAAACTAGTAATGACCATTTTTTATGCCAATGGGTAAGGGATGGTCAAACAAGTTGCAGGACTGGGCACTGCCCTGGGGAACATGTGCCAAAGCCAAAGTGAACTATTGTAAATTAAAAATTTCCTTTAAATAGCATGTCTGGGGGACCCCCTGGCCTTGCCTGTGAAGTAGAGCATCCGTACGATGTATACAACCTACTGCATCAACACTGACATTTACAAAGAAAAAAACAACGCAGACCTTTCTATACCAGACTATTATATACCCGACCCTTCTATACCAGATTCTTCTATACCAGATTCTTCCATACCAGATTCTTCTATACCAGACCTTTCTATACCACACCATTATATACCAGACCGTGCTATACCATTCCATTCTATACCAGACTATTCTATAACAAGTTCATTCCATACCTGACCCTTCTATACCAGACCCTTCTATACCAGACCCTTCTATACCAGATCGTGCTACACCATTCCATTCTATACCAGACTATTATATACCTGACCCTTCTATACCAGACCCTTCTATACCAGACCCTTCTATACCAGATCGTGCTACACCATTCCATTCTATACCAGACTATTATATACCCGACCCTCCTATACCAGATTCTTCTATACCAGATTCTTCCATACCAGATTCTTCTATACCAGACTATTATATACCCGACCCTTCTATACCAGATTCTTCTATACCAGACCTTTCTATATCAGACCCTCCTATACCAGACCCTCCTATGCCAGACTATTATATACCAGACCCTGCTACACCATTCCATTCTATACCAGACCTTTCTATACCAGACCTTTCTATACCAGACCTTTCTATACCAGACCCTTCTATACCAGACCCTTCTATACCAGACCTTTCTATACCAGACCTTTCTATACCAGACCCTTCTATACCAGACCCTTCTATACCAGACCTTTCTATACCAGACCCTTCTATACCAGACCCTTCTATACCAGACCCTTCTATACCAGACTATTATATACCCGACCCTTCTATACCAGATTCTTCTATACCAGACCTTTCTATACCAGACCCTTCTATACCAGACCCTCCTATGCCAGACTATTATATACCAGACCTTTCTATACCAGACTATTATATAACCGACCCTTCTATACCAGATTCTTCTATACCAGACCTTTCTATACCAGACCCTCCTATACCAGACCCTCCTATGCCAGACTATTATATACCAGACCTTTCTATACCAGACTATTATATACCCGACCCTTCTATACCAGATTCTTCTATACCAGACCTTTCTATACCAGACCCTCCTATGCCAGACTATTATATACCAGACCTTTCTATACCAGACTATTATATACCCGACCCTTCTATACCAGATTCTTCTATACCAGACCTTTCTATACCAGACCCTCCTATACCAGACCCTCCTATGCCAGACTATTATATACCAGACCTTTCTATACCAGACTATTATATACCCAACCCTTCTATACCAGAATATTATATACCCGACCCTTCTATACCACACCATTATATACCAGACTATTATATACCAGACCCTTCTATACCAGATTCTTCTACACCAGACCTTTCTATAACACACCATTATATACCAGATCATTCTATACCAGACCCTTCTATGCCAGATCATTCTATACCAGACCCTTCTATGCCAGACCATTCTATACCAGACCCTCCTATACCAAACAATGCTATACCAGACCATTATATACCAGACCCTTCTATACAAGTCCATTCTATACCAGACCCTTTTATACCACACTATTATATATCAGACTATGCTATACCAAACCATTCTATACCTGACCTTTCTTTACCACACCATTATATATCAGACAGTGCTATACCAAACCATTCTGTACCAGACCCTTCTATACCAAACCATGCTATATCACACCATTCTATACCAGTCCATTCTATTCCAGACCCTTCAATGCAGTACATTGTTGTGTCAGCCCCCAGTTCACACCAGATGGGTCAAATCGCATGACAAGTCGCACCCCTGTTGTCGGCAATGGCAGTGTTCAAAACAGTGCAACGCTGAAAAAGTAATTCCTGCACCACTTTGGTCGGATTTCAGATGAAGTTGCATGAATTTAAAGCCACATTCAATGTGAATGAGGGCTAAGGCTCTAAGGTTACTATTTTATGCAGCGCAATAGATGAAGGATGATTGCACCAACAGATCCACCTGTGGTATCCTACAGGTTATAGAACAATCTGACCTGTTGTCCTGCCAGGTATGAGGAGCTGTCCTTTCAGCACCACACACCCACTCACCTATCCCAGCCTCACACATCATACCTGTACACACACCGACTCACCTGTCCCAGCCTCACACATCATACCTATACACACACACCGACTCACCTGTCCCAGCCTTACACATCATACCTGTACACACACCGACTCACCTGTCCCAGCCTCACACATCATACCTATACACACACACCGACTCACCTGTCCCAGCCTTACACATCATACCTGTACACACACCGACTCATCTGTCCCAGCCTCACACATCATACCTGTACACACACCGACTCACCTGTCCCAGCCTCACACATCATACCTGTACACACACTGACTCACCTGTCACATCATACCCGTACACACACCGACTCACCTGTCACATCATACCTGTACACACACCGACTCATCTGTCCCCCCCCCCCCGGTTGCTAATTTATTCAGTGCAATAGATGCAGGATGATTGCACCATCAGATCCACCTGTTATATCCTACAGGTTATAGAACAATCTGACCTGTTCTGCCAGGTATGAGGAGCTGTCCTTTCAGCACCACACACCCACTCACCTGTCCCGGTCTCACACATCACACCTGTACACACACACACCAACTCACCTGTCCCAGCCTCACACATCACACCTGTACACACACCGACTCACCTGTCCCAATCTCACACATCATACCTGTACACACACAGACTGACTCACCTGTCTCAGCCTCACAGATCATACCTGTACACACACACCGACTCATCTGCCCCCCCCCCCCTGGTTGCTAATTTATTCAGTGCAATAGATGCAGGATGATTGCACCATCAGATACACCTGTGTTATCCTACAGGTTATAGAACAATCTGACCTGTTCTCCTGCCAGGTGTGAGGAGCTGTCCTTTCAGCACCACACACCCACTCACCTGTCCCAGCCTCACATATCACACCTGTACACACACACACACCGACTCACCTGTCCCAGCCTCACACATCATACCTGTACATACACCGACTCACCTGTCCCAGGCTAAAACATCATACCTGTACACACAAACACTGACTCACCTGTCCCAGACTCACACATCATACTTGTACACACAACGACTCACCTGTCCCAGACTCACACATCATACCTGTACACACACCGACTCACCAGTCTCCCCCCCCCCCGTTGCTATTTTATGCAGTGCAATAGATGCAGGATGATTGCACCATCAGATCCACCTGTGTTATCCTACAGGTTATAGAACAATCTGACCTGTTCTCCTGCCAGGTATGAGGAGCTGTCCTTTCAGCACCACACACTAACTCACCTGTCCCAGCCTCACACATCACACCTGTACACACACCGACTCACCTGTCCCAGCCTCACACATCACACCTGTACACACACCGACTCACCTGTCCCAGGCTAAAACATCATACCTGTACACACAAACACAGACTCATCGGTCCCAGCCTCAGACATCATACCTGTACACACACCGACTCACCTGTCCCAGTCTCACACATCATACCTGTACACACACACACACCGACTCACATGTCCTAGCCTCACACGTCACACCTGTACATACACCGACTCATCTGTCCCAGCCTCACACATCATACCTGTACATACACCGACTCACCTGTCCCAGGCTAAAACATCATACCTGTACACACAAACACTGACTCACCTGTCCCAGTCTCACACATCATACTTGTACACACAATGACTCACCTGTCCCAGACTCACACATCATACCTGTACACACACCGACTCACCAGTCTCCCCCCCCCCCGTTGCTATTTTATGCAGTGCAATAGATGCAGGATGATTGCACCATCAGATCCACCTGTGTTATCCTACAGGTTATAGAACAATCTGACCTGTTCTCCTGCCAGGTATGAGGAGCTGTCCTTTCAGCACCACACACTAACTCACCTGTCCCAGCCTCACACATCACACCTGTACACACACCGACTCACCTGTCCCAGCCTCACACATCACACCTGTACACACACCGACTCACCTGTCCCAGCCTCACACATCATACCTGTACACACACCGACTTACCTGTCCCAGCCTCACACATCATACCTGTACACACACACCGACTCACCTGTCCCAGCCTCACACATCATACCTCTACACACACAGACTGACTCACCTGTCTCAGCCTCACAGATCATACATGTACACACACACACACTGACTTACCTGTCCCCTCCCTGGTTGCTAATTTATTCAGTGCAATAGATGTAGAATGATTGCACAATCAGATCCACCTGTTATATCCTACAGGTTATAGAACAATCTGACCTGTTCTCCTGCGAGGTATGAGGAGCTGTCCTGTACACACACACACCGACTCACCCGTCCCAGCCTCACACATCATACCTGTACACACACACACACCGACTCACCCGTCCCAGCCTCACACATCATACCTGTACACACACACACACCGACTCACCTGTCCCAGTCTCACACATCATACCTGTACACACACCGACTAACCTGTCCCGGTCTCACACATCATACCTGTACACACACAGACTGACTCACCTGTCCCTCCTGGTTGCTATTTGATGCAGTGCAATAGATGTAGAATGATTACACCATCAGATCCACCTGTGCTATCCTACAGGTTATAGAACAATCTGACCTGTTCTCCTGCCAGGTATGAGGAGCTGTCCTTTTTAGCACCACACACCAACTCACCTGTCCCAGCCTCACACATCACACCTGTACACACACCGACTCACCTGTCGCAGCCTCACATCACACCTGTACACACACCGACTCACCTGTCTCAGCCTCACACATCATACCTGTACACACACCGACTCAGCTGTCACATCATACCTGTACACACACTGACTCACCCGTCCCAGCCTCACACATCATACCTGTACACACACACACCAACTCACCTGTCCCAGCCTCACACATCACACCTGTACACACACCGACTCACCTTTCCGGGCCTCACACATCATACCTTTACACACTCACACATCGACTCACTTGTCCCAGTCTCACACATCATACCTGTACACACGCCGACTCACCTGTCCCGGCCTCACACATCATACCTGTACACACACAGACTGACTCACCTGTCTCAGCCTCACAGATCATACATGTACACACACACACACACACACACACACACTGACTCACCTGTCCCTCCCGGTTGCTATTTGATGCAGTGCAATAGATGTAGAATGATTACACCATCAGATCCACCTGTGATATCCTACAGGTTATAGAACAATCCGACCTGTTCTCCTGCCAGGTATGAGGAGCTTTCCTTTCAGCACCACACACGACTCATCTGTCCCGGCCACACACATCATACCTGTACACACACACCGACTCACCTGTCCCAGCCTTACACATCATACCTGTACACACACTGACTGACATGTCCCAGGCTAAAACATCATACCTGTACACACAAACACAGACTCACCTGTCCCAGACTCACACATCATACCTGTACACACAAACACAGACTCACCTGTCCCAGGCTAAAACATCATACCTAAACACACAAACACAGACTCACCTGTCCCAGCCTCAGACATCATACCTGTACACACACCGACTCACCCTTCCCAGACTCACACATCATACCTGTACACACACCGACTCACCCTTCCCAGACTCACACATCATACCTGTACACACACCGACTCACCCTTCCCAGACTCACACATCATACCTGTACACACACCGACTCACCCTTCCCAGACTCACACATCATACCTGTACACACACCGACTCATCTGTCCCAGCCTCACACATCATACCTGTACACAAACCGACTCACCTGTCCCAGCCTCACACATCATACCTCTACACACACACACACACACTGTCTCACCTGTCCCAGCCTCACACATCATACCAGTCCACACACACACACCGACTCACCTATCCCAGCTTCACACATCATACCTATACACACACACTGACTCACCTGTCCCGCGCTCACACATCATACCTGTATACACACACACCGACTCACCCGTCCCAGCCTCACACATCATACCTGTACACACACACACACCGACTCACCTGTTCCAGCCTCACACATCATATCTGTACACACACACACCGACTCACCTGTCCCAGCCTCACACATCATACCTGTACACACACACACACACCAACTCACCTGTTCCAGCCTCACACATCATATTTGTACACACACACACACACCGACTCACCTGTCCCAGCCTCACACATCATACCTGTACACACACACACGCCCCCCCACCCCCACCCTATGTGAATGTGTATGGGGTACAAATCCCAGTTTGTAGGTATAAAGTCAGTACATGTTGGTGGGACTGTTGATGGGCCCTTTCTGATTGGTTCCCATTAGAGATGGGTTAAACACCCCCTTGTTGGGTTCGCTGCAGAACACCGGAACAGGGAAAAAGTCTGGCCCCGATCCGTCTACGGGAGCCGAACATGAGAAATCAAAGGTTCCCATTTTGAAGGCTTATAAGAAAGTTATTGGCCATAAAAACGGTATGGGGGGTTGGGGGTTACATAGTACCCCTACCCATTCACCAAAAAAAGTGTCAGACGTAAATAAAAACAGTAGACAGGCTTTTAATGGCCCAGGGTTGTGGGGAACTGGCCTTTGTCCCCATCAACATGGGGACAGGGTGCTTTGAGTTGGGGGAGGCAGAGCCCCTCCTTCCCCAAGGCATCCACCCCCTCCCAATGTTAAGGGGAAGAATCCCCACGCCGTTTTTTTTACATTTTGGTGTGACCCAAAGGGCCTGGTATGGACTGGGGAAATGGGGGTGGTTCTGGCGCAAACTGTAGTTCAAATGATGCCCTAGAACCTGAGTCTGTGTTATCGTAATTGGGTGTGGATCAGGGGAGAGCACGTGTAAGATGGATGGTGATATCCAGGGGTGAAGAAGAAACGGTCCATAACTCAGGGCAGGCCTCTTCAGGATAGCAGAGGCACGCTCCAAAACATGTAGAAAAGGGGTAAAGAAAGAGGCGCCTTCTAAGTATGAACTGTAGAAACTTTATGGTGCAATAAATAAAAACACGCACATTGAGGTTAAAAACAATCGGCATTAGGAAAATCCTGCAGCGGTGCATCTCCTTGCTCACTGGTTCATCTCCTTGCTCCCTGGTTCAACAGGCTGTGTCACTCAGGAACCCATAAAAAGCCGTTCGCCGGCTCTGTGCACTCTGTGGCTTAGATGGTAATGCAGAGGAGAGGTCTGAGGCACACATGGACCACAGCGGCGTCTGACGTCGCCAGAAGTGTTGCAACGCTGTTTCTGAGCCTGCACCCTGTCAGTGGAATGGAAAGGCGCGCTCCTTTGTCAAGCTCGACAAAGGAGCGTGCCTGTCCATTCCGCTGACAATGTCGGTGACGTCAGACGTCGCTGCGGTCCACGAGTGCCTCAGACCTCTCCTCTGTATTACCATCTAAGCCACGGAGTGCACAGAGCCGGCGGACGGCTTTCTATGGGTTCCTGGGTGACCAGCGAGCAAGGAGATGCACCGCTGCAGGATTTTCCTCATGCCGATCGTTTTTTTTTTCTTTTTTTGGATTCCTTTAAATTTCGTACCTGGGGGGTGTCTATAGTATGCCTGTGAAGTAGCGCATGTTTCCCGTGCTTAGAACTGTCCCTGCACAGAAGGAAAAAAAGTGATATAAAAGTACTTGCGGCTACAATGAACCGCCGGCCCCGGCAAAACAGAGAAAAGTCACAGACAAAAATAAATAAATGTGTGGGGGTCCCCCCAAATTCAACCACCAGGCCCCTCAGGTCCAGCATGGACACCAAGGGGAACCCCGCGTCAAACTCAAAAAAAAAATTACGCGGGGCTCCCCCCAAACATCCACACCAGACCCTCCATCCAAGCACACAACCCGGCAGGCCGCAGGAAAAGAGGGGGGGGGACGAGAGAGCACCACCCTCCTTCCCGAACCGCACCAGGCCACAGCCCCCAACATGGGGAGGACGTCCCAAGGGCCCGCGACCCCCCCAAAGCACCACGTCCCCATGCCGACGGGGACGAGGGCCCCATACCCACAACCCCCGCCCGGCGGCCGCGGGCCCATCGTAATCCGGATGCCGATTGTTTTTAGCCTCAATGTGAGTGTTTTTATTTATTGTACCATAAAGTTTTTACAGATACGTAGAAGGCGCCTCTTTCTTTACCATTTTTCCCTTATGGACTGGGAGGGTGGGGGCATTTTATTTTTTCCACATTCAGCGGGGAAGCCAGGTGACAGATGAGTATTGTTACGGATACGGCATCTGGCTTCCCGGCCCCACTCCTATGTCACACAGAAGATTTGAATGTTCGGGGAGAACCAGGGCAGGACTTAGGGTGGTGGGGGCCCCTGGGCTTAATAATCAAAGGGGCCCCCTGGAGCAGATAAGCGGGTGGTGGGTTGTTACTGCAGGCCGATCATAGTTGTTGAGGGCGGGTGGGGGGACTGGATTCGCCGATTGACCTATCAAAGTTGTTGAGTGGGGGGGGGGCAGCCGCGGACGGACCAAAATTGTGGGAGGGGATTGCCGCGAAATTGCAGGAGGGGGTTGCCACGATTGCCGCAAACGGGGGGTTGCCATGATTGGGCTTAGGGCCCCCTATTGAGTGGGGCCCATGGGCTTGAGCCCAGTCAAGCCCAATGGTAAGTCCGGCCCTGGGGAGAACAACCGAACGGGCAAACGTTTGCTTGGCCCCCAAACGTTTGCCCCAACACTAGTTGCCATGTCTTGCTGCATTTTGCGCCTTTTCACCGGTCTCGCTGCAGAATCCAGACACGGCTTTAGCTCGGAGTATTTCTCATATATTTTTAATGAATACCATACTTGCACTGAAGCCTTTAGAGAGCCGGAATCAATGACATCCAGTGTCAGCAATGTTCTGAGCGGATCCTCTGATACAACCACACATAGAGATGCTTAGGAGCGCGGTCCCTGGAAATATAAAAAGAAAAAAGAAAAAAAAGTGCTGATGCGACACATTGTGGGAAGCGTCTGGCGCCCCAAATCATATCCTACGCCATGAGCTAAAAATGAGCTGAAGGCAGCTAAGGCTGAAATATGCGAGGGGGGCCGCGAGCTCGCCAGAGCCACGGACGCGGCTCAAGCCTATCTCTCGTTTCTCCTTCTTCCTGAATATTCTGTTTTTGTTGGAAGCCGGGCACGGTCGCTCCTGCCAGATACATCCATTTCATCAACTGCTTTTGACCACAGTGAGAGAACAGCGGGATGTGCAGATGTGAGCGAGGAAAAGAAAAGCTCATCCGTAAGCCGTTCTCCCAAGGCCCACGTTAATGTGTCTCGTGTATCCATATCTATGGAGGGGCCGCTGTGCCGAGGCTTTGAATCTTGTTATTCCATATCGTCCTCGGGAGGGACAAAACCCTCGGGGGGGGGGGCAATAGGAAACAAAAACCATTGTGATTGGGTTTACTTTATATTAATCAGAATCTGGGGCGCGTGCACCGCTGAGCGTTCTTTGTGATGAAACAAAATGGCACCTCTCGGGGGCAAGCGAGGAATCTGCAACATGCCGGGATTGTATCCTTTTTATTTCAAGTTTTTGATACTTTATGCCAGTGGTTTCCAAACTGCGGCACGGGGGCTGAATGCGGCCCTTTGCTTGCTTTTATCTGGCCCTTGGGGCAGTATTTTATTGACTGATGCCAAGGAAGGGGCACAGTTCCTCCCAATGACACCAACAATGGGGCCCAATCATACCAATGATGGGGGGACCATTCCTCCGAATGACACCAACAATGAGGCCCACTGACACCAATGATCGGGCACTATTCCTCCCAATGACACCAACAATAGGGCACAGTTCCTCCCAATGACACCAAAGATCAAGCACTATTCCTCCCAATGACACCAACAATGGGGCCCAATCATACCAATGATGGGGGGACCCTTCCTTCGAATGACACCGACAACGAGGCCCACCGACATCAATGATCGGGCACTATTCCTCCCAATGACACCAACAATGGGACCCAATCATACCAATGATGTAGGGACCCTTCCTTCGAATGACACCGACAATGAGGCCCACTGACACCAATGTTCGGGCACTATTCCTCCAATGACACCAACAATGGGGCCCAATCATACCAATGATGGGGGGACCATTCCTCCGAATGACACCAACAATGAGGCCCACTGACACCAATGATCGGGCACTATTCCTCCCAATGACACCAACAATAGGGCACAGTTCCTCCCAATGACACCAAAGATCAAGCACTATTCCTCCCAATGACACCAACAATGGGGCCCAATCATACCAATGATGGGGGGACCCTTCCTTCGAATGACACCGACAACGAGGCCCACCGACATCAATGATCGGGCACTATTCCTCCCAATGACACCAACAATGGGACCCAATCATACCAATGATGTAGGGACCCTTCCTTCGAATGACACCGACAATGAGGCCCACTGACACCAATGTTCGGGCACTATTCCTCCAATGACACCAACAATGGGGCCCAATCATACCAATGATGGGGGGACCATTCCTTCGAATGACACCAACAATGAGGCCCACTGACACCAATGATCGGGCACTATTCCTCCCAATGACACCAACAATAGGGCACAGTTCCTCCCAATGACACCAAAGATCAAGCACTATTCCTCCCAATGACACCAACAATGGGGCCCAATCATACCAATGATGGGGGGACCCTTCCTTCGAATGACACCGACAATGAGGCCCACCGACATCAATGATCGGGCACTATTCCTCCCAATGACACCAACAATGGGACCCAATCATACCAATGATGTGGGGACCCTTCCTTTGAATGACACCGACAATGAGGCCAACTGACACCAATGTTCGGGCACTATTCCTCCAATGACACCAACAATGGGGCCCAATCATACCAATGATGGGGGGACCATTCCTTCGAATGACACCAACAATGAGGCCCACTGACACCAATGATCGGGCACTATTCCTCCCAATGACACCAACAATAGGGCACAGTTCCTCCCAAAGACACCAAAGATCAAGCACTATTTCTCCCAATGACACCAACAATGGGGCCCAATCATACCAATGATGGGGGGACCCTTCCTTCGAATGACACCGACAACGAGGCCCACCGACATCAATGATCGGGCACTATTCCTCCCAATGACACCAACAATGGGACCCAATCATACCAATGATGTGGGGACCCTTCCTTTGAATGACACCGACAATGAGGCCAACTGACACCAATGTTCGGGCACTATTCCTCCAATGACACCAACAATGGGGCCCAATCATACCAATGATGGGGGGACCATTCCTTCGAATGACACCAACAATGAGGCCCACTGACACCAATGATCGGGCACTATTCCTCCCAATGACACCAACAATAGGGCACAGTTCCTCCCAAAGACACCAAAGATCAAGCACTATTTCTCCCAATGACACCAACAATGGGGCCCAATCATACCAATGATGGGGGGACCCTTCCTTCGAATGACACCGACAATGAGGCCCACTGACACCAATGATCGAGCACTATTCCTCCCAATGATACCAACAATGGGGTCCAATCATACCAATGATGGGGGGACCATTCCTGCGAATGACACCGACAATGAGGCCCACTGACACCAATGATTGGGCACTATTCCTCCAATGACACCAACAATGGGGCCCAAACATACCAATGATGGGGGGACCATTCCTTCGAATGACACCAACAATGAGGCCCACTGACACCAATGATATATAAATATGCGTATTGTGGGCGCATATTTACGCTGGCCGCAAGGGGCGCTCCCATTGATTTACGATTCGAATATGCAAATGAGTGAGGTACGCCGATTCACGAACGTACTTGCGCCCGGCGCATTAATATACGCGGTTTACGTAAGGCTTACGTCCGGCGTAAAGTTAAGCCTCATAAAGCAGGGGTAAGTCATGTTAGGGTATGGACCAGGGAACAGCCGTCGTATTTTACGTCGTTTACGTAGTAGTACGTGAATAGGGCTGGGCTTAGGTTACGTTCACGTCGTAGGCAGCGATTCAACGTATCTTAGGGAGTATTTCCGATGTGATTCTGAGCATGCGCACTGGAATGCGTCCACGGGACGGCGCATGCGCCGTTCGTTCGGCCCATCATTTGCATGGGGTCACGCTTCATTTAAATGGATCACGCCCACTTCCACCTACTTTGAATTAGGCCGGCTTACACTGAAGAAGTTACGTTACACTGGCGCAACGTTGGGAATAAGGATGAGCCGAACACCCCCCTGTTCGGTTCGCATCAGAACTTGCAAACACACCAAACGTTTGTGTGAACTTTAGAACTCCGTTAAAATACTATGGGACTCGAACATTTGAAATCTAAAGTGTCCCCCCCTTTTTTCTGCGGCCGGCCAGGTTAACGTGCTCGGGTAAGGGTTTGGTGTGGATTTTTGGGGGGAACTCCACGCCATTTTTTTTTTAATTTGGGGTGGAGTTCCCCTTAAAATCCACACCAGACCTGAAGGGTCTGGTATGGATATTTGGGGGGAACCCCACGTCATTTTTTTTTAAATAGACGGCGGGGTTTCCCTTAATATCCATATCAGACCTGAAGGGCCTGTTAATGGAATTTGGGGGGACCCCCAGCTTTTTTATTTTTATTTTTTATGAATAAATCATCTCTGAATTGCCAGAGCCGACAATTCATTAGAGCCGCAAAGCCGGTTTTAAATGCCTTTTTTTCTTTCAGAAATGACACTTTGTGCAGGGACAGTTCTATGTACGACAAACATGCGCTTTTTCACATGCTGACTTTACACCCCCCCAAGGTACAAAATTTAAAGTAATATTACACTTTTATTGTTTCACTTTTAGCATTATTAAATTCACTGCTCTTGAAAAAACGGCCGTTTTTAAAATATTTTTTTGCATTGATACATGGCCCCTGGAACAGGACCCGGGTCCCCAAACTCTTTTTAGGACAATAACTTGCATATTAGCCTTTAAAATTAACACTTTAGATTTCTCCCATAGACTTTAACAGGGTGTTCCGCGGCTTTTCGAATTTGCCGCGAACACCCCTAATTGTTTGTTGTTCGCCGAACAGGCAATGTTCGAGTCGAACATGAGTTCGACTCGAACTCGAAGCTCATCCCTAGTTGGGAGCAAGTGCTTTATGAATACTGTGCTCGCCGCTCTGCGCTACGTCGGCGTAGCGTATATTCGATACGCCGGCATAACTATGCGCCGGGGTACGAGAATCCGGGCCTTTATATTTAATGTAATAAAAATGTAACTTTGCGCAGCTTATTTAGTTACGATGTTGTTCCATAGCTTGTTTGTTAACCAGGCCCGTTTTACAAAACCGCAGACTTTCACAACGCGCGGAAAAAGTTCTTCTCTTAAGAAAAGTAAATTCATGTTCTTTAATTTCCATCAAGAAAAAAAGAAGAAGAAGAAGAAGAAGAAATCCCTCTTGGGGACAATGTATAATTTTCCATCAGCCAGGCAGGAATGTAATAGCTGCATCTGTATAGTAAAGGTCTAGTAGAGAGGTTCACTCCATGTTAATGTTCCGTGACCCCTGTCATGCCTGCGGGGAACATTCCCAACAGACGTACAATGGATGTATTTAGTGCCGGGGCTCAGACACAGGAGATCAAGCCCTAGACTATTTGTGAGCTCCTATGGGGGGTCTCCACTCCCAACTTCCACAGATTTCTTATGTTGTCCCTTCCTGTGAGCAGGACGTGGAATTGGAAATTGGCTGAATGAACTTTTCTAAAGTATCAGCTACATGGGCGAACCACCATAGAGACCCCCGTAATCTAATTCAGGGGTCTCCAAACTCTTCAAAAAAATATTTGTGGGCTGAAAAAGATCAGTTTTATGAATAAATGAAGAACAAATGAATAATAAACGTATCAATAAGGCCCCTTTCGCACTACTGCGACTTCAAAGTCGCGCGATGTTACCGCAATTTCGATTTTGCCGCCATTTGCGGCCTAGGGTGACCACATTTTCAAACTGCCATTCAGGGACACCCCCCCCCCCCCCCTTCCTAAAAAAATATATTTTTTTATATCTTTTTTGTGACTCCATGGATTTCACTAGTTCATCCTGGGACCTGTAGTTCTTCACAGGATGGGGGGCGGGGGGGTTGGAGGGGGGTGGTAATTTTCAGCTCTGAGGGGTTCATGGTGGGACCTGTAGTCCTTCACTTTTGGGGGTCACATAATATCTAAAGACCTGACCCCCCCCCCCACCCCAAATTTGAAGGACTACATCACCCAGCATGAACCCCTGAGATCTAAGGGTGTGATCCCATAGATTTTACAGGTTTATGCTAAGACCTGTGGTTCTTCACTGTTTGGGGGGTGGGGGGGGGTCATGCTGGGACCTGTAGTGCTTATCTTTGGGGAGGCCCCCCCCCCCCCAAAGTAAAGGACTACCTGTCCCAGCATGAACCCCTGAGATATAAGGGTGTGACCCCCCCCAAATTTGAAACTCCCAGCATGAACCTGTGAGATCTAGAGTGTGATCCCATAGATTTCCCAGATCTATGCTGGGACCTGTAGTTCTTTTCTTCACTATTTGGGGGGCGTGGTCAAATCTTAAGCTCTGAGGGGTTCATGCTGGGACCTGTGTTGTGTCAGTTTCATTCCGGGACACTGTATTGTCCCAGAGTGAAGGTGCCCGGGACAGACCTGCAGAATGCGGGACTGTCCCGGGCAATCCGGGACACGTGGTCACCCTATTGCGACCGCGATTTCAGGGAATGCCTGTGTAAGTGGCATGGAAATCGGACCAAAGTAGTGCAGGGACTGCGTTGAAGTCGGAATGACTTCAGCCTGCATCCACTTCCCAGGAGATCACAGAGTCGCATATAAGTGACGCTTTGAAATGAGATGATTCTTGTTCAAATATTTGCTGGTGGCATAAAAAAACAGTTTTATAAAGGAGTCCCCCCTAACATCAGGGTCCTCATCAGAGTCCCCCTAACATAAGAGTCCCCATCAGTCCCCCCTCTACATTGGAGTCCCTCTTACATAGGAGTCCCCATCAGAGCCTCCCTTACACAGGGCTGGACTGGGACAGAAATTTGGCCCTGGACTTCATCCAGACTGGCCCACTTTGACGGGTCTCTCCCATGGCGGCTGGACAACTTCCGCATGGGCAGATCTATAAATAGTACCATGGGCAGATCTATAACCAGAACCATGGGCAGATCTATAAGCAGAACCATGGGCAGATCTATAACCAGTACCATGGGCTGATCTATAACCAGAACCATGGGCAGATCTATAACCAGTACCATGGGCAGATCTATAACCAGAACCATGGGCAGATCTATAACCAGAACCATGGGCAGATCTATAACCAGAACCATGGGCAGATCTATAACCAGTACCATGGGCAGATCTATAACCAGTACCATGGGCAGATCTATAGCCACTACCATGGGCAGATCTATAACCAGAACCATGGGCAGATCTATAACCAGCACCCTGGGCAGATCTATAACCAGTACCATGGGCAGATCTATAACCAGAACCATGGGCAGATCTATAACCAGCACCCTGGGCAGATCTATAACCAGTACCATGGGCAGATCTATAACCAGTACCATGGGCAGATCTATAACCAGAACCATGGGCAGATCTATAACCAGCACCCTGGGCAGATCTATAACCAGTACCATGGGCAGATCTATAACCAGAACCATGGGCAGATCTATAACCAGAATCATGGGCAGATCTATAACCAGCACCCTGGGCAGATCTATAACCAGAACCATGGGCAGATCTATAACCAGAATCATGGGCAGATCTATAACCAGCACCCTGGGCAGATCTATAACCAGTACCAAGGGCAGATCTATAACTAGTACCATGGGCAGATCTATAACCAGTACCAAGGGCAGATCTATAACTAGTACCATGGGCAGATCTATAACCAGTACCATGGGCAGATCTATAACCAGAATCATGGGCAGATCTATAACTAGTACCATGGGCAGATCTATAACCAGAACCATGGGCAGATCTATAACCAGTACCATGGGCAGATCTATAACCAGTACCAAGGGCAGATCTATAACTAGTACCATTGGCAGATCTATAACCAGTACCATGGGCTGATCTATAACCAGAACCATGGGCAGATATATAACTAGTACCATGGGCAGATCTATAACCAGAACCATGGGCAGATCTATAACCAGTACCATGGGCAGATCTATAACCAGCACCCTGGGCAGATCTATAAAATCTATAAATAGTACCATGGGCAGATATATAACTAGTACCATGGGCAGATCTATAACCAGTACCATGGGCTGATCTATAACCAGAACCATGGGCAGATCTATAACCAGCACCCTGGGCAGATCTATAACCAGTACCATGGGCTGATCTATAACCAGAACCATGGGCAGATCTATAACCAGTACCATGGGCAGATCTATAACCAGTACCATGAGCAGATCTATAACCAGAACCATGGGCAGATCTATAACCAGAATCATGGACAGATCTATAACCAGAACCATGGGCAGATCTATAACCAGTACCATGGGCAGATCTATAACCAGAACCATGGGCAGATCTATAACTAGAACCATGGGCAGATCTATAACCAGAACCATGGGCAGATCTATAACCAGTACCATGGGCAGATCTATAACCAGAACCATGGTCAGATCTATAACCAGAACCATGGGCAGATCTATAAATAGTACCATGGGCAGATCTATAACCAGTACCATGGGCAGATCTATAACCAGAACCATGGGCAGATCTATAACCAGTACCATGGGCAGATCTATAACCAGAACCATGGGCAGATCTATAACTAGTACCATGAGCAGATCTATAACCAGTACCATGGGCTGATCTATAACCAGAACCATGGGCAGATCTATAACCAGAACCATGGGCAGATCTATAACCAGTACCATGGGCAGATCTATAACCAGTACCATGGGCAGATCTATAACCAGAACCATGGGCAGATCTATAACCAGAACCATGGGCAGATCTATAACCAGAACCATAGGCAGATCTATAACCAGAACCATGGGCAGATCTATAACCAGAACCATGGGCAGATCTATAACCAGAACCATAGGCAGATCTATAACCAGAACCATAGGCAGATCTATAACCAGAACCATGGGCAGATCTATAACCAGAACCATGGGCAGATCTATAACCAGAACCATAGGCAGATCTATAACCAGAACCATGGGAAGATCTATAACCAGAACCATGGGCAGATCTATAACCAGAACCATGGGAAGATCTATAACCAGTACCGTGGGCTAATCTGTAACTAGTACCAAGGGCAGATCTATAACCAGTACCATGAGCAGATCTATAACCAGAACCATGGTCAGATCTATAACCAGAACCATGGGCAGATCTATAACCAGAACCATGGGCAGACCTATAACCAGAACCATAGGCAGATCTATAACCAGAACCATGGGCAGATCTATAACCAGTACCATGGGCAGATCTATAACCAGCACCATGGGCAGATCTATAAATAATACCATGGTCAGATCTATAACCAGAACCATAGGCAGATCTATAACCAGAACCATGGACAGATCTATAACCAGCACCCTGGGCAGATCTATAACCAGTACCATGGGCAGATCTATAACCAGAACCAAGGGCAGATCTATAACCAGTACCATGGGCAGATCTATAACCAGAACCATGGGCAGATCAATAACCAGTACCATGAGCAGATCTATAACCAGAACCATGGGCAGATCTATAACCAGTACCATGGGCAGATCTATAACCAGTACCATGGGCAGATCTATAACCAGTACCATGGGCAGATCTATAGCCACTACCATGGGCAGATCTATAACTAGTACTATGATGGGTAGATCTATAACCAGAACCATGGGCAGATCTATAACCAGTACTATGATGCCGCTGAACCTTCTCTATGGATATAAAATGTATCGTGCTCCAAGACACAGGAATCACTTTTCTTCCCCCGTTCGCCTTCATGTCGATCTCTATCACTTCTGCACACATTACTTTTATTATTTCCAGATTGTCTTCCCAGATAAAATGACTCGTTGACTTTCATGCGGCATTACAAGGAATCCATTCCTTAGTCAGAAATGGAGAATATCGCAAGGCAGCCAGACCCCACACTGCGGAAGATTTCCATAGACGATCACAAGAGGCGTGGAATTCACTTCCATTCTCCCCCTCGTGTTTTCATAGGAAGGAGTTAAACTATTTCGAGGTTTGAGGGGCCGATACAGCTGGAGAAATCATTGCTGCGGGCTTGGGAAACGCCTGGGCCTGTTTTGCTTGGATGACTTTGGGTACAAATCAAGCCATGAGGTCAGAGTGACATACTGACCAAAAAAACATTTATTTTCCCGATCAGGAATTCTTGTCCTGTTTGCTGAATGTGAACTCTCCCACCCAGTAAGTGCAAAAGTGGGCGTAGGCTGCAAAATCCTGACAATGCCAGCCAAAGAGGTGCCAACCCCACCCACCACTCCATCCATGGTGCCCATGCATCATTCCACTCGGTGACAGGGGCGGACGGACCACTCGGGCACTGCCCAAAGGCCCCATGACACTAGGGGGCCCCATCAGGGTTGCCAGCCTCAGTAAAACCAGGGACAGTATGTAAAAATGTGTGTTTTTTTTTTACATCTGTCCCTGAAATGTCCCTTACCTTTTGGTCTAAAAATCCCGAGATTACAGCTGCCTCGCCTCTCCAGTACCTTCTCAGTGTGTGTATACTGTGTATGTATACTGTGTGTCTGTGTGTGTATACTGTGAGTGTATACTGTGTGTCTGTGTGTGTATACTGTGTGTACTGAGTGTCTGTGTGTGTATACAGTACTGTGTGTCTGTGTGTGTATACTGTGACTGTATACTGTGTGTACTGTGTATACTGTGTGTCTGTGTCTGTGTATACTGTGTGTCTGTGTGTGTATACTGTGTGTACTGTGTGTCTGTGTCTGTGTATACTGTGTGTCTGTGTGTGTATACTGTGTGTACTGTGTGTCTGTGTCTGTGTGTACTGTGTATACTGTGTGTCTGTGTGTGTATACTGTGTGTACTGTGTGTATACTGTGTGTATACTGTGTGTCTGTGTCTGTGTGTACTGTGTATGCTGTGTGTACTGCGTGTGTATACTGTGTGTCTGTGTGTGTATACTGTGTGTACTGTGTGTCTGTGTCTGTGTGTACTGTGTATACTGTGTGTCTGTGTGTGTATACTGTGTGTACTGTGTGTCTGTGTCTGTGTGTACTGTGTATGCTGTGTGTACTGTGTGTGTATACTGTGTGTACTGTGTGTCTGTGTCTGTGTGTACTGTGTATACTGTGTGTCTGTGTGTGTATACTGTGTGTACTGTGTGTCTGTGTCTGTGTGTACTGTGTATGCTGTGTGTACTGTGTGTGTATACTGTGTGTTAGGGATGAGCCGTTCCGTCTGTTCGCACCAGAACCTTCGAACGGACCGAACGTTCGCGCAAACATTTAGAACCTCATTGACGTCTATGGGACTCGAACGTTTGAATTCAAAAGTGCTCATTTTAAAGCCTAATATGCAAGTTATTGTCGGAAAACGGGTTTGGGGACCCGGGTTTTGCCCCAGGGAACATGTATCAATGGAAAAAAAACGTTTTAGAAATGGTCGTTTTTTCTGGAGCAGCGATTTTAATGATGCTTAAAGTGAAAACATTTTTTTTTAAATTCCTTTAAATATCGTACCTGCTGGGTGTCTATAGCATGCCTGTGAAGTGGCACATGTTTAGAACTGTCCCTGCACAAAATGAGATTACTATAAGAAAAAAGTCATTTAAAACTGCTTGCGGCTTTAATGTAATGTTTGGTCCCTGCAATAGGGATGAAAATCACTGAGAAAAATAGCATGGGTTTCCCCGCCCCCCTCCCCCCAGGTCATTACAAGCCCCTTTGGCCCTATATACTTTGAACAGCAGTATACAGGCGGTGCAAACAAGACAGGGACTGTAGGTTTGTTGTTAAGTAGAATCTGTTTTGTAATTTTCAACTGGTACTTCTTTAACCACTTAACGTCCGCCTCACGACTATTTACGTCCGCAAAATGGCACGGACAGGCAGATGGGCGTATATATACGTCCTTGCCTTCTAGCGGGTGAGGGGTCCGATCGGGGCCCCCCCGGGCTGCTTGCGGTGGGCGGCTTACCTCGGGAAGCGATCCGGGACGAGGGCGCGGCTATTCGTTTCTAGCCGCCCCCTCGCGATCGCTCCCCGGAGCTGAAGAACGGGGAGAGCCGTATGTAAACACGGCTTCCCCGTTCTTCACTGTGGCGCTGCATCGATCGAGTGATCCCTTTTATAGGGAGACTCGATCGATGACGTCAGTCCTACAGCCACACCCCCCTACAGTTGTAAACACACACTAGGTGAACCCTAACTCCTACAGCGCCCCCTGTGGTTAACTCCCAAACTGCAACTGTCATTTTCACAATAAACAATGCAATTTAAATGCATTTTTTGCTGTGAAAATAACAATGGTCCCAAAAATGTGTCAAAATTGTCCGAAGTGTCCGCCATAATGTCGCAGTCACGAAAAAAATCGCCGATCGCCGCCAATAGTAGTAAAAAAAAAATTTGGGATAAAAATGCAATAAAACTATCCCCTATTTTGTAAACGCTATAAATTTTGCGCAAACCAACAGATAAACACTTATTGCAATTTTTTTTACCAAAAATAGGTAGAAGAATACGTATCGGCCTAAACTGAGGGGAAAAAAATGTTTATATATGTTTTTGGGGGATATTTATTACAGCAAAAAGTAAAAAATATTGCATTTTTTTCAAAATTGTCGCTCTATTTTTGTTTATAGCGCAAAAAATAAAAACCGCAGAGGTGATCAAATACCACCAAAAGAAAGCTCTATTTGTGGGGAAAAAAGGACGCCAATTTTGTTTGGGAGCCACGTCGCACGACCGCGCAATTGTCAGTTAAAGCGACGCAGTGCCGAATTGTAAAAACCCCTTGGGTCATGTAGCAGCATATTGGTCCGGTCCTTAAGTGGTTAAAGTGCAGCTTCAGCCATAAAACCTTTTTTTAAGCTTTTCTGAAAACATAGAGAAGGGTTATCACCCCTGTAATATTTGTTTTGCTGTCTGTGTGCATCTGTTCAGAAGATTGCACCTCACTTAGAATAAATTGGGCCTTAGGCACTGGTGCTGGTGCCACAACACTGCAACCCCTCACAGATACTCTAGTTGGAGCGCAGCAATGAGCCCGCTGCAAAGTTTTGCATCAAAAATTGTAATTACACGCCCCTGTTAAACAGGGGCAGAAAAATTGGGCCTTTAGCACTGGTGCCACAACACTGCCCTGCCTGTAGGCATGGGCGTAGGAACCGGGGGGGACGGGGGGGACGGATCCCCCCCAGATAATAATGCGGGGGGGACAGGTATGGTAAAATCCCCCCCACCCGCCGAGCCTCGTCCAGTCAGTGTCCAACAAGCTGGCAGCATGAGCGGGCTGCGCTGTAGGGGAGGTGGAGGCGGAGCGGCCAGGCCGACAGTTGCTGAACCCGCCAGGAGCCGACTGAGGGGGGTAAGGGAGGCTAAGGATGCCGCTTGTTCCGCACTGCTGAAGACAGCCTTGCCGGCCGCCGGTACACTGTCTGCAGCAGAGCGGTGCGAGTGTGCTGTGAGTGAATCACGGACCATTCACTTCCCTGTCAGGCTGCCTGACTCAGGCAGAGTGTTCTCCGCCCGACAGGAGCTTCCTAGTCCCGCCCGGCGTGATGTCATTCACAGACCGGGAGGCGGGAAGAAAGAGCCGAGGAGAGTGCTGCTGTGAGGAGCCAGTGAAGCCCCTGCAAAAGTGCAGGTAAGTTTTCCAAGCTAAAAACGTAACCTAAATCACTGTTGTCACAGTGGCTTAGCTGTGTCAACCTGCCTGAAGTGTTTAACTCTTTGGGGGGGGGTTTACATTGGTATTTGAAATATGCAGCATGGAAGGGGTTATTGCATTAGTGACCAGTTAATTAACCCCCTTGTGCTGCATTTATGGTGCAGCATCAAAGGGTTCATAAACTCATATACCAGTGCCACTAATGCAGCACAAAGGGGTTAAATAACTGGCACTGGTCACTAATGCATCAGTGGTGTATTCGATACTACCCACCCCTCTCTTGTACATACTACCCACCCCTCTCTTGTACATACTACCCACCCCTCTCTTGTACATACTACCCACCCCTCTCATGTACATACTACCCACCTATACGCACCCCTCTCATGTACATACTACCCACCTATACCCACCCCTCTCGTGTACATACTACCCACCCCTCTCGTGTACATACTACCCACCCCTCTCATGTACATACTACCCACCTATACGCACCCCTCTCATGTACATACTACCCACCCCTCTCATGTACATACTACCCACCTATACGCACCCCTCTCATGTACATACTACCCACCTATACCCACCCCTCTCATGTACATACTACCCACCCCTCTCGTGTACATACTACCCACCCCTCTCATGTACATACTACCCACCTATACGCACCCCTCTCATGTACATACTACCCACCTATACCCACCCCTCTCATGTACATACTACCCACCCCTCTCGTGTACATACTACCCACCCCTCTCATGTACATACTACCCACCTATACGCACCCCTCTCATGTACATACTACCCACCTATACGCACCCCTCTCATGTACATACTACCCACCTATACGCACCCCTCTCATGTACATACTACCCACCTATACCCACCCTCTCATGTACATACTGCCCACCTATACCCACCCCTCTTGTGTACATACTACCCACCCCTCTCATGTACATACTACCCACCAATACCCACCCCTCTAATGTACATACTACCCACCTATACCCACCCCTCTCGTGTACATACTACCCACCTATACCCACCCCTCTTGTGTACATACTACCCACCCCTCTCATGTACATACTATCCACCAATACCCACCCCTCTCGTGTACATACTACCCACCTATACCCACCCCTCTTGTGTACATACTACCCACCCCTCTCATGTACATACTACCCACCAATACCCACCCCTCTTGTGTACATACTACCCACCTTTACCCACCCCTCTTGTGGACATACTACCCACCCCTCTCATGTACATACTACCCACCCCTCTCATATACATACTACCCACCTATACGGTATAGGTGGGTAGTATGTACATGAGAGGGGTGGGTAGTATGTACATGAGAGGGGTGGGTATTGGCGAGTAAAAATGCTGTCCCCCCCAGATTTGTAAGGGTTCCTACACCCATGCCTGTAGGGACACCAAATCACGAAAAAACCTGTTAGCTCTTGTGTCGGGTACGTCACCCGTTGGTGACCCTTTGAGTGCCATAGCCCAGAAAACCTTCAAACTAAGCCTACTCCATCTATTGCAGGAACTGCAAGTCCCACGAGGCATTGCAAGACACAGACAAGACTCCCAGGGATGAAGGCATGGATGGGACTTGTGTCTTCCTCACCAGCTGGAGGTCCATAGTTTGGGCAGCAGCCCTGCCATAGCCCATAAAAATCCCTTTTTATAGTGGAATATCTTCATTAAAAGTCAAGAGCCTCCCTACGATATAACTTTTATAGTCCCTCCGAGCTCCAGACAGTCCTTCCTCGTCTCCTCAGCGCCGTGTCTTGGAACGGAGAGTGTCCTTGTGTCCTGATAACAATGTACAATATGGTAATTGTTGTGCCGGGAGCTCAGTGAACCAGGCGGATCAATGAAGCCCTGTTTGTGGGTGACACGGAGGGCACCAGCCGCTTTGATTTCACGCTTTCCGGTTGTCACATGTGACCCCTACAGGACTTCATAGTGCCTGAGAATCCTGATTTCTGCTGACCCGGCCGCTACGCTTCCAAAACCCGCCCAAGACAAATGTTCCCTGTACCCAAAATCCTTTGTTGTGACTGCTGTAAGACATACAGCTTTACGGTGAAGTTTTTCTTCTGTCCCACCCCCCGTGCATTTCTTGAGTTTTTGTCTCACTTGTCTATGTAAAAACGCTTTGAGAAGCTCCCTTTAACCGCTTGTCGGTCGCCGCATGCCGATATACGTCAGCAGAATGGCATGGGCAGGCAAATGGGCGTACCTGTACGTCCCTTTAAATTTGACGCCCAGCGGGCGCACGCGCGCCTATGAACGTGCGGGCACACTTGCTGCTCCGCCGCGTGCTTCGTAAGTGTGCCCTCGGTTCCTGGAAACTCAATGTTTCCCAGGCCGGCCCGCGATTGCGGTCGGCAAAAGGCAGAACAGGGGGACGCCTTTGTAAACAAAAAAGCAAAAAAATCCCCTGTTCTGCCTAGTGACCCGTCAGGGATCTACTGTTCCCTGTGATTGGGAGCGGTGATCGCTGATGTGTTTCTTGTAGCTCCTCCCCCTGACAGAATCACTCCCTAGGACACAACCCCCTTCAGCGCCACCTAGTGGTTAATCCCATTTACCGCCAGTGTCATTTTCACAGTAATCAGTGCATTTTTATAGCACTGATTGCTGTACAAAGGACACTAGTCCCAAAATGGCATCAAAATTGTCCGATGTGTCCGCCATAATGTCGCAGTCACAATAAAAATCGCAGATTGCCGCCATTACTAGTAAAAAAAAAATTATAATAAAAATGGCATAAAACTATGCCCTATTTTGTAGACGATATAACTTTTGCACAAACCTATGTAAAAAAAAAAAAAATATGTAGAAGAATGCGTATCGGCCTAAACTGAGGAAAAATTTGCTTTTTAAAAAAAAAAAAAATTTGGGAAATGTCGAATCTTTTCTCTCTATGTTGAATCTTCATGTCTCTGTTACGTCAAATCTTTTCCCTCTATGTCGAATCTTTTCTCTCATGTCGAATCTTTTCCCTCTATGTCGAATCTTTTCTCTCTATGTCGACTCTTTTCTCTCTGTGTCGACTCTTTTCTCTCTATGTCGAATCTTTTCTCTCTATGTCGAATCTTTTCTCTCTATGTCGAATCTTTTCTTTCTATGTCGACTCTTTTCTCTCTATAATGTTGAATCTTCATGTCTCTATAATGTCGAATTTTTTCTCTCTATGTCAAATCTTTTCTCTCTATAATGTTGACTCTTTTCTCTCCATGTCGAAACTTTTCTCTCCATGTCGACTCTTTCTCTCCATGTCAACTCTTTTCTTTCTATGTCGACTCTTTTCTCTCTGTGTGGAATCTTTTCTCTTTATGTCAAATTTTTTCTTTCTATGTCGACTCTTTTCTCTCTATAATGTAGAATCTTTTCTATCTATGTCGACTCTTTTCTCTCTATAATGTCGAATCTTCATGTCTCTATAATGTAGAATCTTTTCTATCTATGTCAAATCTTTTCTCTCTATAATGTCGAATCTTTTCTTTCTATGTCGACTCTTTTCTCTCCATGTCAAATCTTTTCTCTCTATAATGTCGAATCTTTTCTTTCTATGTCGACTCTTTTCTCTCCATGTCAAATCTTTTCTCTCTATAATGTCGAATCTTTTCTTTCTATGTCGACTCTTTTCTCTCCATGTCAAATCTTTTCTCTCTATTTTGAATCTTCATGTATATAAACAGGGAAAAGGTAGGATAAGGGAAAGGAAAAGTAGCGCAAGTTTCCACTGGTGTACAGGAGGTAAATATTAGCCCCTGTACTGGATCGTTTATACCCGAATCGGGCTGTGATTGCCGTAACCAAACGTGATATAAAAAAAATGAAAAAGGAAAGGATGGGGGAGGGGAAGGCAAGGGAAAGGGGAAATTAGGTGTGACCCTATGAGGAAGGGGAAAGGAGAAGGGAGAAGAGGGGGGAGGGGAAGGGTATGTGGCCGTAGTAGGGGCCAAAGGGGTTACTTAGGGCAAAAACAATAATGATCAATGTGATGGTTGATGTTATCAAAATTAATTTATTGGTATCAAATTTAAAAAAGGTTTAGCACAAAAAAAAAAAAAAAAAGGAAGAACTGTGTATAAATGAGTTGGTCAGTAGTATATAAGGCCAACTGCTTTTAAAACAACACACATTGACAACAAGACAAACATACAAAAAACACACACACATAGACAGGCCACGTGATCCGGACACATGTATGTTCAGCCAAAACCACACACCTCAAGGTAATTTGTTTTGTGTTAAATCAATGAGCGGCAGTCAATAGACTAAGGTAATAGGGACAAGGGGTCCTAAATTACACCGCAGTTCAATTGGATATGAGGTGTGCCATGGAAAGGCTGGACACTGGCTTGTCATTCAAAGTGATGGGAGGGGGGGGGGGAAAGGAGGGGGATGGCAGAAGGGAAATATTATGACAAAAAAATGTCCAAAAAATCCTAAAATATGAACAATAGCCCGGTATTGAGATAAATATATTATATAACACTTGAGTCTTCCCGGGAAATCAACATGTGGCCAGGAAAAGTCTATCTGGCTATAGATGGATTATAATTTGCAGTTCATTTTTTAGAGATAATATTCCGGAAATTCCTGTCCTGAGGAGATGACATCTAGCGCTTTGTATTTGTATTTGTGCCTCTAGTCTCAGGAGTTGTTTGAAGAATATTAAATGTAGAAGGGTTAGCTACAGGAGGTTGGCCCTCCAAGATTTAACTTGACTCAATTATAACTAGTACAGCAATAGCATCCATATTACTCGGCATCAATGGGATTGGAGAGATAAACAAAACTTGCAGAATGACTTATTATTCAAACATATGGATATTCAGTATGGTGGTAAGTATGTTTTATACATTACCATATCCAAGCTTCCCTGCAAGATGAATAGGTCTCTCCCTGTGACAGGTCAGATAGGGATGTCCCAAGGCTCAAGGATTGCCTATGAGATGGTCGGTAGTGGCTGAATCGCCTTAATGCCGTTTGCAGTCTGTCTCTGATTTTGAGTGAGTAGTATAGGCAGGCATTTACATACCGATCAGGTGTCCATCCATGCGCACTGACTCCCGATGGGATGCGGGATAACCCCCCAGGAGACAAGTCCCAAGTGCTGCTGTTGTTTAGAGTCAAGTGTTGCGCCTTCCTTCACCGTAGATCCCAGGTCCCATTTACCGATGTTAGCTGGGGGCGGGTGTAACAAGTCCCTTCGCCGCTCCGTCCTCCATCCACGATCCTCCCGACAAGCCGCGTGTGTCACGTGATCACGTGGTGGTGATGACGTTGACGCGTTTCGCCAGGCACGTTGGCGTAGCTTCGTCTCGGATGAATCTTCATGTCTCTATAATGTTGAATCTTTTCTCTCTATGTCGAATCTTTTCTCTCTATACAGTTGCAATAAAAAGTATGTGAACCCTTTTGGAATGATATGAATTTCTGCACAAATTGGTCAAAAAAAGTGATCTGATCTTCATCTAAGACACAACAATAGACAATCACAGTCGGCTTAAACTAATAACGCACAAAAAATTAAATGTTACCATGTTTTTATTGAACACACCATGTAAACATTCACAGTGCAGGTGGAAAAAGAATGGTTGAACCCTTAGACTAATGACATCTCCAAGAGCTAATTGGACTCCTGTTGGCTGACACCTCGCTCCAATCAATGAGATGAGATGGGAGGTGTTGGTTACAGCTGCTCTGCTTTATAAAAAACACACACCAGTTCTGGGTTTGCTTTTCACAAGAAGCATTGCCTGAATGATGCCTCGCACAAAAGAGCTCTCAGAAGACCTACGATTAAGAATGGTTGACTTGCATGAAGCTGGAAATGGTTATAAAAGTATCTCCAAAAGCCTTGCTGTTCACCAGTCCACGGTAAGACAAATTGTCTATGAATGGAGAAAGTTCAGCACTGCTGCTACTCTCCCTAGGAGTGGCCGTCCTGTATAAATGACTGCAAGAGCACAGCGCAGACTGCTCAATGAGGTGAAGAAGAATCCTAGAGTGTCAGCTAAAGACTTACAAAAGTCTCTGGCATATGCCAACATCCCTGTTAGCAAATTTACGATATGTAAAACACTAAACAAGAATGGATTTCACGGGAGGATACCACAGAGGAAGCCACTCTATGTCGAATCTTCATGTCTCTATAATGTCGAATCTTTCCTTTCTATGTCAAATCTTTTTCTCTATGTCAAATCTTTCCTCTCTATGTCAAATCTTTTCTCTCTATGTCGGATCTTTTCTCTCTATGTCGAATCTTTTCCCTCTATGTCAAATCTTTCCTCTCTATGTCAAATCTTTTCTCTCTATGTCGGATCATTTCTCTCTATGTCGAATCTTTTCTCTCCGTGTCGAATCTTTTCTCTCTGTGTCGAATCTTTTCTCTCTGTGTCGAATCTTTCCTCTCTATGTCGAATCTTTTCTCTCTGTGTCGAATCTTTCCTCTCTATGTCGAATCTTTCCTCTCTATGTCGAATCTTTTCTCTCTATGTCGAATTTTCATGTCTCTATAATGTCGAATCTTTCCTCTCTATGTCAAATCTTTCCTCTCTATGTCAAATCTTTATGTCTCTATAATGTCGAATCTTTCCTCTCTATGTCAAATCTTTCCTCTCTATGTCGAATCTTTCCTCTCTATGTTGAATCTTTTCTCTCTATGTTGAATCTTTTCTCTCTATGTCGAATCTTTTCTCTCTATGTCAAATCTTTATGTCTCTATAATGTCGAATCTTTCCTCTCTATGTCGGATCTTTTCTCTCCTATGTCGAATCTTTTCTCTCTATGTCAAATCTTTATGTCTCTATAATGTCGAATCTTTCCTCTCTATGTCAAATCTTTTCTCTCTATGTCGGATCTTTTCTCTCTATGTCGGATCTTTTCTCTCTATGTCGAATTTTCAAGTCTCTATAATGTCGAATCTTTCCTCTCTATGTCAAATCTTTCCTCTCTATGTCGAATCTTTTCTCTCTATGTCAAATCTTTGTCTCTTTAATGTCGAATCTTTCCTCTCTATGTCGAATCTTTTCTCTCTATGTCAAATCTTTGTCTCTTTAATGTCGAATCTTTCCTCTCTATGTCAAATCTTTTCTCTCTATGTCAAATCTTTTCTCTTATGTCGAATCTTTTCTCTATGTCAAATCTTTCCTCTCTATGTCGAATTTTCATGTCTCTATAATGTCGAATCTTTTCTCTCTATGTCAAATCTATTCTCTCTAGGTCGAATCTTTTCTCTCGATGTCAAATCTTTATGTCTCTATATTGTCGAATCTTTCCTCTCTATGTCGAATCCTCTCTCTCTATGTCGAATCTTTTCTCTCGATGTCCAATCTTTTCTCTCGATGTCCAATCTTTTCTCTCTATGTCAAATCTTTCCTCTCTATGTCAAATCTTTCCTCTCTATGTCGACTCTTTCCTCTCTATGTCGGATCTTTTCTCTCTATGTCAAATCTTTATGTCTCTATAATGTCTAATCTTTCCTCTCTATGTCGAATCCTCTCTCTCTATGTCGAATCTTTTCTCTCGATGTCCAATCTTTTCTCTCGATGTCCAATCTTTTCTCTCTATGTCAAATCTTTCCTCTCTATGTCAAATCTTTTCTCTCTATGTCGAATCTTCATGTCTCTATAATGTCAAATCTTTTCTCTCTATGTCAAATCTTTTCTCTCTATGTCGAATCTTTCCTCTCTATGTCGAATCTTTTCTCTCTATGTCGAATTTTCAAGTCTCTATAATGTCGAATCTTTCCTCTCTATGTCAAATCTTTCCTCTCTATGTCGAATCTTTTCTCTCTATGTCAAATCTTTATGTCTCTATAATGTCGAATCTTTCCTCTCTATGTCAAATCTTTCCTCTCTATGTCAAATCTTTATGTCTCTATAATGTTGAATCTTTCCTCTCTATGTCAAATCTTTCCTCTCTATGTCGAATCTTTCCTCTCTATGTCGAATCTTTTCTCTCTATGTCGAATTTTCAAGTCTCTATAATGTCGAATCTTTCCTCTCTATGTCAAATCTTTATGTCTCTATAATGTCAAATCTTTCCTCTCTATGTCAAATCTTTCCTCTCTATGTCAAATCTTTTCTCTTATGTCAAATCTTTTCTCTCTATGTCGAATCTTTCCTCTCTATGTCGGATCTTTTCTCTCTATGTCGAATCTTTTCTCTCGATGTCAAATCTTTATGTCTCTATGTCGAATCTTTCCTCTCTATGTCGAATCTTTCCTCTCTATGTCGAATCTTTCCTCTCTATGTCGAATCTTTCCTCTCTATGTCGAATCCTCTCTCTATGACGAATCTTTTCTCTCGATGTCGAATCTTTTCTCTCGATGTCGAATCTTTTCTCTCGATGTCGAATCTTTTCTCTCGATGTCCAATCTTTTCTCTCGATGTCGAATCTTTTCTCTCGATGTCCAATCTTTTCTCTCTATGTCAAATCTTCATGTCTCTATGTCGAATCTTTCCTCTTTATGTTGAATCTTTTCTCTCTATGTAGAATAATCTCGGACTAATAGAGTTAGGTTAGGCACATTCCACGGCAGATTCGATAGACACAGATTGCTATTGTCACCGTCATGTAGAATCTTCTATCTATATCGAACTGTTGTCGCAACAAAATGAAAATAAAGCATTTTTTATGTCGGATCTTTCGGATTTCAGACTCTGCACGTTCGTTATCATTTGTTAAAACTAACGTGAAAATCCCCGAAATTCGGATAAAAATTTATTCGGATGAAACCGAATGTACATTCCATACCTGGAATTCATCTTTATAAGATTGGTAGAGTTGAGCGTTCGGGATTATAGACACTTATTCAATATTATTCTATTTCTCCAATGGAGTTACTGTTGACGTCTTCTCTCCTTTTTTTTCGGCGCTCGTGATTTATCCCCATCTGTTTATTGGATCTCTGGAAGGATCTTTCCTTTCAAGCCCGGCCAGAATGAAAAGGAACATCTTTCCTTATTGAATGCAGAGAACTGGGCTCAGCTGTGTTGGCAGGGTGGGGAAAGCAATGGGCCGCTCTCACATGTGCTACAAAGAGACG
Source organism: Rana temporaria (assembly GCF_905171775.1). NCBI lineage: Eukaryota > Metazoa > Chordata > Amphibia > Anura > Ranidae > Rana > Rana temporaria. The sequence continues at coordinate 5,381,989 of NC_053491.1, forward strand.
GCCCTTTCCTTGGCTCTATCTCCTGATCACATCCAGCACACGCGGCTTATCTTCATTCCTCTTCCGTCCAGGTAACATAAACCGAATCTACGGATCTGGGCCCGAGAGACGGAGGCCTTGCCGTGTGATTCCAAGGGTTTGGATCAGCTCCGTAATCGCTGGCTCCGGGGCAAAAGAATACAGAAGAAGAACAATCGCTTATCTTGCTGATCGGAATAATAACATGCAGAGTTATATAATGACTCGGATCAGCACACAAGGATACCGTGTGATATAATAAGGAGGTCAGCGTCCCTCGTCTGAACCCGCGTCCTTCTCACTCGTTGGTCCCGCCCGTATGATACCCTCCCGGGGTCTGAGAAGACCTTTGTGTATGGAAGTCGGGGGATTTCACCTTCTGTTTGCTGAGTACATAGACAGTTGTATTAACCATTTGAGACGTGTTTTTGAAGAATTTTCATTGAACTTTTCCATACATAACCAAGCGACAGGTTCTCTTGAAGAGGAACTTCAGTCCTTCCCTTTACATTGTTTTCTACCTTCCTTTATCTGTACCCAGGGCTGGGATAAGGGGGGGGGGCAGGAGGGGAGGGTGCCCTGGGCACTGGTATCTTGGGAGATTGTGGGAGGGAGGGGGGTGGTTTGTGTTGGGAAAGGGAATTTGGAGGGTGGCAGGGGACAAGAATTGATCTATAAGGGGAAATTAGGGGTGTGTGCTAGGAATGGTGATGTGGGGGGGGGGGGGGTTTGTGTGGGAGGGGGAGATGGTAGCAGAGAAGTTGAGCTAGGAGGGGGGATTGGAGGGGTTTGTGCTATAAGAGGTAGAGGGGGAGGGAATTTGTGCTAGGAGTTTTTTTTTTTTTTGGGGGGGGGGGGAATTGTGCTAGTAGGGATGATTGGGGGGTATTTATGCTAGAAGGGGAAATGAGGGGGGGTTCTTAGTAGGGGGTCCCACTGACACCAATGATGGGGCACTATTTCTCCCACTGGCATCGTTAATGGGGCACTAATCCTCTCACTTACACCAATGATGGGACACTATTCCTCCCACTGACACCAATGATGGGACACTATTCCTCCCACTGATACCAATGATGGGGCACTATTCCTGCCGCTGACACCAATGATGGGCCACTATTCCTCCCACTGATATCAGTGATGGGGCACTATTCCTCCCACTGATATCAATGATGGGACACTATTCCTCCCACTGACACCAATGATGGGCCACTATTCCTCCCACTAATACCAATGATGGGGCACTATTCCTCCCACTGATACCAATGATAGGACACTATTCCTCCCACTGATGCCAATGATGGGGCACTATTCCTCCCACTGATACCAATGATAGGACACTATTCCTCCCACTGACACCAATGATGGGGCACTATTCCTCCCACTGATACCAGTGATGGGACACTATTCCTCCCACTGATACCAGTGATGGGGAGCTATTCCTCCCACTGACACCAATGATGGGACACTATTCCTCCCACTGACACCAATGATGGGGCACTATTCCTTCCACGAATACCAATGATGGGGCACTATTCCTCCCACTGATACCAATGATGGGGCACTATTCCTCACACTGACACCAATGATGGCTACAGTCTGCCCCCCCCCTAAAGTCTGAAGGACAGTAAACTGGTGTCTAGTTTAGAAAGTTTGGAGAGTCCTGACCCAGAACCTTGCAGTAGGCAGGGAGAAGCAATCAAACCTGCAGCCTGTGAGACACAGATCAGCCCAAAGCAATCAACAACTGCTCCACCAATTACAGAGGAGCCAAAAATAACTGGATTCGCCTCGTCCTCCTATCTAGGCGGGTGCCATGACTGTGCCCACAGGGTGAGCGCCCACCTTCATAGAATAGTGTTTGCTTCCGGGTGATTCACAAATCTTCAGACACTTCTCTCCATGAACAATGTCCTCATTATTATTATACAGGATTTATATCTCGCACATTATTTATATTCTCTTCTCAATTTTATTTCCACCAGAGATCTGAAGAACAACCTGATCAGTAGAATGGAGCCGGGATCTTTTCTGGGACTTTCACAGTTAAAACGCCTGTAAGTATGAGATGTGAGAGATCCGATCCGACACAACACGCGGGTTACTTTGTAGCAAATTTAGGCCTCATGCACACAGTGTGAATCTTTCCGCGTAGACGCGGTCGGAATTTTCACCGGAAAAATAGAGAACCTGCTCTCCGTCGGAAATTTCGATGGGAAAAGTCAGATGGGGCGTACGCACGGTCGGAAAATGCGATGAAAAGCTCCCATCGGACTTTTTTCATCGGAAATTCCGACCGTGTGTACGCGCCATTTGTGTTACAAATAGGGTTGTCCCGATACCACATTTTTAGGACCGAGTACAAGTACTGATACTTTTCTTCAAGTAATCGCCGATACCGAATACCGATACTTTTAAAAAAAATATGTGTCCATGTGTCCCCAAATGCAGCCTTGTGTCCTCAAATGCAGCCTTCTGTCCCCAAATGCAGCCTTCTGTCCCCAAATGCAGCCTTGTGTCCCAAAATGCAGCCTTGTGTCCCCAAATGCAGCCATGTGTCCCCAAATGCAGCCTTGTGTCCCCAAATGCAGCCTTGTGTCCCCAAATACAGCCTTGTCCCCAAATGCAGCTTTGTGTCCCCAAATGCATCCATGTGTCCCCAAATGCAGCCATGTCCCCAAATGCAGCCTTGTGTCCCTAAATGCAGCCATGTGTCCCCAAATGCAGCCTTGTGTCCCCAAATGCAGCTTTGTGTCCCTAAATGCAGCCATGTGTCCCCAAATGCAGCCTTGTGTCCCCAAATGCAGCCATGTCCCCAAATGCAGCTTTGTGTCCCCAAATGCATCCATGTGTCCCCAAATGCAGCCATGTCCCCAAATGCAGCCTTGTGTCCCTAAATGCAGCCATGTGTCCCCAAATGCAGCCTTGTGTCCCCAAATGCAGCCATGTCCCCAAATGCAGCCTTGTGTCCCCAAATGCAGCCTTGTGTCCCCAAATGCAGCCATGTCCCCAAATGCAGCTTTGTGTAGGTCTCCAGAGAAAGCCAAATCCCTCCACCACCCCTTCGCCGCCGTCTAGTTGATCAGCGCGCGGGGAACATAACAGCTTTCATTTCAATAGCTGTGTGTTCCGCCGCGGCGCGTCGTCATATATAGCCCCACCCCCTTGTCCGGGCACTTTGATAGACAGATCACCCGTCCAATCTGGGAATGGGTGATCTGTCTATCAAAGTGCCCGGACAAGGGGGAGGGGCTATATATGACGACGCGCGGCGGCGGAACACACAGCTATTCAAATTATAGCTGTTATGTTCCCCGAGCGCTGATCAACTAGACGGCGGCAGCGGCAGCAGTTGTCCTCTCCTCCATTAGTGACATATTTTACATACCCGAGGACTGCTCTGCTCTCCGCCCGCTCTCCGCCTCCTCTCAGCCTCCTCTCCGCCCGCTCTCCGCCCCCTCTCAGTCTCCTCTCCGCCCCCTCTCAGTCTCCTCTCCGCCCACTCTCCGCCTCCTCTCCGCCCGCTCTCCGCCCCTCTCAGACCAAAAAGAAGTATCGGTGAAGTATCGGGAGCATTTGCGTGAGTACAAGTACTCACGCAAATGCTCAGTATCGGTCCCGATACTAGTATCGGTATCGGGACAATCCTAGTTACAAATATGCTGGATTTTTTTTCCGGACAGAACTTGGCGCAAAAAAATGCCTCTGGGAACCCGCCTTCTGACCTTTGACCTCTGGGGGAGGTCCCTGTTCCAATTCCTGAGTCCTAGCCATATTTTTCAATGGGAAACCCTAACCCCTAACAGTAACCCTAACTCCTAACCCTAACTCTAAGGCCCCTTTCACATTGGGACGTTTTTCATGCGGTACAGCGCTAAAAATAGCGCTGCTATACCGCATGAAAAATCATGCCCTGTACTCTTCAATGTGAAAGCCCGAAGGCTTTCACACTGAAGCGGCGCGCTAGCAGGAACGCTCCAAAAGTCCTGCTAGCCGCTTCTTTACCGCGGTATAGGAGCGGTGTGTTCACCGCTCCTATACCGCGCCTTCCCATTGAAATCAATGGGAAAGCGCGGTAATACCGCTGTAATACCGCGGTAATACCGCCACAACGCGGGCGGTATTAACCCTTTTTCGGCCGCTAGCGGGGGTTAAAACCTCACCGCTAGCGGCCGAATATCGCGGTAAAAACGATGGTATAGCCGCGCTACAAATAGCAAGGCTATACCGTCACCGCGGCTGACGCTTCAGTGTGAAGCCAGCCTTACCCTTAACCCTAAGCGCGCGCAAGATGCTTACCCCGACTTGTTCATTCCCCAACTTAGTTGGGGTAGGCAGTACACTTTGGTGGGTGTGGGTCAGCCACACCCTGTGACCTTTGACCTCTGGGAACCCGCCTTTTGACCTTTGACCTTTGGGGAGGTCCCTGTTCCAATTCCTGAGTCCTAGTCATATTCTTCAATGGCAAACCCTAACCCCTAACAGTAACCCTAACTCCTAATCCTAACCCTTAACCCTAAGCGCGCGCAAGACGCTTACCCCAACTTGTTTATTCCCCGACTTAGTTGGGGTAGGCAGTACACTTTGGTGGGTGTGGGTCAACCACGCCCTGTGACCTTTGACCTCTGGGAACCCACCTTTTAACCTTTGACCTCTGGGGGAGGTCCCTGTTCCAATTCCTGAGTCCTAGCCATAGTCTTCAATGGGAAAACCTAACCCTAGGCCCTAACCCTAGCCCTAACCCTAGGCCCTAACCCTAGCCCTAACCCTAGCCCTAACCCTAGGCCCTAACTCTAGCCCTAACCCTAAACCTAGGCCCTAACTCTTAACCCTAACCCCTAACCCTAGGCCCTAACCCTAGGCCCTAACCCTTAACCCTAACCCCTAACCCTAGGGCCTAACCCTAGCCCTAACCCTAAACCTAGGCCCTAACCCTAGGCCCTAACCCTAGGCCCTAACCCTAGGCCTGTTCACACCTGAGCGTAGCAGAAAAGCAGAAAGGGGTGAGTATTTATGTCCACTTTTCTGCAAACGCGTAAAAAAAAAAACTTGCTAAAACGCTCAACGCCATTATTTCTTACTGCATCTGTGCTCAATGCCATACGTGCAAAAAAACACGCGCGTACATACGCAACATTGAGGCCCCCGTTTACACCAGTGTTAATTTTGGCAACAAATTTTCGATTTAGTTTTAGTCTTAGGACTAAAAATGGCATTTTAGTTTTAGTCACATTTTAATCTTCTGCAATTGTCTTAGTTTTAGTCGACTAAAATCTCCGGTACATTTTAGTCGACTAAAACTAATTTTATTCGTCTAAAATCGAATGGGTATAATTAAATTGTAAATGCGTTAGTTAAACATTTCTCTACAATTTCCAAACTCATTACAGTGTACAGTTTACTGCCGGAGTGAAGAATCGAATATGTTATTATTTATGGTATTGAGATGTGAAAATTTTGAAGTCAAATTTCAATTTAGTCTTATAGCTAGATTCAGGATGGCGGGCGCATACTTACGGCGGCGTAGCTTAAGGCATTTAGGCTACGCCGCCGTAAGTTAGCGAGGCAAGTACATGATTAACAATGTACTTGCCTGCTAAGTTACGGCGGCGTAGCCTAAAGCGGGCGGGCGTAAGGGCGCCCAATTCAAATTTGGCTGAGGGGGCGTGTTTTATGATAATTAGGCTTGACCCGACGTGATTGACGTTTTTTTGCAACTGCGCATGCACCGTGCGCCTACATTTCGAGTGCATTGCGGCTAAGTCCGCCGCACGGGCCTATTGATTTAGACGTGGAGGTAAGCGACGTAAATCCCGATTCATGGACGACTTACACAAACGACATAAAATTTTCGAATTTCGACGCAGGAACGGCGGCCATACTTAACATTACTATTCCATCTATTTGATGGAATAACTTTAGGCCGCTAATGCGTTACGTAAACGGCGTATCTGTACTGCGTCGGCCGGGCGTACCTTCGTGAATAGGCGTATCTACTGATTTACCTATTCTACGCCGACCGCAATGGAAGCGCCACCTAGCGGTCAGCCTAAAAATTACACTTTAGTATACGAGGGTGTAAGACACTTACGCCGCTCGTATCTGAGCCTAATTTAAGCGTATCTAGTTACCAGAATACGCTTAAATTAGCGCGGGCGCACATTCAGACTTAGGCTGGCGTATCTACTGATACGCCGTCCTAAGTCTCTCTGAATCTGGCTAATTGGTGTAAATTGGGTCGCGCAATGATACGGCGGCGCAGCGTATCGTATTTACGCTACACTGCCGTAACTTACAGGAGCAAGTGCAGTATTCACAAAGCACTTGCTCCGTAAGTTGCGGCGGCGTAGCGTAAATGGGGCCGGCGTAAGCGCGCCTAATTCAAATGTGGAAGGGGGGGCGTGTTTATGTAAATATATGATGACCTGAGGTGATTGACGTTTTGTACGGACGTACGACGTAAATAAATTGCGCCGGGGCGTACGTACGTTTGTGAATCGGCGTATCTAGGTAATTAGCATATTCTACGCCGACAACAACGGAAGCGCCCCTAGCGGCCAACGTTATATTGCACACAATTCTACGCCGCCGCAATCAAGTTACGTCGGTGGAGGAAGACTATTTTTTCAGCGTAACTGCCTTTGTGAATCGGCGTAACGTTACGCGGGCGCGGAATTCAAATTACGGCGGCGTATCTGGAGATACGCCGCCGCAAAAGGTACCTGAATCTACCCCACTGTTATGAGGCGTACTCAATGTTAAGTATGGCCGTCGTTCCCGCCTCGCATTTTGAATTTTTTACGTCGTTTGCGTAAGTCGTTCGCGAATAGTGATTTGCGTAGAATGACGTCACCGTCTTAAACATTGGCTTGTTCCGGTTTCATTTCAAGCATGCGCACTGGGATACCCCCACGGACGGCGCGTGCGCAGTTAAAAAAAAAAAACCTTGTTTACGTCGGGTCACGACGTATTTACATAAAACACGCCCCCATCACAGAGATTTGAATGCCGCGCCATTATGCCGCCAAAGATACACTACGCCGCCGTAACTTACGGCGCAAATTCTTTGTGGATTTGAAAAAAAAAAATAAGTTACGGCGGCGTAGTGTATCTTAGATACGCTGCGCCCGGCTGAGAGAAGCGCCGAGGTACGTGGATCTGCCCCTTAGTCTTTTGACTAAAATGGCATTTTAGTTTTGGTTGTGTTTTAGTAGACTAAACTAGTATTCATTTAGTCGACTAAATTAACACTGGTTCACACTTGAGCGTCACGACTGCCTTATGTTTTTAGTGCGTTTTTTTTTCCTCGTATGTTTTTGGAGCAGTTTCCAGACCTCCCCCCGCTCCAAAATTGCGCTAAAGAACTTCATGTACCAATATCACACTGAAAATGACCAAAACGTATGTCTTCTTCATCCTCCTACTTCCTCTTCCTTGTACCCTTCCTGCCGCCCGCCGGGCCGTTCCTGACCGATCTCTTTTCTCTTCCAGGGACGTCTCCAACAACAGAATTGGCTGCGTCATTCCGGCCGCGTTCCAAGGACTGAGCAGTCTGGGCCGCCTGTATGTAAATATACAACAAAATGTATATATGAAGTATACTGTATACCATACCCAACCAAATGTATATAAAATATATATACTATACATAGGTGAAATTCCCCCCGGGGGCTTTTGAGTGACATACTGTGAAACGTATATTAAATTCAAAGACATGGAAATGTATAAAAGAGATCTTTACTAGGTTTCTGTATCACGAGTAATGAAGATGCAGATAGTTGTAATATTAAATACATTCAGGTTACAGACAGTTGGAGACCTATCTCAACAATGATTGAATATTAAATGATACAATGGAATAATATATAGTGCCATTGATCAAGTAGCTTCCATAAGAATACCCCGACGCGTTTCGACCACAATTTGGTCTTCTTCAGGGGGATTTGTATTCTGGAAAGATGTAAAAAAAAATATGTTAGGATACTAACATTCAAGCAAAATGCTGGCACCCATAGTACAGGTAGTGGGGATATATTTAGCGCTCGAAGCATATAAGAGATGACATGTAACCAGAGATGATGGCCGTGGTGCAGACAAAGGATCCCAATATCCCCATGATTTATCATGGGGATATTGGGATCCATTGAAAAAAACTTGGCTGGCCTGCACAGAGTCCTGTCTTGGTATTCTGACACCTTAAGGGGTCCTTTCAATGGAACTAAGGGGCCAAGCCCAACCCATGAAAAACAACCCCACACCATAATCCCCCCTCCACCAAATGATATGGACCAGTGCACAAATCAAGGTCCATAAAGACATGGATGAGCGAGTTTGGGGGGGGTGGAGGAACTTGACTGGCCTCAACCCGATAGAACACCTTTGGGATGAATTTGAGTGGAGACTGCGAGCCAGGCCTTCATGTCCAATATCAGTGCCTGACCTCATAAATACGCTTCTGGAAGAACGGTCAAACATTCCCATAGACACCATTCCTAAACCAGTATTCCAACATGATAACGACCCCAAACACACCTCCAAGACCACCACTGCCTTGCTAAAGAAGCTGAGGGTAATTATTGTCTCAGGACTTCCGTTTCCGGGACGGTGGTGTGAGCATGGAGGAGTGAACGCACGCTAGTGAGGAGAGCTCTGAGTCCGTGGTGCGTTGAAGCAGGAGATCGACAGTTCCGGGACCCCTCTACCCCCTCGACCCCCATCGAAAGTTTGCGGTGAGCAGGGGGGGAGAGTGCAGCACCTGAACGACGGTTCCGACACCCTCATACCCCTATCGAAAGTCGGCGGTGAGCGGGTGGAGAGCGCAGTACCTGACGGAGGTTCCAAACAGCTGATGTCGCGGCGGGGAAAGAGCCAAGGAAGACGCGTAGGAGGTGTTCAAGCCCCCTGCCACTCATACATCACACGCTACATGACGGTGAGGAGGGGAGGTGAGCAGCAGGAGGAAGCCGTCGGAAGTAGGGCTCTGAGAAGGGAATCAATATCTGAAAGTCTCCTCAAGGCTGCAGCGGTAACAGCGACTCAGAATACACTGGTATCTGTAACTGTTTCAGACTTGCCGGTGATAAAAGGACAACAGTGGACTGCTGGTGAGGAGTTGGTAACTGCATCAGAACCAGTCCTTAGCCCAGCTACCTCGGTGGTCAGAGCGGTGAACAACACAGTTGACTTGTGCAATATAGGTGAGACTGAGAGACCCCCAGTGGAGGGGTGGACGGAGGTGGCCTCAGAAGCAACAGCGTGGAATAAAGGTACTTTTGAAACACCTATACTGTTACGGCCTGCTTTGCTGGAAATAGCTGACAATATAGCGGGGGATATGAATAAGGGGTCTAGAGAGTATACAAAGGCACCATCTGTAGTAGCACTAATGTCTACAACCCCTATATCCCCTGCACCATCCCCACCTCTAAACCAGAGGGAGAAGGGTGCAACAAGTGATGAATTATTAAGTTCTAAAGAGAGCGAGCATACATCAGAAGAAGTCATGCAGTCTAGCATACAGAATGTACAGAGTATGCCCGATACGGGGGACATATCTGAATCAGAGCTGATACCTGATATGCGCCAGTTAAGCAGGCTTATTCAGGCTCTCCCAACCAGAGACGATATTCAGAAAATGTTAACGTTAATGACGAGTACTTGGAAAGAAGAGTTGGAAGAAGTCCGGATAAAGGTGGGGGTGGGGGAGCAAAAAGTGGGCATATTGGAGGAGCAACAAGTGGTCGTGGACTTCAGATTGGGGGTACTAGAAGAAAAGTGGGAGAAACAGCAACAGCAGCTGGTCAGATTGCAGTTAAATGCTGAAGAGGCAGATAACAGAAGTAGAAGGAATAATGTACGCATAAAAGGAATACCAGAAAGTTGTGAGGGGGCGGCGTTAAGGGAAGCTGCTTTGGCCATCTTTAATAAAATTCTAAAAAAAAGCTCAGGCTCCCCTTTGGAGCTAGACAGGGTACATAAGGTCCCAACAACAAGGAATCCAGATCAGACTAACCCTCGTGATGTGTTATGTCGTATACACTTCTATAGAGAAAAAGAAGAAATTCTCAGGGAAGCATGGAAAGAAGGACCGGTGATCTGGGAGGGGGCGAATATACAAATATTTCCGGATTTATGTTGGCAAACTAAAGCACGACGGCGCTTGTTAAGGCCCCTACTAGAACATATTCGCGGTCAAGGAGCCATATACAGATGGGGGTTTCCGTTGGCCGTCAATGTGAAAAAAGAAGGAAGGAACTTTAATCTAAGAGAACCGTCCCAGCTCCCAGCGCTTTTTGAATTTTTGGGGTCAACACCAATAGCAGTCCCTAACTGGTTAGAGCTGCCAGTCACAGCTGAAAGAGAGCCTAGATAAACTGTGGTAAGGGAAGGTTAAAAGGGGTAAGACAGTAGAGGACATGGGGGAGTTCCCCACCCCAATTCTGAAGAGAAAGAGGAGATGGAGAGACCTATGGAAGATGACCCCTCTCAAGGGAAAGTGTATTTTTATGTGTTTTTTTTTCTCCCCTTTTTTCATTTTTATTTCTTTTTTGGCACTCTCTCTCTCTCTCTCTTTGTCTCTACCCGACCCATTTGGGGGGAGGCCTACTGGAGAGTATATCTTTTTTTTTTTTTTTTTTTTTTTTTTGTTCGTGGTGATTCTTGAGGTTCATACCCATATCCGACTGTTTTTTTTTGTTGAAGACCTTATTCTTTTTCTTTTTTCTTTTTTGGGAACACTCGGACTTGGTTTGGGAGGGAAGGTACTATCCCCATGTGGGGAAGGCTATAAGTTAAGAGTGGAATATTTCTGAGTGACGGGGCTTTATTGGCCCGATCATATGTGTATATATGTGTATATATGTGTATAAACTTATAGATGCTCCCTTTGCTCCTCCTCCCTGAGGTGGGTCTATTATGGGGGAAATAGAGCACTAGGGAAATGACAGAGGAAAGATCCAGAAAATAGGTGGGCTAGTAGGCCAGTATCTCCAGCCACGCTCTTTTTTTTTTTTTTTTTTTTTGGGGGGGGTTTAAGGGGGGGGTTTGTGAGGGGAGGGGCAGGGAGGGGGGGTTGTATCAAAAAAAAAAGGAAAAAGAAGGGGGGTGGGGGGCGTTTTGAGGAGAACGGTTTTTTGGGGGGGGGGTTTCACTAAGTCACTATGTCACTAGAGCCCTAGATCTGTTTGATTTAAAGATCAGGGAAGGTATAATATAAGACACACTGAGTCTATAAATAGGGGGAGGGGTTGGATGGGATGGGATGGGCAAAGGTATAAGGTGGTTCACTACTAGGGGAGACTAGGGATGTGGGGAAATCGAGTATTGAAGAAGGGGGGGGGGGGTTTTTTCTTTTTTGATTAGAGGAGTCCCAATAAAAGGCTGACACATTCACATCTACACACTTTGAAACACTAAAGGCCAATAGGCCATGATACTTTTTTGGAATAGGACATAGAGGTGGGAGGGAAGGGTAAGGGGTAAGGGAAGATGGTATAGGGGTAGGTGGGGAGGGTAAGAGTGGGTGAGAGAGTGTTGGGGATAATAGGGGCCTAATAAGAAGACCTAGTAGGAAAACGAAGGAAGAAGGAAGAGGCAAGGGTAAGGGAAGGGAAAGGGGAATAGAACCTTCTTTTTTCTTTCTCCTTTCTTGGTGGAGACACAAGAGGGGGGGACAGACATAAAGAGTTAAGATATGGGTTAGGAGGTTAGGAGAGAGAGAGTGGAGAGGGGGGGAGTTTAGAAGTACGTTGGGGGTAACATGTTAATAGGGGTTTAAAAGGTGAAGAAGAATGAAGACAGGGAAAGAGGGGAAAAAAAAAAAAAAAAGAAATTTTTACCTCTAAATGGTAGACAGTTAGACAGAGATTTATATGTCTAAAAGGTGCTTATATAGTATATGTATACAATTGAATATGTCTAAGCGGTAAGGTCTTTATGAAGGGGGGGATATCCCATTTCTCGTGTGCTCGACTAGAATTGAGGGGTGGAGGGGACTGAAAGGGGTAAATCAGGGAAACGCACCCGGACTTACAATAGGGCGTGACTCTCCTCGGTGCTCACACACCTTAGCCCACTAAAGCGCCTCTCCTCCGTGTGGAGGGAAGTCGGAGACGCTTAATTTTTTTTTTTTTTTTTTTTTTTTTGTCCTCACTGGGATCCTAGGGGACCAACCGGTTTGAAGGACTAGAGAAAATATACATTTTTTTTTTTTTTTCTCTCTTTCCTCTCTCTCGTCTTTTCTCCCTCTCCCCTCTCTCGCCCGTCTTTTCTCCCTCTTTTGGGGGGGACTCCCTTATCTTTTAGCCCTTTATTTCCTCATTGGGCACCTCTATTAGTTTCCCAAGGAGCCACGTGATTGAGATTTTTAAAATGGCTAAGATCAATTTGATGTCTTATAATGTAAAAGGGTTAAATAACCCTGAGAAAAGAGCTAAATTGTTAGCAGAACTATGGAGACTAAAGACACAGGTCGTCTTTCTCCAAGAGACTCATTTTAAGAAAAATAAAAACCCAAAACTGGGCAATCATAGATTTCCAATAGTCTATCAGAGTTCCTCATCGACAACAAAGACGAAGGGGGTGGCAATTATGCTATCAAAGACGATTAGATGGAAAGAACTAAAGGTAATTCAGGATGAGGAAGGGCGTCTACTTATAGTAAAAGGATACCTAAACGACCAGAAAGTAACTCTGGTTAATGTCTATATGCCTAATGAAGGACAGATTGCAGCGTTGGAGAAATACATTAATGTGATTCAGTTGAATGCAGAAGGAAGAATCATATTGGCAGGGGATTTGAATATGGCCCTAGACCCTATCCTAGATACATCTAAGGGAACATCACACCTATCATATAGCAAATTAAGTAAAGCAAAGCGTCTGCTACAGAGGATACAGGTGGTAGATAGTTGGAGGACTAGTCATACCCATGAGAGAGACTACACCTTTTTTTCAGCCAAACATAAAACATATTCCCGAATAGACTATATATTTGTATCACAGAATATTTTACAGAATATTGTGGAGGCCTCCATTGGATCATTTACAATTTCTGATCACTCACCAACAAATTGTAAACTGGAATGGGGAGAACCTGTAGCTCGCGAGTGGCACTGGAAAATCAACGAGTCCCTTCTGAAAGACCCAGAATATGAGGAAAAAATAGTTCAGGAAATGGAAGGGTTCTTTTCTGATAATGAGGTGGGAGAGGTGTCGCCTAGCTGTATTTGGGAAACGCATAAATGCTTTATGAGAGGGATTTTAATCTCAATGGGAACACAAAGGAAACGTAAGATAGGGAGACAGATAGAAACATTACTGGGAGAAATTCGTAAATTAGAAAATGTACATAAAAAAACGTTGGCTATTCAGATTGAGGAGAAGCTGAGGCAGACACGAGATGAACTAAATCTGTTACTAACAGACAACGCAAAAGCCTCACTAAAAAGAGGTAAACGTGCCTTCTATGAATATGGCAATAAGCCGAGTAGAATGCTAGCGAGGGCTTTAAGAGAAACGAGGAACCAAAATCATATAGATGGCATCAAAACAACAGGAGATAGGATAGTGAAATCCTCACAAGAAATTGCAAAAGTATTTAAAAATTATTATACGAAATTATATCAACTAAAAGAAGAGAGGGATACAGGAAAGATGAGTAGGCAGGAGGAGAAGATAAAGGAATATATAGAGAAGGCGGGAATGCCGAAATTAGCAGAGGAAATTGGGAGAGATATGGAAGGGCCGATTACGGCCGAAGAATTCACAAATACTCTTAAATTGCTAAAAACAGGTAAAGCCCCCGGCCCCGACGGGTTTACCCTCTTTTACTATCGGACCTATGCAGAAAAATTGATGCCAAGATTTTTAAAAGCATATAACGCGATAAGAGAAGGACAGGGGATACCGGAGGAAGCCCTTATGGCACATATAGCGGTTATACCCAAGGAGGGAAAAGATTTAACACTATGTTCCAATTATCGCCCTATATCGTTATTAAACGTTGACTTGAAGATCTTTACAAAAATTCTAGCAAATAGAATATTACCACATATCCCTGATTTGATACACCAAGATCAGGTGGGATTTACCCCAGGAAGGGAAGGCAGGGAAAATACGATGCGGGTGATTAACGCGATCCATCTCTCCCAGGTATCCAAGAAAGCACTAGTTCTGGTATCCACCGACGCTGAAAAAGCGTTTGATAGGGTCGACTGGAAATTCTTAAAAGCAATTATAAAATATATCGGCTTGGGGGAGGGGATGCAAAGATGGGTTATGAGCCTATATTCACAGCCGAAAGCTAGAATAAAGATAAACGAGACTATGTCGGAACCCTTTGAGATACGGAATGGGACGCGGCAAGGCTGTCCCCTGTCACCAATTATTTTTATTTTGACACTTGAACCCTTTTTGAGGACGATAAGGTTGAATACCGATATTAGAGGCATCTGTGTAAAGGGAGGAATATACAAGTTAGCTGCTTTTGCGGATGATTTGATGTTTTCTCTTACGGAACCTGTTTTATCTCTTCCCCCATTGCTGGCTGAGATTGCTGAATATGGCGCGCTATCAAATTTTAAAGTAAACTATGACAAGTCGGAGGCAATGGGGGTGGAGATGAATATGGTACAACAACGACAATTAGCCGCCTCTTTTCCATTTAAATGGACAAATTCTCATATTGGATATCTGGGGACTAAAATCCCGAAGAAACTAAATAGAATCTTAGAGCTTAATTTAGCACCGTTGACAAGGCAAATAAAACGTGATTTACAGAAATGGGATAAGGAGGTTTTTACCTGGTTTGGCAGGGTCAATATTATAAAGATGAATGCAATGCCTAGGATATTATATCTATTACAGACACTCCCTACCAGTATACCTCAAGGGTTCCTGAAAGAGATTAGAATGAAGTTTGCGGGATTCATATGGGCAGGGAAACCAGCCAGAGTCAGAAGAGATATCTTAACTTTACCTAAAGAAAAAGGGGGCATAGGTCTCCCAGATCCACTCGCATACTATGAGGCTGTACATTTGTCAAGAGTCCTTGATTGGTGTGTTACCCCGAAGATCAAACCATGGATCCTCTTAGAACAGGCAATGATAGAAATACCGTTGGAAGGACTAATTTGGCTTTCTAAATCCATTTTACCACAATCAGTTAAAAAGCATCCAACAATAGGGACGACAATCAATGTGGTGAAAAAAGTATTTAGAAAATCAAATGATGAAACAGAAGCAAATCCTCTGACTCCGGTCCTGGGAAACCCGGCATTTATGCCGGGTGTAAACGACCCAGGGTTCGAGAATTTAAAAAGACAAGGCAAAACCAGATTGATTCACTTTCAGAAGGAAAATCGGGTAATGACATGGGAGGAAATTGAAAGTGAACTAGCAGAGGTTCTAGAACCATTCAGGCGAAGACAGCTAAGGGGTTTCCTGCGATCAATACAGAGCCAGACAACAGTGAGGACGAGTTTGTCGGAATTTGAGAAATTGTGTCTTAAGGGAGAGGCGGTGAGACATTCGTTATCAATATTTTACTCCCTGGTAAATGAACTTAAAGCTCCACAAGAAATAGGCTTTATACATGCTTGGGAGAGAGACCTAGGGGTAACTTTTACAGAGAACCAGAAGGGAAAATTTTTTGAGTTTAATCATAAAGCCTCTCTAGCATCCAAATATCAGGAGGGAGGATATAAGATCCTGAGTAGGTGGTATAAGACCCCGGAAGTTTTAAACCAAATTTTTCCACAAGCGTCAAATCTTTGTTGGCGATGTTTAAAAGAAGAAGGAACTCTGATACATATTTTTTGGAACTGTGAAGGAGTGAAAGAATTTTGGAGGATGGTGTCTGAGGAAATAGAAGAGATAACTGAAATGTCTCTTGGAGAGAACCCAGCGGTCTACCTGTTGTTAGACATCCCTATATCAGTAGTTAAGTATAAAAAATCTTTGGTAAGACACTTACTAATAACAGCTAGAGCTTGCATCCCAGCTTTATGGAAGAGCACGTGTTCACCAAGTAGACCTCAATGGCATGAAAAAATCAGGGAAATCCAATGTATGGAAAATCTCACGATGGCTCTGAGGGAACAGGAGGGGAAGTATAGGGAGATATGGGCTCCCTATGATAGGTATAGGGAACGAGGGGAGTAGGGGGGGGGGAGAGGGAGGAACTGAAAGTATTGTGGTTTTTTTTTTTTGTTTTTTTTTTTTTTTTTTTTTTTTTTTTTTTTTTTTTTTTTTTTTTGCCCGGGCTCGGGAAGGTTTTTGGACAAGGGGTCCGGACGTTGGGGTGGGTGAGAGGGAGATTGGGTTTCTCAATTCCTTAAACAGAGAGAGGACAGGTTAAATGTCCCGGGGGAATAGGAAATAAGAAGAACGAGGAATTATTTTTGATTTATATGGTAGTATATGTGCTAGAAGCAGTTAAGCTTAGAGATAGGTCAGGAACAAGTATAATGTATAGTGGTTGGATTGTTGGTTTTTGTTTTCTGATATGATAATATCCCTGTTCTTATGGAATTGTGAAATGAGGAAAAATGAAAAATAAAGAATTTATAAAAAAAAAAAGAAGCTGAGGGTAAAGGTGATGGACCGGCCAAACATGTCTCCAGACCTAAACCCTACTGATCATCTGTGGGGGATCCTCAAAACGGAAGGGGGAGGAGCACAAGGTCTCCAACATCCACCAGCTCTGTGATGTCGTCATGGGGGAGGGGAAGAGGACTCCGGTGACAACCTGTGAAGCTCTGGTGACCTCAATGCCCAAGAGGGTGAAGGCCGTGCTGGAAAAAAATGGCGGCCACACAAAATATTGACACTTTGGGCCACAATTTGGACATTTTCACTTAGGGGTGTACTCACTTTTGTTGCCAGCAGTTTAGACATTAAAACACATATACATTGGACAGAATAGGAAATAGTATGGAGAAACCTTGTGGACGGCCTTCCCGGAAGAGGAGAAGCTGTTATCGCTGCAAAGGGCGGAGCCAACTCAATATTGAACCCAACAGATCAAGACTGGGATGCCATTAAAGTCCATGGGCCGGATTTAGATACTTTGAAGCATCTTTAGGTACGGCGTAACGTATCTCAGATCCGTTACTCCGCCGTAAATTAGGGCGCAAGTTCTGTATTCAGAAAGAACTTGCGCCCTTAGTTACGGCGGCATAACGTATGTTGTCAGGCCTAAGCCCGCCTAATTGAAATGGGGATGATGTGGGCGTGTTTTATTTAAATGAATGGTGACCCCGCGTACTTGACGTATTTAACGAACGGCGTTCGTAAAAAAAATCCCAGTGCGCATGCTAGAAATTACGCCTCAAATAGTCAATGCTTTCCGCGTGAACGTAACTTACGCACAGCCCTATTCACGTACGACTTACGCAAACTACGTAAACTACGCAAAATTCGACGCTGTCCTGACGTCCATACTTAACATTGGCTACGCCTCATATAGCAGGGGTAACTTTACGCCGGAAAAAGCCTAACGTAAAAGAATGCACCGGCCGGACGTACGTTTCTGAATCGGCGTATCTACCTAATTAGCATATTCATCGCGTAACTATACGGAAGCGCCACCTAGCGGCCAGCGTAAATATGCAGCCTAAGATACGACGGTGTAAGACACTTACGCCGGTCGGATCTTAGGGAAATCTATGCGTAACTGATTCTACGAATCAGGCGCATAGATACGACCGCGCACACTCAGAGATACGACGGCGTATCCGCAGATACGCCGTCGTATCTCCTTTCTGAATCTGGCCCCATGTGCGTGTAAAGGTAGGTGTCGAAATACTTTTGACAATATAGTGTATGTCCTATATCACCAATAGACTCCTAAACCTTGTGGACGGCCTTCCCAGAAGAGGTGAAGCTGTTATAGCTGCAAAGGGCGGAGCCAACTCAATATTGAACCCTCCGGACTAATGCCGCGTACACACGGTCGTTTTTTGTGATGAAAAAAAAACGTAATTTTTAAAAACGTCATTTAAAATGACCGTGTGTGGGGGAAACGTTGTTTTATGTCTTCTGAAAAACGACCCAAAAAAATTTGAGCATGCTTCAATTTTTTATGTCGTGTGTGGGCTAAAACGACGTTTTAAGACCCGCGCATGCTCAGAAGCAAGTTATGACGGGAGCTTGAATGGAACAGAGTGCCGCCGTACGTGCTGAACGTAACCGCGCTTTGCTAGAGCATTTTGAAAAAACGATGGTGTGTGGGCAACGTCGTTTTTTAAAATGAAGTTTGAAAAACTTCGTTTTTTTTTTCATGCTAAAAAATGACGTTTTTTTACATCACAAAAAACGACCGTGTGTACGCGGCATTAGACTGGGAGGCCATTAAAGTTCATGGGCCGGATTCAAGGCCGGCCGTCGTATCTATGCGGCTGATTCATAGAATCAGTTCCGCATAGATCTCCCTAAGATCCGCCAGGTGTAAGTGACTTACACCGTCGGATCTTAGGCTGCAATTCCAGGCCGGCCGCTAGGTGGCGCTTCCATATCTTTTACGCGTCGGATATGTAAATAAGCATTTACGCCGATTCAGAAACGAACGACCGCCCGGCGCTTTTTTATTTTTACGCCATTTGCGTTCGGCTTTTTCCGGCGGAAAGTTACCCCTGCTATAGCAGGGGTAAGTGCGGCGTATCCTATGTTAAATATGGCCGTCGTTCCCGCGCCGAGTTTTGAATTTTTTACGTCGTTTGCGGAAGTCGTTCGCGAATACGGCCGCACGTAATTTACGTTAACGTCGAAGCCAATGACGTCCTTGCGACGTCATTTGGAGCAATGCACGCTGGGTAAATTTGCGGACGACGCATGCGCTGTTCGATCGGCGGGAACGCGCCTGATTTAAATACTACACGCCCCCTAGCCGCGGAATTTGAATTCCGCCGGGGGAATTACGATACGCCGCCGCAACTTTAGAGGCAAGTGCTTTCTGAATAAAGCACTTGCTTCAAAAAATAGCGGCGGCATAACGTAAATCAGATAGGTTACGCAGATCTAAAGATCCGCTAACCTATCTGAATCCAGCCCCATGTGCGTGTAAAGGCCGGTGTCCCAATACTTTTGACAATATAGTGTATGTCCTATATCACCAATAGACTCCTAAACCTTGTGGACGGCCTTCCCAGAAGAGGTGGAGCTGTTATAGCTGCAAAGGGCGGAGCCAACTCAATATTGAACCCTCCGGACTAAGACTGGGAGGCCATTAAAGTCCATTAGGTGGATTCAGAAAGACTTAGGCTGGCGTATCAGTAGATACGCCGGCCTAAGTCTGAATGTGCGCCGGCGCTAATTTAAGCGTATTCTGGAAACCAGATACGCTTAAATTAGGCTCAGATACGAGCGGCGTAAGTGTCTTACACTGTCGTATCCTAAAGTGTAATTTTTAGGCTGGCCGCTAGGTGGCGCTTCCATTGCGGTCGGCGTAGAATATGTAAATCACTAGCTACGCCTATTCACGAACGTACGCCCGGCCGACGCAGTACAGATACGCCGTTTACGTAACGCATTATCAGGCCTAAAGTTATTCCATCAAATAACTGGAATAGTAATGTTAAGTATGGCCGTCGTTCCCGCGTCAAAATTTTAAATTTTTACGTCGTTTGCGTAAGTCGTCCGTGAATAGGGATTTACGTCATTGACGTCCACGTCGAAACCAATAGGACCGTGCGGCGTACTTTGCCGCAATGCACACTGGGATATGTACACGGACGGCGCATGCGCCTTTCGTAAAATATGTCAGTCACGTAAGCTCACCCCCCATTACCATAAAACACGCCCCCTCAGCTAAATTTGAATTAGGCGCGCTTACGCCCGCCCGATTTACGCTACGCCGCCGTAACTTAGCAGGCAAGTACTTTGTGAATCATGTACTTGCCTCGCTAACTTACGGCGGCGCAGTGTAAACACGATACACTACGCCGCCGCAACGCTACGCCTGCCTACCTGAATCTAACTACATGTGTGTGTAAAGGCCGGCGTCCCAATACTTTTGGCAATATAGTGTACCTCTGCTTGGGAATCAATGTGCTGTGGGCATCGCGGGGTTAATAAAAGACTCGCAGAATTGTTCGCATTTTCCCACCTTCCCAATCCTTCCTCGTCTTGATGACCACGGCAGAATATCGGGATCGTCGGTCGTATCTTTTGCCTCGGGGGCCTCGATGGATCGAGAAACATTCAAGGCTAAAAAAAAAAAATGATAAAGTAGGACAAATATTTATCTTGGCCGCCGCCTCCCCGAGAGCCCAGAATAGAGCCTCTTATTTCAGCGACCGCAAGGCAGAGGAACGAGGGCCCTTTCCCTAAAATATCCCGCCATTAAAATGCCAGCACTCCCCCGACACTTGCATTGGCTGTAAAACATTCTGACTCGCCATTCGCCGCGCCCGGGGGCTCTTTTTCGGGGGACGAGTAGAACGAACATCCCCCCCCCCCTCTCTTGTGTTTTTTTTTATGTTCAGCGAAGCTCCGGCACTATTTTGCGGCCATGGAAGACCGACCGTCAGCTCGCAGGCGCGGTCACGTGACCGGCCGTCGCTTCCATCCCAGCTGGAGACGTGGGGGGCGCGGTTACAGGTTTGAGGAGGCGGCCTGTAATTCCTGTTTCTACCTTTTTGTGCTGCAGTCAGCCGTCGTCTCCGCCAGTAAAACCAGAGGTCGTTATTAGAAACTTCTAAAGGAGCGCCGGTCACTGCGTTCCCAACCAGGACCCGGTCCGGAGAAAACGCAGAACGCGCACATTTTTTAGGACTAAGCCGGGCCAGATACTAGTAGAATTTCCTTCCAAAATGTTTTTTTTTCTCTTTTGTGAATGTTTGTTCTATTTTCTAATGGTTAGTATAGAATCTTCCCACACGGTGGAGGGAAGATTCTAAGGAGCAGGATGGAAATTGTTTCTCAAATGAACAAAATTCGAATGCCCCGTACACACGATCAGATTTTTCCGTCGGAAAAACCTTGGGTGGTTTTTCCGACGGAATTCCGCTCAAGCTCAGCTTGCATACACACGGGTCACACAAAAGTTCTCGGAACTTTCGAGCGTTAAAACCACGCGAAGACGTACAACACTACGACTAGGCGAGAAAAAGAAGTCCAATGCTTCCGAGCGTGCGTCAAATTGTTTCCGAGCATGCGTGTTTTTTTTCCCCGTCGATATTCCATACAGACGAACGAACAGAACGCACCTGCTCTCTATCTAAGTCCGTCGGAAATTTCCGACAGAAAAAGTCCGATGGAGACTACACACGGTCGGAACCTGCGATGAAAATCTCCTATCAGGCATTTTCCAACGGAAATTCCGCTCGTGTGTACGCGGCATAAGTGTGATTCCTCTTTAAAAAGTGGAGCAGGGGATGGAGTGGCGGCTGGTGCTCAACATTTTTTGGAGGGGCACAAACAAACTGAAAAAAAAAACATCAATTGCAGCCACTGTGCCCATCAAACGCAGCCACTGTACCCATAAATTGCCACCACTGTGCCCATTAAACACTGCCACTGTGCCCATCAATTGCCACCACTGTGCCCATTAAACGCTGCCACTGTGCCCATCAATTGCCACCGCTGTGCCCATTAAACGCAGCCACTGTACCCATAAATTGCCACCACTGTGCCCATTAAACGCTGCCACTGTGCCCATCAAACGCAGCCACTGTACCTATAAATTGCCACCACTGTGGCCATTAAACGCTGCCACTGTGCCCATCAATTGCCACCACTGTGCCCATTAAACGCTGCCACTGTGCCCATCAATTGCCACCACTGTGCCCATTAAATGCAGCCACTGTACACATAAATTGGCACCACTGTGCCCATTAAACGCTGCCACTGTGCCCATCAATTGCAGCCACTGTGCCCATCAAACGCAGCCACTGTACCCATAAATTGCCACCACTGTGCCCATTAAAAGCAGCCACTGTACCCATAAATTGCCACCACTGTGCCCATTAAACGCTGCCACTGTGCCCATCAAACGCAGCCACTGTACCTATAAATTGCCACCACTGTGGCCATTAAACGCTGCCACTGTGCCCATCAATTGCCACCACTGTGCCCATTAAACGCTGCCACTGTGCCCATCAATTGCCACCACTGTGCCCATTAAATGCAGCCACTGTACACATAAATTGGCACCACTGTGCCCATTAAACGCTGCCACTGTGCCCATCAATTGCAGCCACTGTGCCCATCAAACGCAGCCACTGTACCCATAAATTGCCACCACTGTGCCCATTAAAAGCAGCCACTGTACCCATAAATTGCCACCACTGTGCCCATTAAACGCTGCCACTGTGCCCATCAATTGCAGCCACTGTGCCCATCAAACGCAGCCACTGTACCCATCAATTGCCACCACTGTGCCCATTAAATGCTGCCACTGTGCCCATCAATTGCCACCACTCTGCCCATTAAACGCTGCCACTGTGCCCATCAATTGCCACCACTGTGCCCATTAAACGCAGCCACTGTACCCATAAATTGCCACCACTGTGCCCATTAAACGCTGCCACTGTGCCCATCAATTGCCGCCAGTGTACCCCATCAATTGCCGCCAGTGTTCAAAATTCGGAAAATTTGGAACTTAGAAAATTTGGAAAATTAAAAAAATTCCGATTTTAGAATTTCCGAATTTTAGAATTTTCGATTGTTCAAATTTTCGAATTTTTGGTTTTGAAGTTTCTGAATTTCCGAATTTCGAAACTTTTGAACTTTTGAATTTCAAAATGTTCGAATTTCCTAAATTAAAATGTTCACATTTCCGAAATTAACATTTTGAAATTCGTAATTTCGGAAATTCGAAAATTCGGAATTCGAAAGTTCGGAAATTCATGATTCTGAAAATTCGGAAATTAAAAAATTCGGAAATTCAGAGATTTCGGAAATTCATAATTCTGAAAATTCGGAAATTAAAAAATTCGGAAATTCTGAGATTTCGGAATTATGGAATTTAACAAAATTTGTTAAAAAACTAATTTGGAACTAAACTAAAATTGCACATGTCTACCTAGAACTATTGCTCTTACTTCAGTGTACATGGCAACACCCAATCGCCATTTGCGTAGGTAAGAGCACCGAACATGCACATGCACGTGCATGTAGGGGCGAAGGCCTTTAAAAAAAAATTACTTTACCAAATTTTATTTTTATTTTCAAATTTTATTAAATTGAAACGTTTCTAAGCTTTTTTTTTTAACACTATTACTATCATGTAGGGGGGCTGAGAGCACCTCTGTGACGCCATAGTAATAAATGACAGGTTCTCCGAGGGGATATCCGGGGTCTATTAGACTCCTTATGTCACCTATGGGACCCAACTGAAGCTGAGAAACAGATTATATGTTTTTATTTTATCTATTATTTCAGATGTTCATAATTGCATCTCTCTTGTTTCTATAGCTCCATATCGGGAAACATCTTCTCTACCCTCCCCTCCGGGGTGTTTGATGAGCTGCCTGGACTGAAGTCTGTGTGAGTATTCGGGTCCTCTATCTTCATATATGGTGGATTCTAGATACATATATAGAGGGTTCTATGTTAATATCTAGAGAGTTCTATGTTCATATATGCAGGGCTTTTTTTCTCAGAGAATAGGTGCAGGAACTCCTATCTGAGTTGCCCCTTGACTCCACCCCTACCCACCTCTGAGCAACATCCCTTGGTTCCACCCCTATCCACCTCTGAGTAACATCCCTTGGTTCCACCCCTTATCCACCTCTGAGCAACATCCCTTGGTTCCACCCCTTACCCACCTCTGAGCAACATCCCTTGGTTCCACCCCTTACCCACCTCTGAGCAACATCCCTTGGTTCCACCCCTTACCCACCTCTGAGCAACATCCCTTGGTTCCACCCCCTACCCACCTCTGAGCAACATCCCTTGGTTCCACCCCATACCCACCTCTGAGCAACATCCCTTGGTTCCACCCCTTACCCACCTCTGAGCAACATCCCTTGGTTCCACCCCCTACCCACCTCTGAGCAACATCCCTTGGTTCCACCCCTTAGCCACCTCTGAGCAACATCCCTTGGTTCCACCCCCTACCCACCTCTGAGCAACATCCCTTGGTTCCACCCCTTACCCACCTCTGAGCAACATCCCTTGGTTCCACCCCTTATCCACCTCTGAGCAACATCCTTTGGTTCCACCCCTTACCCACCTCTGAGCAACATCCTTTGGTTCCACCCCCTACCCACCTCTGAGCAACATCCCTTTGTTCCACCCCTTACCCACCTCTGAGCAACATCCCTTGGTTCCACATCTTACCCACCTCTGAGCAACATCCCTTGGTTCCACATCTTACCCACCTCTGAGCAACATCCCTTTGTTCCACCCCTTACCCACCTCTGAGCAACATCCCTTGGTTCCACCCCTTACCCACCTCTAAACAACATCCCTTGGTTCCACCCCTTACCCACCTCTGAGCAACATCCCTTGGTTCCACCCCTTACCCACCTCTGAGCAACATTCCTTGGTTCCACCCCCTACCCACCTCCAAGTACTTCCCCTTTTAGAGAATACAGAACCAAGTATCATTTTGTGGTGTTAAGTATATTGTATGAAATTTGTTAAAATTTGTTAATGATAACAAGAAAGGCATAAAATAGATCAAGCAACAATGGACACCCGAGCGACAATAGATCCACTACAGCAACAATGGACTCGCAACAGCCAGCATCAATAGACCCTCCAGCAGCTAGCAACATTATACCCCTCCCTTAACAGTAGATCCCTCCCAGCAATGATTGACCCCCCTGCAGCATAAGACCCACCCCTAGCAACAACAGATTCCCCCATCAGCAACAGTAGACATCCCCAGCAACAATAGACTCCTCCCCTGCAAAATCAGATCCCCTCTAGCAACAGTAGATTCCCCAGATTCCAACATAAATAGATGCTCCAGCAGCCAGCAACAAAGACCCCCTCCCTCAACAGTACATCCCTCCCAGCAACAACTGACCCCCCCCAGCAACATAAGACCCATCCTAGCAACCATAGATCCCCCACAAGCAACAGAAGAACTCCCCAGCAACAATAGGCCCTCTTCCTTTGACAAAATAGATTCCCTCCAGCAACAATAGGTTCCCCAGCAGCCATCATCAATAGACCCTCCAGCACACCTCGGCACCCCTTGCAATTACATACATTCAGTTCTGGAGGTGCTGGAACTGCGTTCCACCAGGTTCCTGCTGAAAAAAAGCCCTGCATATATGGAAGATTCTACCTTCATATATAGAGAGATTCCATAGGACAGATCCTGAGTCTGTTTCTGTTTTTCCAGGGACTTTTCTACAGAGTTCCTGACCTGTGACTGTCACCTGAGCTGGGTGGCCGCATTGACCAAGAATGGCTCCATCCAGATCTCTGACCGGACGTTCTGCTCGTACCCCAGTGCGCTCAGAGACCGGCCTCTGCGGAACCTGAAGGAAAGCCAGCTGACTTGTGGTGCGTGTCCCTACAGATAAAATACGGAGGAGGGGGGGGGGAGGGCATTTGTCATTGCTTTATTTGTTTCCTGATGATAATTGGCAGGGAAGTCTTAATAGCATCATGGGCCCCTGGGCAATGTAGTGCACTGGGGCCCCTACCAGCTTGCCCCAACTGACACAGATATAAAGTATAAATAGTTGATAGAATTATAAACATATATTTATTAGTACTTAGTACAAAAGGAAAACATTTCATAGATCAAAGACTAGTCAACACAAAGGGCACAGTACAGGAGGTAATGCAGAAGGGCACAGTACGGGGGGGGGGGGGGTCAGGAGGGCAAAATACTGGGATCAGGAGGGCACAATATAGGTTAAGGGACATGACCATATCGGGACGGTTTAGTAAAAAGCATGACTGTCCCAGCAAATCCGGGACAGTTGACAAGTATGATGTAATGCACAATAATTGTGGGGCCCCCCCATGTACCTGGGGCCCCTGGGCAGTGCCCTTGCATTAAGCTGGCCCTGATAATTGACAGCAGCAGGAGCTAATGGCTGCGCTGCTATCTATCTATTCAATCATTCCCGAGACTCCGTGGAGAAGAGGACGCCGGGGACGAGCTGAACAGGTGAACGGGCTCAGGTAAGTAAAACAGGGGGCTGGGGGGGCCCGTGATTGCCAGGTGTTTTTACACCTCAATGCGTAGGATGCATTAAGGGGAACAAACATGAGCCTTTACAACCCCTTTAAGGATACCTTACTGAGTGGAATGGTACAAACTGATTGGCGTAGTGCAAATGTGGTACGAATTTCGAAAAAAAAGGATCAAGATATATACCGGGAAACTGCAGACCAGTCAGCCTAACATCAATAGTATGTAAGGTATTTAAGGGAAGGACAAGAGACTCAAAGGTTCAATGTATTGAAATCTGAATGATCCAACTATTCCACATGGAGTAATGCAGAAGGGCACGGTAGAGGGGGGTCAGGAGGGAATAGAATAGGTTCTGGGACAAGACATTATCGGGACAGTTTAGTAAAAAGCATGACTGTCTCATTAAATCCGGGACAGTTGACAAGTATGATGTAATGCACAATTATTGTGGGGCCCCCCGTGTACCTGGAGCCCCTGGGCAGTGCCAAGGATTGCCTTTGCATTAAGCTGGCCCTGATAATTGACAGCAGCGGGAGCCAATGGCTGCGCTGCTATCAATCTATTCAATCAATGCCGAGACTCCGTGGAGAAGAGGACGCCGGGGATGAGCCGAACAGGTGAACGGGCTCAGGTAAGTAAAATAGGGGGCCCGTGATTGCCAGGTATTTTTTCACCTTAATGCGTAGGATGCATTAAGGTGAACAAACATGAGCCTTTACAACCCTTTTAAGGATACCTTACTGAGTGGAATGGTACAAACTGATTGGCGTAGTGCAAATGTGGTACGAATTTAGAAAAAAAGGATCAAGATATATACCGGGAAACTACAGACCAGTCAGCCTAACATCAATAGTATGTAAGGTATTTACGGGAAGGGTAAGAGACTCAAAGGTTCAATGTATTGAAATCTGAATGATCCAACTATTCCACATGGAGTAATGCAGAAGGGGGGGGTCAGGAGGGCACAGAATAGGTTCTGGGACAAGACCATATCGGGACAGTTTAGTAAAAAGCATGACTGTCTCATTAAATCCGGGACAGTTGACAAGTATGATGTAATGCACGATTATTGAGGGGCCCCCCATGTACCTTGGGCCCTGATAATTGACAGCAGCGGGAGCCAATCAGCCTAACATCAATAGTATGTAAGGTATTTAAGGGAAGGATAAGAGACTCAAAGGTTCAATGTATTGAAATATGAATGATCCAACTATTCCACATGGGGTAATGCAGAAGGGCACAGTACAGGGGGGGTCAGGAGGGCACAGAATAGGTTCTGGGACAAGACCATATCGGGACAGATAGTCGCCCAGGGCATAGATGCCAAACTGCGCCCTCCCCCTTCCTCTAGGGTTAGGGTCAGGGCGCCCCCCTCCCTACAATAAACCATTGCGCCCAGGGCAGCCTCCCCTCCTGCCCCCACCCATTGTCCCGGCCCTGGGTGCTACCCTCAAAGATTACTGCTCCCAAGGTTTCCTGATGACTTTACCATTAAGTATTATCTGTTGTTCTGTTTGCAGAAGGGACACCGGAGCTCCACACCCACCAGCTCATCCCATCCTTGCGGCAAGTTGTGTTTCAGGGGGACAGAATACCTATCCAGTGTACAGCAAGCTACTTGGGCAACGGCAGCCAAATCATCTGGTACCATAACGGAAAGCAGGTGGAGGAGGATGATGAACAGGGCATTATCCTGGAGAAGACAATCGTCCATGACTGCACCTTTCTCACAAGGTACGGGATCATTGCAGGAAAAATGTAACCCCGACAGGTAGAAAAAAACATTTAATGCACATCGATTTGCTAAGAATTCTTATGGAATTTGTCACAGGGGGGGGGGAGGGGAGGAGGGGAGAATTACTGAAGGTGTAAAGTGTAGGCACCCAGAGGCGCAGCCCCCCAAACTTTCCTGTCATGGCCAAATCTCTGACTGTCCTTACAAGGAAATTCCTATTGGCCAATAAGGCTACCCATCATAATGATGGACCAATAGGAATGTGTTGGGGGAGTGTATTTGTCGTGCAGGTGCTTTGCCAGCACCACAAAAACACTCCCCCTACACATTCCTATTGGCCCATCATTATGATGGGCAGCCTTCCTGGCCAATAGGAATTTTCTTGTAAGGACAGTACGTAGCCATTTCTGGAAGTCCCACAAGCCCAATATTACTGCTTCTCAGCCTTGTCTTTGAAGTAAGGCTTGTCATTGCAGCCTCTGGTGCCCCAATGTTAGTTGTAGTGACAGAAGCTGATCTTCCTTGCTGTTGAGTCGAGTCTCAGCCTCCATTACTGTTTTGGAAGTCTTTGAGGAAGAGCTTCTGTCATTTTTGGAAGTCTTGGCAGAGGAGGAAAAGCCTCCTTGAGCTTTTAGAAGTCTTGGTGGTGAAGGAAAAGCCTCCTTGAGCTTTTGGAAGTCTTGGTGGAGGAGGAAAAGCCTCCTTGAGCTTTTGGAAGTCTTGTTGGCAGAGGAAACGCCTCCTGAAGCTTTTGGAAGTCCTGGTGGTGGAGGAAAAGCCTCCTATAGCTTTTGGAAGTCGTGGTGGTGAAGGAAAAGCCTCCTTGAGCTTTTGAAAGTCTTTTTGGCGGAGGAAAAGCCCCCTGAAGCTTTTGAAAGTCTTGGTGGTGGAGCAAAAGCCTCCTGAAGCTTTTGGAAGTCTTGGTGGAGGTGGAAAAGCCTCCTGAAGCTTTTGGAAGTCTTGGTGATGGATGAAAAGCCTCCTTGAGTTTTTGGAAGTCTTGGTGGAGGAGGAAAAGCCTTCTTGAGCTTTTAGAAGTCTTGGTGGTGAAGGAAAAGCCCCCTGAAGCTTTTGGAAGTCTTGGTGGTGGAGCAAAAGCCTTTCTGAAGCTTTTGGAAGTCTTGGTGGAGGTGGAAAGGCCTCCTGAAGCTTTTGGAAGGCTTGTTGATGGATTACAAGCCTCCTCGAGTTTTTGGAAGTCTTGGTGGTCGAGGAAAAGCCTCCTGAAGCTTTTAAAAGTCTTGGTGGTGGAGGAAAAGCCTCCCGAAGCCTTTGTAAGTCTTGGTGGTGGAGCAAAAGCCTCCTGAAGCTTTTGGAAGTCTTGGTGGAGGAGGAAAAGCCCTTTGAAGCTTTTGGAGGTCTTGGTGGTGAAGGAAAAGCCTCCTTGAGCTTTTGGAAGTCTTGGTGGAGGTGAAAAAGCCCCCTGAAGCTTTTGAAAGTCTTGGTGGTGAAGGAAAAGCCTCCTTGAGCTGTTGGAAGTCTTGGTGGAGGTGGAAAAGCCTACTGAAGCTTTTGGAAGTCTTGGTGGTGAATGAAAAGCCTCCTAAAGCTTTTGGAAGTCTTGGTGGTGGAGGAAAAGCCTCTTGAAGCTTTTGGAAGTCTTGGTGGTGGAGGAAAAGCCTCCTGAAGCTTTTGGAATTCATCACAGAGGAAAATGGGTTTGAGGACTGGTGGGGGAGGGGGGCTCACAGTAAGATACTGGGGGGTTTTGTTTTACTTTAATTTGGTTGTAAACCCTTCCATACCCATACAAACCCTTTCCTTAGTGAACTAATTCCAGGTGATAGACAGAGATTACACAAATCCTCCTACATAAGTTGTACCTGTTTATCTGAGGCCCTCCCATCTTTAGACCCATTCAAAGTCCAGATTTATACAGCTTGTATGAGCTTTCTGGAAGCAGGGGTGGGGAGTTGATGTTACCCTCTGCAGAGCTAAGTGAGAGCTGACTGGAGGTTAACATTTAAAAGCAATTGGAAGCCCCCAGAGGTGTGTAGAGGCGCAGTGATGTAGGTATAGACTTGGTCCTCTACAAGTTTTGTGGCCAATGCCGCTTCTTCAGGAGGAGTCAACCAAGAGCATCTATGGAAAAATACACACTCTCATAATTACAGTGTCGTGGAAATCTAACTTGTAGCAAAGCTACCAATATCACATTTACTTTGGAGCATTGAGAAGCCGGTGTGAATCACCAATGAAGGCCCGGTTGGGCAACAAGCGGCATCAATTGAGACACCCTAGGGCTCCATTCACACCTAGGCGTTTTGTCGCCTGTAGCGCAACGCTATTGCAGCCTGCAATACGCTGGAGGGATGATTTAACGTTGTCGGCTATGGAGATGGTTCACATCTCCACGCCGAATGCCGAAACGCCGTACGCCTGACGCTCAAAACAAGTCCCGGACCTTTTTTTCAGGTGGCGTTCGGCATAGCCGACAATGTTGATCACCCCTCCGGCGTATGTAAGGCTTAAAAAACGCTGCGTTTTGACGCGGCAAATCGCGGGACAAAACGCTGCAATTTGTCGCGGCAAATCGCGGTAAAATACTCAGCGTTCAGGTGTGAATGCAGCCTAAGGCTCCATTCACACCTAGGCGTTTTGTCGCCTGTAGCGCAACGCTATTGCAGCCTGCAATACGCTGGAGGGGTGATTTAACATTGTCGGCTATGAAGATGGTTCACATCTCCACGCCGAACGCGGAAACGCCGTACGCCTGAAGCTCAAAACAAGTCCCGGACCTTTTTTTCAGGCGGCTTTCGGCGTTCGGCATAGCCGACAATGATGATCACCCCTCCGGCGTATGTAAGGCTTAAAAAACGCTGTGTTTTGTCGCGGCAAATCGCGGGACAAAATGCTGCAATTTGTCGCGGCAAAACCGCAGTAAAATACGCCGCGTTCAGGTGTGAATGCAGCCTAAGGGTAAGAAGGAGGAGGGGAAAGGAAAAAGGGGGGGATAGAGGAGGCGGAAGGGAAAAGGGAGGGGGAAAAAAATGGTTCATAGACGTTTATTAAAAAGTAGCAACACCTACATCAAGGCAACGCGTTTCTGAGGGAATAGACTCCCCCCTTCTTCAGGACTGTTGCTGCGTACTATTTATTGGGAGAAATTCCCATGAATGGTTATGTCGGATCAAGGCTTCAGAAACCAGGGTGGCAGGATCAAGGCTTTAGTTGCATAGGCAGCATGTAGTAATGGCAGAGCGAGTGGACAGGTGGAGTTCCACTTTAATACTGAGATGAGTTCCCAACCTGAGGCCGACCCGACCAACCAGACCTGTGACACCTCCCAAGAACCTAAGAAAAATAAACCCGTCTGCTGCCATTTTTCCCCCCTTGCGGGCATTTTCTGCACGTGTGCTGTGAGCTCCATGCATGCGTCATCCTATGGGCTGGTGTTTATGTTGTAGGACGAGGGGGGGGGGGATGTAGGACTGGGCCGTTGTAAAATTGGAGGCTTGAGGGAGAGCAGGAATGTCTTGTTTACACTCCGCAGTCTGCGTTTAAATTTAGCAAATGGCTCTGGTATTACAGCCCCGCATCCTGCTGACTCCGGCCCTCCGATAAACTGTTTATTCCTAGCTGGCAAATCAGCCGTTTCCTCCCAGCGTGGAGGCGCATCCTGTGCGTTCAGGGACTCCGATCGGATGTGCGATTGCCTTTGCCAAGGTGCACCAAGAAAAACCCAGAGCGATTGACGGCAAAATCCGAGTCACTCGGCCCACCTAGTCTGTGCACGCTCCATTGTTACAGCGCAGGGGAAAAATAACACTTCAGAATCGACACGTGAAACATTCCTGAGCCGCTTCCAGTCTCCGAAAATCCACCGCTGCGTATAAACTACTACAGCCGCCCGCCGCCCCCATCAACTCAATTTATTATCCAATCAGTGACGACTGATGCTCAAAATTTTTTGGGGGGCGCAAACAAACTGAAAAATTTGGGGAAAAAAAACATGCCCCAAGTGCTGCCACTGTGCCCCAAATTTTGCCACTGTGCCCCATGTGCTGCCACTGTGCCCCAAGTGCTGCCATTGTGCCCCATGTGCTGACACTGAGCCCCGAGTGCTGACACTGACCCCCCGAGTGCTGCCACTGTGCCCCATGTGCTGCCACTGTGCCCCATGTGCTGCCACTGTGCCTTATGTGCTGCCACTGTGCCCCATATGCTGCCACTGTGCCCCATATGCTGCCACTGTGCCCCATGTGCTGCCACTGTGCCTTATGTGCTGCCACTGTGCCCCATATGCTGCCACTATGCCCCAAGTGCTGCCACTGTGCCCCAAGTGCTGCCACTGTGCCCCAAATGCTGCCACTGAGCCCCAAGTGCTGCCACTGTGCCCCAAGTGCTGCCACTGTGCCCCAAATGCTGACACTGAGCCCCGAGTGCTGCCACTGTGCCCCATGTGCTGCCACTGTGCCTTATGTGCTGCCACTGTGCCCCATATGCTGTTACTGTGCCCCAAATTTTGCCACTGTGCCTTATGTGCTGCCACTGTGCCCCATATGCTGCCACTGTGCCCCAAATTTTGCCACTGTGCCCCATGTGCTGCCACTGTGCCCCAAATGTTGCCACTGTGCCCCATGTGCTGCCACTGTGCCTTATGTGCTGCCACTGTGCCCCATATGCTGCCACTGTGCCCCAGGTGCTGCCACTGTGCCCATATGCTGCCACTGTGCCCATATGCTGCCACTGTGCCCCATGTGCTGCCACTGTGCCTTATGTGCTGCCACTGTGCCTTATGTGCTGCCACTGTGCCCCATGTGCTGCCACTGTGCCCCAGGTGCTGCCACTGTGCCCCAGGTGCTGCCACTGTGCCCCATATGCTGCCACTGTGCCCCAGGTGCTGCCACTGTGCCCCAAATGCTGCCACCGTGCCCCAAGTGCTGCCACTGTGCCCCCCCGTCATCTGCCTGGCACTTGCCTTGTCTCGGGTGGGCAGAGGGTGACGGCGGCTAGCTGTGTCCTGTGTCCGTGTCCTCCATCTTCACCCCGATTGCTTCTCCCGCCAGCTCCTCCTCTCGTCCTGTGCTGTGATTGGACGCCTAATAGGGCCCATTATGCTATTAAGATGGCACTGCCCTCTGATTTTCAACTAGAGTTGCTTCTCATTGCTTTGTAAGTCATCCCACTATCGTGGACGCCCCCACCATGAATAAGTCACCCCACCACCCTGGACTCTTCCACAGTGGTGTATTTAGGTTTTAGGTAAACTCATGCACCCCCTAATTTAAATTTGACCCACCCCTCCCTATTTAAGACTTTAAGAATTTTCGAGTGGGGACACTAGTTCTTGGGGCCTGGGGGGGGGGGGGGCATTGGATTCCCTTAATTTGCATAGATTTCCTCTCACGTCCTGTTTGGCTATGGGGCAGGAAGTGAAGGGAAATCTATGCAATGGGACAGGGATGGTAAAAAATAAACTGACAGGGGCTATAACCCTCCCTTACTCTATCCAAAATGGAAAAAAAAAGTGTTGCCTATAGTTCTACTTTAAGCACAAATTTCTGATAATTTTATGGAGAGGACTAAGAAGATATACCCATGCCAACGATGCAGCAAAAAACATAGAGCACAGTGAGGAAGGTTTGTGGTCCAGGATGATAGGACAGTCAAAATTAGAAGCAGTTTGCGTTACACTAACAGTGTAGCGCAAGCCGGCGGGGACTCTTTCCGTGCTGCCCCCCTACAAAGTGCTGCCCTAGGGCTGGGCCTTGTTGGCTTAAGCCAGGATACAGCGTTGCCCTTCCACCATGTATAAGTCATTCCACCACCCTGAAACCTTCCACCATGTATAAGTCATCCCACCACCCTGGACCCTTCCACCATGTATAAGTCATCCCACCACCCTGGACCCTTCCACCATGTATAAGTCATCCCACCACCCTGGACCCTTCCACCATGTATAAGTCATCCCACCACCCTGGACCCTTCCACCATGTATAAGTCATATCACCACCCTGGACCCTTCCACCATGTATAAGTCATTCCACCACCCTGGACGCCCCCACCATGTATAAGTCATCCCACCACCCTGGACCCTTCCACCATGTATAAGTCATCCAACCACCCTGGACGCCCCCACCATGTATAAGTCATCCCACCACCCTGGACCCTTCCACCATGTATAAGTCATCCCACCACCCTGTACGCCTCCACCATGTATAAGTCATCCAACCACCCTGGACGCCCCCACCATGTATACGTCATCCCACCACCCTGGACCCTTCCACAATGTATAAGTCATTCCACCACCCTGGACGCCCCCACCATGTATAAGTCATCCCACCACCCTGGACCCTTCCACCATGTATAAGTCATCCCACCACCCTGGACCCTTCCACAATGTATAAGTCATTCCACCACCCTGGACGCCCCCACCATGTATAAGTCATCCCACCACCCTGGACCCCCCATCATGTATAAATCATCCCACCACCCTGGACCCTTCCACCATGTATAAGTCATCCCACCACCCTGGACCCTTCCACCATGTATAAGTCATCCCACCACCCTGGAACCCTCCACCATGTATAAGTCATCCCACCACCCTGTATGCCTCCACCATGTACAAGTCATCCCACCACCCTGGACGCCCCCACCATGTATAAGTCATCCCACCACCCTGGAACCCCTCCACCATGTATAAGTCATCCCACCACCCTGTATGCCCCCACCATGTACAAGTCATCCCACCACCCTGGACGCCCCCACCATGTATAAGTCATTCCACCATCCTGGACCCTTCCACCATGTATAAGTCATCCCACCACCCTGGACGTCCCCACCATGTATAAGTCATCCCACCACCCTGGACGTCCCCACCATGTATAAGTCATCCCACCACCCTGGACGTCCCCACCATGTATAAGTCATCCCACCACCCTGGACGCCCCCACCATGTATAAGTCATCTCACCACCCTGGACGCCCTCACCATGTATAAGTCATCCCACCACCATGGACACTTCCACCATGTATAAGTCATTCCACCACCCTGGACCCTTCCACCATGTATAAGTCATCCCACCACCCTGGACCCTTCCACCATGTATAAGTCATTCCACCACCCTGGACGCCCCCACCATGTATAAGTCATCCCACCACCCTGGACCCCCCATCATGTATAAATCATCCCACCACCCTGGACCCTTCCACCATGTATACGTCATCTCACCACCCTGGACGCCCTCACCATGTATAAGTCATCCCACCACCATGGACCCTTCCACCATGTATAAGTCATTCCACCACCCTGGACCCTTCCACCATGTATAAGTCATCCCACCACCCTGGACCCTTCCACCATGTATAAGTCATTCCACCACTCTGGACCCTTCCACCATGTATAAGTCATCCCACCACCCTGGACCCTTCCACCATGTATAAGTCATCCCACCACCCTGGACGCCCCCACCATGTATAAGTCATTCCACCACCCTGGACGCCCCCACCATGTATAAGTCATCCCACCACCCTGGACCCTTCCACCATGTAAAGTATAAAAATGTAGCCATTTAAAAAAGGATACAAAGAAAAGCCCTCTGACTTGCATATTACTCTAATCCCCCGAGTCATGAAGGGTTAACCAAGCCTGCTATGCGGTTGGAGTGCTATAAGTACTTGCAGTAAGGCTTTTAGAGCTTTATTTAATTTGTATTTTGAAGGACTTTTGCTGATGGCGAGACAAACATCTTTAAAAATCTTTAATCATGATGAAATTTTCACTAATGCTCGGGATTAAGTCAATGTTTATGCCAACGCTGATTATTTTAAACCTCGAAAAATGCAACGAAGGGTCTTTTCTTGCTCTCTGTGCAAATAAGTGAATAGCACCCCCCCGTGGTGAGTTGATGAACGGCATCTACAGATAACACACAGTCATGTAACATGACAAAGGCCGATGCCAATGGTCCAGGAGCGTCGTTCCAAGATTGGTAACACCGAGCAACCAGTCAGGAATGACTCTTCAAAGTGTAAAAAAAATGTAATAAAAGTAAAATAAAGAAGAAAAAAAAAAGTCAAGCATCCCCGTCACCGTGTGCTTGCGCACAGAAACAAACGCATATGTAAGTCGCACCCGCATATGTAAACGGCCTTCAAACCACACATGTGAGGTGTCGCCGCATGCGTTAGAGCGAGAGCAATAATTCTAGCACTAGACCTCCTCTCTGAACAGGTAACCTGTAAAAAAAAATCAAGCGTCGCCTATGGAAATTTTTATGTACCGAAATTTGGCGCCATTCCACGAGTGTGACATGTTAGGTATCTATTTACTCGGCATAACATCATCTTTCACATTATACAAAAAAATTGGACTAACTTTACTGTTTGTTTGTTTTTTATTCAATAGACGTTTTTTTTTTTTTTTCAAAAAATCGCTGCACAAATACCGTGTGATGTAAAAAGTTGCACTGACTGCCATTTAAAAAAAATATATAATGTTTGGGGGTTCTGAGTAATTTTCTAGAAGAAAAATTATGATTTTTACATGTAGGAGCGAAGTGCCAGAATTGGTCCAGATGGGAAGTGGCATACCGCAAAAAAATGACCTGGTCATAAAGGGGGGTAAATCTTCCGAAGGGCAAGTGGTTGGTTAATACCGCTTTAACATTATATTTTCTATAATATACCAAACAATGTTTCAGTCTCGGCAGGGCTGCTGATGGGGGGGACCACCAGTCATCCTGTAGGGGGCCCAGGCACACAGGGGGACCACCAGTCATCCTGTAGGGGGCCCAGGCACACAGGGGGACCACCAGTCATCCTGTAGGGGACCCAGGCACAAAGGGGGACCACCAGCTCTCCTGTAAGGGGCCCAAGCACACAAGGAGGACCACCAGTCCTCCTGTAGGGGGCCCAGGCACAAAGGGGGACCACCAGCTCTCCTGTAAGGGGCCCAGGTACACAGGGGGACTACCAGTCATCCTGAAGGGGGCCCAGGTACACAGGGGGACCACCAGTCACCCTGTAGGGGACCCAGGCACAAAGGGGGACCACCAGCTCTCCTGTAAGGGGCCCAGGTACACAAGGGGACTACCAGTCATCCTGAAGGGGGCCCAGGCACACAGGGGGACCACCAGTCATCCTGTAGGGGGCTCAGGCACACAGGGGGGCCACCAGCTCTCCTGTAAGGGGCCCAGGCACACAGGGGGGACCACCAGTCTTCCTGTAGGGGGCCCAGGTACACAGGGGGACTAACAGTCATCCTGAAGGGGGCCCGAGCACACAGGGGGGGGGGCAGACAGCAGAGGGAATTGGTGTGGTCGGACGGAGAAGCAATTACAGAAGGATGCCCTGTGCGGCTCGCTGCAGCAGCTGAAAGTTCCTCTCTCTCCTGCCAGCTTTTACCTGCTGCAGGGAGAGACACAGGACATTGTTCCTGTAATTTCTTCCCCTGCACTGACCCCCCTTTCTGTTCTGCCTGCTTCTGATCCCCCCTCTGTGTGCCAACCTGTCACTGTGCAGAATATTGTTTTGATATATTTGGGGGGGCTGCCAGGTAGCCTGTACAGGGCCCCCGAGAACAGCAGCCCTGAGTCTCGGCTCCGGACACGTTGGATGGAAGGAGAACATTAAACAGATTTGTTTTGTTTTTTTCTCCTTTTTCCATTTGTAAAAATTCCTGCCGAGTGTAAACCATTTGCGAGGTTTCAGCCAAAGCTGCGAGCCGTTCTCATTATTCACGTCCGTCATGTTGCGCTCGCCTGGACGGGGATCACTTTGTTTATCTTCTTCCCCCCGTCTGCTTTCCAACAAAGCTTTTTTCCTCTTCCCCCGGTGACACAATCCTGGTGCTCAGACAAAAGGTATACATCACAGTAAGTTTATGTGCCTCGGGCTGAGCCGGGGACCGCGCCAAGCTGTCCGGGGCCTACTAGACTCAATCATTGTCGTCCAGCTTGGAGTGCGGTTCACACCGGTTCACATCCTATCCAGCCGCCATTTGTTTACCGCGCCTGGCCAAGTGCGCGGGGTTTGATGCGATCTGCGGAGGATTTCACACACATTACTTCCAGGTGTTTTTCTCGTGGAAGAAAAAAAATACGGGAAATTTATACTTTGTATCTTTTTTTTTCAGACTTCCAATGACATCATTTATCTTGTAGACAAAAATACATTGATGGTAAAAAAAAAAAACTTGTGATATGAAAATTTCACACTTCATAAAAGTCGTCTTTTACTTTCTTTCGAGGCCAAATGTAGCGAAACCCAAATAAGATCATCAGCATGTGTGGAGGATTCGGGATCCAAGCTAAAAAATGTTCAAAAAGCAAAGTTGTGTGAGATATTCTTCACCGTCTACATTTCCAGGGCGGTTAGGCCTCGTTTACATTCGCTTCAAAATGTGGCATTGGACGCTTTTGCCGCTTGCCACCCATAGCCTGCCACCAGATGCGGTGCCGCTTGCCACCCATAGCCTGCCGCCAGATGCGGTGCCGCTTGCCACCCATAGCCTGCCACCAGATGCGGTGCCGCTTGCCACCCATAGCCTGCCACCAGATGCAATGCCGCTTGCCACCCATAGCCTGCCACCAGACGCAATGCCGCTTGCCACCCATAGCCTGCTGCCATCAGATGCAGTGCCGCTTGCCACCTATAGCCTGCCACCAGATGTAATGCCGCTTGCCACCCATAGCCTGCCACCAGATGCAGTGCCGCTTGCCACCCATAGCCTGCCACCAGATGCAGTGCTACTTGCCACCCATAGACTGCCACCAGATGCAGTGCCGCTTGCCACCCATAGCCTGCCAACAGACGCAATGCCGCTTGCCACTCATAGCCTGCCACAAGATGCAGTGTCGCTTGCCACCCATAGCCTGCCACCAGATGCAGTGCCGCTTGCCACCCATAGCCTGCCACCAGATGCAGTGCCGCTTGCCACCCATAGCCTGCCACCAGATGCGGTGTCGCTTGCCACCCATAGCCTGCCACCAGATGCGGTGCCGCTTGCCACCCCTAGCCTGCCACCAGATGCAGTGCAGCTTGCCACCCGTAGCCTGCCACCAGATGCAGGGCCGCTTGCCACCAATAGCCTGCCACCAGATGCAGTGCCGCTTGCCACCCATAGCCTGCCACCAGATGCGGTGCCGCTTGCCACCCATAGACTGCCACCAGATTCAGTGCCGCTTGCCACCCATAGCCTGCCAACAGAGGCAATGCCGCTTGCCACCCATAGCCTGCTACAAGATGCAGTGCTGCCTGCCACCCATAGCCTGCCGCCAGATGCGGTGCCGCTTGCCACCCATAGACTGCCACCAGATGCGGTACCGCTTGCCACCCATAGCCTGCCAAAAGACGCAATGCCGCTTGCCACCCATAGCCTGCCACAAGATGCAGTGCCGCTTGCCACCCATAGCCTGCCACCAGATGCAGGGCCGCTTGCCACCCATAGCCTGCCACCAGATGCAGGGCCGCTTGCCACCCATAGCCTGCTGCCACCAGATGCAGTGCCGCTTGCCACCCATAGCCTGCCACCAGATGCAGTGCCGCTTGCCATCAATAGCCTGCCACCAGATGCAGTGCCACTTGCCACCCATAGCCTGCCACCAGATGCGGTGCCACTTGCCACCCATAGCCTGCCACAAGATGCAGTGCCGCTTTTAGAAACTTATTGCTACACTAATGCCGCGTACACACGATCGATGGACTTTTTTCATCGGAAATTCCGATCGCGTGTGGGCCCCATCGGACTTTTTTCCACCGGTGTTTAGAAACAGAACATGTTTTATTTTTTTCCGAAGGGGAAAAAAGAAAAACGATCGGAAATTCCTATCGTCTGTGTGCAACTCCGAAAAAAAAAACCCCACGCATGCTCAGAATCAAGCCGACGCATGCTCGGAAGCATTGAACTTCATTTTTCTCGGCTCGTCATAGTGTTTTACGTCACCGCGTTTTAGAAGGTCAGGAATTTAGTCTGACGGTGTGTAGGCAAGACTGATGGAAGTCAGCTTCATCGGAATTCCGACGGAAAATTCCATCGGAAATTCCGATCGTGTGTACGCGCCATTAGAGGCGCCTCTCTTCTCTTTTATACTCTGGAGCTCCTGCTGGATTTTTCTTCTGATCCCCTTGTGGAGGCTTCCATTGGTGGAGGACATTTTATGGTCACACAACCAATCACATCGCTGTAATCTACTTATATGGACTCTAAACTGAAGGACTTATAAATAAATGGTTGTGGAACCGATCATTTGAGACTCCATCAGTGGCGGTCCGTCTATAGAGGGCGCTGGAGCGCCGCCCCCTCTGGTGGCTCCGCACCGCCACTGAAATAACATACATTCATGCATTGCATGAATGTATGTTATTGTTGCCGCTGCCGCTGGTCTATTCAGAGATGGCCGGAACTTGAGCGCCGACCACCTGAATAACGGCAGCTGGTTGGCTGTACGGAAGTGCCTATCAGAGCCAGCGGCTTTCCGAGTACAGCCCCTCGTCTCCCGGAAGCTTATCCTCGGAACGTACGGGGGGTGCGTCCCTTGGATAAGACTGACGGCCGTCTCAGCCAGTCAGGTTCACCGATTCTGGTTATCGGTAACCTGATTGGCTGAAGCGTCACCAAGGCGGGAGAAGACATCGAGGGACGTGGAAGGAGAAAGGTAAGTGCATTTTACAGGACACAGTAGCGACAATGGGCACAGTGGGACAAAGGGCACAGTGGCATCAATGGGCACAGTGGCAACAATTAAAGGGCATTCATTCATTCATTTATTCAGTGACATGCACAGTGGCAACAATGGGCACAGTGGCGACAATTAAAGGGCACAGTGGTGACAATTGGCACAGTGGCGACAATTGAGGGGCACAGTGGCTGCGTTTGATGGCATGGCACAGTGGTGACAATTAATGGCACAGTGACTGCGTTTGATGG
Source organism: Rana temporaria (assembly GCF_905171775.1). Classification (NCBI taxonomy): domain Eukaryota; kingdom Metazoa; phylum Chordata; class Amphibia; order Anura; family Ranidae; genus Rana; species Rana temporaria. The sequence goes on from NC_053491.1 coordinate 5,422,716, forward strand.
CATGGAACAGTGGCTGCGTTTGATGGCATGGCACAGTGGTGCGAATTGATGGCATAGTGACTGCATTTGATGGCATGGCACAGTGTTGATAATTGATGGCACAGTGGCTGCGTTTGATGGCATGGCACAGTGGTGATAATTGATGGCACAGTGGCTGCGTTTGATGGCATGGCACAGTGGTGCGAATTGATGGCATAGTGACTGCATTTGATGGGCACAGTGGTGATAATTGATGGCACAGTGGCTGCGTTTGATGGCACAGTGGTGACAATTGATGGCACAGTGGCTGCGTTTGATGGCATGGAACATTGGTGCGAATTGATGGCATAGTGACTGCATTTGATGGGCAAAGTGAGGCTGCAATTTTTTTCTTTTTTTTTTTTTCGTTTGCGCCCCCCAAACATTTTGAGCACCAGCCGCCACTGGACTCCATTATTTCTTATGGGAAAATTCGCTTTGATATACAAGTGCTTTGGATTACAAGCATGTTTCCGGAACGAATTATACTTGCAATCCAAGGTTTTACTGTACTTGATTTGGAAATTTGGATACATTTTATGGGCCAGATTCACAAAGAGATACTCCGGTGTATTATCTCCTGATATCTCAGATACACCATCGTATCTCTGACTTACACTGGTCCTATCTATGCGCCTCATTCATAGAATCAGATACGCATAGATAGGGCTAAGATCTGACAGAGTTACACTGTGTTACACTGTCGGATCTTTTTTTCAATTAAAAAATGGCGCCGGGGGCGTTCCCGCTGATTTACGATAAATAATATGTAAATCAGCGAGATACGCGAATTCACGAACGTACGCGGACCCGACGCAGTCTTCTTACGACGTTTCTGTAGCGGCTTTCCCGGCATATACTTACCCCTGCTTTTATCAGGCGCAGCCAATGTTAAGTATAGCCGACGTTCCCGCGTCGAATTTGAATTTTCTAACGTCGTTTGCGTACGCCGATTCACAAACACGTGCGTCGCAAGTCACGCTCACGTCGAAACCACTGACGTCCTAGTGACGTCAGTGGGAGCAATGCACGCCGGGAAATTCCCCGGACGGCGCATGCGCATTTAAATCGGCGCGGGAACGCGCCTGATTTAAATAGTACACTCCCCCTAGCCGCAGAATTTGAATTCCGCCGGGGGATTTAGGATCCGCCGCCGCAAGTTTGGAGGTAAGTGGTTTGTGAATTAGCCACTTTCCTCTCAAACTTGCGGGAGCGGATCTTAAATCACGTAGATCGAGCGGATCTATAGATCCGCTGATCTACGTGAATCTGGCCCATTGATTTTTTTTTGTACCGAATACAATTCTAGATTTTTAATATCCTAAAAAAAAAAAATGGAATGGTTGTTGTGGCTTAGAAGGCCCAGTGATTGGTTTATTACGATGTGATGGAAATCTCTCTGACAAGAGGGAAGAGGAAACCTTCATAAAGACGCGGCCCGCCATTTCTTTAGGGAGGAGCGTTCGCCAATCACCATACATAACATTCCGATCCCTTTCCCTACTTTATGGAGAATTATTTCCAACATCTGTTTCTCATAACATTTCTCCATCTCTCTCCTCAGAAGACGAGGCTTGTGACTCCTCAAAGGTTTGGAAGGATGAATAATTCTTCTGTAACTATAGAGCCTTATGTCTGATGTCATTCCCCCTGCTAGTGCCACCTGCAAGTGCCCACCAGTGCCACCTATCAATGCTCATGAGTGCCACCTATCAATGCCCATGAGTGCCACCTATCAATGCCCATGAGTGCCACCTATCAATGCCTCATCAGTGCCACCTAGCAGTGCTGCCTATCAGTGCCCATCATGAATTATGGGGCCCCTTACACAGCTTCAGGCATGGGCCCCCTGCAGCAGAGAACCAGGGGGGGGGGGGGGGGGTGCTGCTGCCGCCTGAAATTGAGAAGCGGGGGGGAGGGGCTGCCACAAATTGAAGTGGGGGGGGCCCTTTACAAAAAAAAAAAGAAATAAAGAAAAATATATATAAAAAAAAAGGGGCATGTGGGCCCTTTAACAAAAAGAAAAAAAGAAATGAAAAATATATATTTCTTTTTTTTTTTTAAAGGGTGGGTTGCCATCTGGGGCCCTTTAATAAAAAAAATATATAAACAGAAATAAAAAAATAAACATTTATAAAAAAAATGGGGTTTGCCATCTGGGGCCATGGGGACCTCTGAGCCCTTTAATACATATATATATATATATATATATATATATATATATATATATATATATATATATATATATATATATATATATAAAAATAAATAAAAAAAAGATTTTTTTTTTTATTAAAAAAAAGGGGGATTCTCATCCGGGGGCCCTGGGGGCCTCCGGACCCCTTTTTTTTTTTTAAAGGGGGTTGCCATCCGGGCCCCTGGGGACCTCCGGGCCCCTTACAGGTGTACTGCCTGTACCCGGCCCTGCCCAGAATGACCCTCATATTACCTGCTGGGAATGTTCGGAGGGCCCGGTGTAAATATTCCCAATCTGAGGATTGCTGTTCTCTTAATGGATCTTCCTGCTCTTCCTTGCACCCAATACTCTACAACTGCGTTTGTTTTCATTCCTTCCGGCGTCAACTTCCTTCTCACCGAGACCAGAATAGAACCTTTCCTGAAATTGTCTTCCCCACATTTCTCCTATTTTCAGACGTTATTTGGAATTATATCATTTATAAACAAAAACTTAGAATGTAACCCCCCCCCCCCCCCCCCACCCAACATATCTCCCTTCATTTCATAGTGTCCCGGAGCATGTTACCAGAACCTTACTATAGCCTACTATACTATACCTACTACTATACCCTTCTACTATACTACTATACCCTTCTACTATACTATACCTCCTACTATACTATACCTCCTACTATACCCTTCTACTATACTATCCCTCTTACTATACCCTTCTACTATACTATACCTCCTACTATACCCTTCTACTATACTATACCTCCTACTATACCCTTCTACTATACTATACCTCCTACTATACCCTTCTACTGTACTATACCTCCTACTATACCCTTCTACTATACTATACCTCCTACTATACCCTTCTACTGTACTATACCTCCTACTATACCCTTCTACTATACTATACCTCCTACTATACCCTTCTACTATACCACCGTATAATATACCCTTCTACTATACTCTACCTCCTACTATACCCTTCTACTTTACTATACCTCCTACTATACCCTTCTACTATACTATACCTCCTACTCTACCCTTCTACTATACTATACCTCCTACTATACCCTTCTACTATACTATACCTCCTACTATACCCTTCTACTATACCACCGTATCCTACTATACTACTATACCCTTCTACTATACTATACCTCCTACTATACCCTTCTACTGTACTATACCTCCTACTCTACCCTTCTACTATACTATACCTCCTACTATACTACTATACCCTTCTACTATACTATACCTCCTACTATACCCTTCTACTATACTATACCTCCTACTATACCCTTCTACTACACTATACCTCCTACTATACCCTTCTACTATACCACCGCATCCTACTATACTACTATACCCTTCTACTATACCACTGTATCCTACTATACTACTATACCCTTCTACTATACCACTGTATCCTACTATACTACTATACCCTTCTACTATACCACCGCATCCTACTATACTACTATACCCTTCTACTATACCACCGTATCCTACTATACTACTATACCCTTCTACTATACTACAATATCCTACTATACTACTATACCCTTCTACTATACCAATGTATACTACTATACCCTTCTACTATACCAACGTATCCTACTATACTACTGTGACGAGATCCTTCCTCGCCCAGTTCTGCTCTCCCGACACTCCCCTGCTACCAGTGAGTCAGCTTGCAGATTGCAGCGTCTGATGGTCCAGTCATCCAAGGTTCCGGGGTCCGAACTACAGCTATGTGCCATTCAGACCCATTAAGAACAAACACCAGGCAGGCTGTATGTAAGTTCAAGCAGGACTCTTTATTTTCAAATACACAGCACACTTTTATACAGAATTTGGAACATCCCACTCCCAACAACCGCTTTCCTATTGGTCAATTGTAAAGTATATCCAGTCTTCACTCAAGTCCTCCTTGACCATGCAAATGAGGACTTGAAATTTGTCAACAGGGATTGGTCCAATAGCTTGGATAGAAAGACTTGTGTATTGAGACAGAAGCCCCAGGGGGTAATCAATGTACACAATAACCCGGTCTACTTAATTACTACCTCTGAGAGGTTACATTGCTTTAGACAATAGAATGCTAATTCAATACAGCTGACAGGAGGCTTCTGACCTTTAGAACAATAAACACATACATCTAGATTCAATTAACCTTCAATCCATAGTTTTTAGCCAGACGGAGCGTCTCCGACACCCGCTCTTAACCTGCAGAACACAATAAAAGGTATTTCTCTAGCTGGTTCCACTTAGCATTTCAATAACCGGTGTCCTTGCATTGAATGTCCCTCTCCTGTGTAACAGATGTCAAGTAGAAACACTTTAATATCTTAAGATCCATGACATTACTTCCCCTGGGAAACAGTCCAACAGCCGCAGTGGGACCCAAACGGGTCAACTCGAGGATGTTGGAAAAATAGTCTTAAAGTTCCAGGACTGTCTGCTAGGATGACCCATCTGCCTTCCTGTTTTGAGGTCCTGGCCCATAATCGGACGGCAAGAGGCTTGCATTCAGTCCTCTCCAAAAGCCCCTGTCCCGGCTAGGTCTGTCACACATCTCCCCCTTTGGCAGGAGACTAACACTGGGAGAGACCCCAATTCCGGTACCCACCCAGTACCCCAGATAACTTGTCCCAAACAGAGCATTACTCACCCAGCCAATCTCTGCCTCTCTCAGAGAACACGCCTGCCGCTGGGGAGAGGCCTGGACTGGCCCTTCTCCCTGGAGTCCTTTCAGCCGCTGGAGAGAAGACAGGGTGGCTGGGCTCAGTTCATCATGCCGTTGGGAATATGGGCCAACTGGCCACCATTCCTGGGGTATACCAGTGGAGACTGCAGTCCCATCCACTGATGCTAGGTAAAAATCCCCCGGTGCTTGCAAAGCAAAGCCGACATCCTCCTGTCTCAGTGCCGCACCATGTTCTGGGGTTGTGTCCGTGGAGATCGGAGTCCCATCCACTACCACAGGAACCCCCTCTTCTGTTAGTTGAGAGCAGAGGCCCGGGGCACTCTGCTCTGATGCCAGCTCTTCCGCTGGGCTGCTGTGAGTGGAGACCACAGTCCCATCCACCGATATCCGCTCAAGCTGTAGTGGGGTGTAGCCGCCAGTAGCATCCTGTCCTGCTGCCAGTGATTCAGCTGGGAGTACGAGCTTTACCACCTCAGTTTGTTGCTGGGGAGGGGGGCCAACCGCCCCGGCTCCCTGGAACTCCACAGTTGGTCCCGGTGCTGGGCAGAGATGGCTAGCACTCCGCCCTGTTGCCAGCACTTCTGCTGGAGGCTCCCCAGGTTGTTCTTCCTCAGCAGAAAAGTCTATCAAATCCCCTGTCTCTACAACTGGTGTCTGGGGATAGAGGTTCACCATCTTCTGTCCATGGAACCCAGAAGATGCTATAGGTACTGAGCAGAGGTTAGCAGAGCTCGGCCCTGCGGTCAGTACTTCAGCTTTGGGAATGGCCATCTCCAGATTTTCCACTGCCGATTCACTGGCATACTGCTGGACAGGCACAATCCTCCATTCAAAATCATCCCATGCAGAAACCGGATCATCAAGGTCAGTCAGCGCTTGCTGCATCCGCCATAAGACCTCCGGGTCCATAGCTACAGGGGCAGGTTGGCAAAGCCCACTGTTACTCTGCCACATTGCCGATTCTTCAGCCAGGATTTCATCACTGTCAGCTGATATTTCCTCAAAGTTCCATGTAAAGGGAACCTCACCCTGCTGCTGAGCGAAGTCTAGCAGCTGTTTGTAGGCGATTTCCAGTTCCCATTCCTGAGCGGCCAGGAATTCCAAATCTTCCTGTAACCAGTGCACTTCCGGGACATTCAGTCTTCGCTCTCTGTGCTCCATTATTTCCTCCCAACGCCACTCCCGATCGCTCCCAAAGTTGGGATCCCTGGACATCCTCCAATACAACAATCCCAGGCCATCATAGCCAAAGCCTTCCGTGGGGCTGTCATCCGCTGACCACGGGCACTCTTGGACTACATACCACCGGAGGGCTCTGTAGCTCTCGTCCAACCGCATCTCTGCCCGGATCAGCCTGCTTAACTCTGCTGTCAACTCCTGCTTCGGTTGTTCCCCTAATAACAGCATTCTTACTTCATACTGTGACCAGTACCTTACATGGATGGAGGGGAGAGCTTTTCCCTGGTGTCGCTGCTCACGGGCTAGCGCTTCTTTCCAGAGTTCGCAGCGGATCGAATCAGACCATCCAAGGAGGACCTCCTCTGATACTGGTCCTCTGCGCTGTATCTGCTTCTCTCGCAACCTCCTGCTGAATTCCTCTTCCATGGTTACTGGTATCTGTACCTCTCCTCTTCTTTCCTTTGGTGCTGCTTCTTTAGGCGTTGTCACCGATCGCCGTATTTCTGCAATTCTCAGCTCCTGTTGCCGCTCTCGTTCTCTCTGTTGTCGCTCTCGTTCTCTCTCATCCTGCCGCTGGAGGTCTCTAATGGTATTCTGTATGGCGGTCTCTGATGGGTTCGCACCATATAATGCCAACCGCTGTTGAACTCGCTGCTGGAACAAGTCTTCAACTGACCGGGGTCCTGCATCACCATCCCTCTGATCCATCTCGGCTAGCGCAATGATCAGGGTGGCCTTGTTCTTCCCACCGGTCCCTCCACGGCTCTCAAGCAAGTCTTTTAGCATGGTTCTCCTGCAGGCTGCATAGCTGGTCATTCATGGTGGTGGTTTGGAGTTGTCCCAGTAACTGGAGAGCAAATCCCACCGCTGCCAACCAATGTGACGAGATCCTTCCTCGCCCAGGTCCTGCTCTCCCGACACTCCTCTGCTACCAGTGAGTCAGCTTGCAGATTGCAACGTCTGATGGTCCAGTCATCCAAGGTTCCGGGATCCGAATTACAGCTATGTGCCATTCGGACCCATTAAGAACAAACACCAGGCAGGCTGTATGTAAGTTCCAACAGGACCCTTTATTTTCAAATACACAGCACACTTTTATACAGAATTTGGAACATCCCACTCCCAACAACCGCTTTCCTATTGGTCAATTGTAAAGTATATCCAGTCTTCACTCAAGTCCTCCTTGACCATGCAAATGAGGACTTGAAATTTGTCAACAGGGATTGGTCCAATAGCTTGGATAGAAAGACTTGTGTATTGAGACAGAAGCCCCAGGGGGTAATCAATGTACACAATAACCCGGTCTACTTAATTACTACCTCTGAGAGGTTACATTGCTTTAGACAATAGAATGCTAATTCAATACAGCTGACAGGAGGCTTCTGACCTTTAGAACAATAAACACATACATCTTCACACATACATTCTAGATTCAATTAACCTTCAATCTATAGTTTTTAGCCAGACGGAGCGTCTCCGACACCCGCTCTTAACCTGCAGAACACAATAAAAGGTATTTCTCTAGCTGGTTCCACTTAGCATTTCAATAACCAGTGTCCTTGCATTGAATGTCCCTCTCCTGTGTAACAGATGTCAAGTAGAAACACTTTAATATCTTAAGATCCATGACAACTACTATACCCTTCTACTATACCACCGTATCCTACTATACTACTATACCCTTCTACTATACCACCGTATCCTACTATACTACTATACCCTTCTACTATACCACCGTATCCTACTATACCCTTCTACTATACTACTATACCCTTCTACTATACCACCGTATACTACTATACTACTATACCCTTCTACTACACCACTGTATCCTACTATACTACTATACCCTTCTACTATACCACCGTATCCTACTATACTACTATACCCTTCTACTATACTACTATACCCTTCTACTATACCACCGTATCCTACTATACTACTATACCCTTCTACTATACCACCGTATCCTACTATACCCTTCTACTATACTACCGTATCCTACTATACTACTATACCCTTCTACTATACCACCGTATACTACTATACTACTATACCCTTCTACTACACCACTGTATCCTACTATACTACTATACCACCGTATCCTACTATACTACTATACCCTTCTACTATACCACCGTATCCTACTATACTACTATACCCTTCTACTATACTACTATACCCTTCTACTATACCACCGTATCCTACTATACTACTATACCCTTCTACTATACTACCGTATCCTACTATACTACTATACCCTTCTACTATACCACCGTATCCTACTATACTACTATACCCTTCTACTATACTACTATACCCTTCTACTATACTACCGTATCCTACTATACTACTATACCATTCTACTATACCACCGTATCCTACTATACTACTATACCCTTCTACTATACCACCGTATCCTACTATACTACTATACCCTTCTACTATACCCTTCTACTATACCACCGTATCCTACTATACTACTATACCCTTCTACTATACCACCGTATCCTACTATACTACTATACCCTTCTACTATACCACCGTATCCTACTATACTACTATACCCTTCTACTATACCACCGTATCCTACTATACTACTATACCCTTCTACTATACCACCGTATCCTACTATACTACTATACCCTTCTACTATACTACTATACCATTCTACTATACCACCGTATCCTACTATACTACTATACCCTTCTACTATACCACCGTATCCTACTATACTACTATACCCTTCTACTATACTACTATACCCTTCTACTATACCACCATATCCTACTATACTACTATACCCTTCTACTATACCACCGTATCCTACTATACTACTATACCCTTCTACTATACCACCGTATCCTTCTATACTACTATACCCTTCTACTACACCACCGTATCCTTCTATACTACTATACCCTTCTACTATACCACCGTATCCTACTATACCCTTCTACTATACCACCGTATCCTACTATACCCTTCTACTATACCACCGTATCCTACTATACTACTATACCTTTCTATTATTTCCCCTGCTGTAGCAAATTGGATCATGCTCTGCTGGGGTTTTTTGCCTTCCTCTGGATCAACTGTGGGAATGGAGTTGGGTGTATGGGATTTTACTGTGTTTTTTATTTTGTTTTTTTTATTTTTTGTGGTTGAACTGGATGGACTTGTGTCTTTTTTCAACCTGACTAACTATGTAACTATGTAACTATACCACTATATCCTACTATACTACTATACCCTTCTACTATACTATTGTACCCTTCTACTATACAACAATATTTGACTATAACCTACTATACCCTTCTACTATACCACCGTATCCTACTAAACTTCTATATCCTTCTACTATACCACCGTATCCTACTATACTACTATACCCTTATACTATACTACTATACCCTTCTACTATACCACCGTATCCTACTATACTACTATACCCTTCTGCTACTATACCCTTCTATTATACTACAATATCCTACTATACTACTATACCCTTCTATTATACTACCATATACTACTATACGGTATCCTACTATACTACTATACTACAATAATTTTTGCGCTATAAACAAAAATAGAGCGACAATTTTGAAAAAAATTCAATATTTTTTCCTTTTTGCTATAATAAATATCCCCCAAAAATATATAAAAAAAAAAATTTCCTCAGTTTAGGCCGATACGTATTCTTCTACATATTTTTGGTAAAAAAAATCGCAATAAGCGTTTATCGATTGGTTTGCGCAAAATGTATAACGTTTACAAAATAGGGGATAGTTTTATTGCATTTTTATTAATAATTTTTTTTTTTTACTACTAATGGCGGCGATCAGCGATTTTTTTTTCGTGACCGCGACATTATGGCGGGCACATCGGACAATTTTACACATTTTTGGGACAATTGTCATTTTCACAGCGAAAAGTGCTATAAAAATGCATTGTTTACTGTGAAAATGACAATTGCAGTTTGGGAGTTAACCACAAGGGGGCGCTGAAGGGGTTAAATGTGACCTAATTTGTGTGTCTAACTGTAGGGGGGCGGGGCTGGACGTGTGACGTCATTGATCGCGTTTCCCTATATCGGGGAACACACGATCAATGACGGCGCCACAGTGAAGAACGGGGAAGGTGTGTTTACACACGGCTCTCCTCGTTCTTCAGCTCCGGGGACCGATTGCGGGACTCCAGCGGTGATCGGGTCCCGCGGCCGCGGTCACGGAGCTCCAGACTGGGTCGCGGGCGCCGCGCCCGTGACCCACGGCTGGGCACTTAAAGAGGACGTACAGGTACGCGCTTGTGCCCAGCCGTGCCATTCTGCCGACGTATATGTGCAGGAGGCGGTCCTTAAGTGGTTAAATACTTTTTCTTTAAATTCTGTTGAGGATCGCCAGCCAGGCCCCTAATTCCCCTCAGAGAATGCCATGGATTTCCAGCTCTGCAGCTTGAGCTTATCCATGTGCACAGCATATGACTAGGACTAATCCCGAGTGACCAGCGGCAGAATATTACACTCTGTATTCTATAAACTCCCATGTTAAACGTCAGTCTAGTCATGGACACAGTGAGGCATGGGCACAGTGAGGCATGGGCACAGTGAGGCATGGACACAGTGAGGCATGGGCACAGTGAAGCATGGGCACAGTGAGGCATGGGCACAGTGAGGCATGGGCACAGTGAGGCATGGGCACAGTGAGGCATGGACACAGTGAAGCATGGGCACAGTGAGGCATGGACACAGTGAGGCATGCAAGTGGACACAATGGGCCAGATTCAGATAAAGATACAACGGCGTATCTCTGAGTTCCGTCGGTCGGATCTATGCGCCTGATTCATAGAATCAGGTTCCGCATAGATCTCCCTAAGATCCGCCAGGTGTAAGTGACTTACACCGTCGGATCTTAGGCTGCATATTCACGCTGGCCGCTAGGTGGCGCTTCCGTATAGTTACGCGAGGAATATGCAAATGAGCTAGATACGCAAATTCAGAAACGTACGTCCCGCCAGCGCATTTTTTTTTTACGTTAGGCTTTTTTCGGCGTATAGTTACCCCTGCTATATGAGGCGTAGCTAATGTTAAGTATGGACGTCGTTCCCGCGCCAAATTTTGACATTTTTACGTTGTTTGCGTAAGTCGTTCGCGAATACGGCTTTACGTCATTTACGTTCACGTTGAATCCAATACGTCCTTGCGGCGTAATTTGGAGCAATGCACACTGGGATATTTTTTACGGATGGTGCATGCGCCGTTCAAAAAATATGTCAAAAACGCGGGGGGCAAGTAAAATTTAAATAAAGCACGCCCCCAACATCCCCATTTGAATTAGGCGGGCTTACGCTGCCACACATACGTTACGTCACCTAAGGGCGCAAGTTCTTTCTGAATACAGAACTTGCGCCCAAAGTTACAGCGGCGTAACGCCTCGGCTTATATTCGGGTCGGCTTATACTCGAGTATATACGGTAATTGCACATGTCTAGTAACAGGGATGTGCAGCGCAAAGCTTGTATTATTTGGGTATCAGAGTCCGTTCCACAACCAGCCATCAAATTCGATCCTGACCTGGAAAATACCAGACGCGATCTGAAGGTTTCGATCGGATTGGTCGCTGGTCGTGGAATAATTGCGAACACTTTTTTTTAAGAGCGATGTTTTGAAACCTTCAGACTTCAGCTTTTTATGGAGTAAATTGATATTTTCCCCGGCGCTCTTCTGACCTTTTCTTCTCTTTCCTCCCCATCCAGCGCTTTAATCTTGTCCAACATCTTGCTGTCCGCCAATGGAGAATGGGAATGCGCCGTGTCTACGGAGTACGGCAACGTCAGCAAAAAGGTGGAGCTGGTAGTCCTGGAGACCTCGGCGTCCTACTGTCCGTCCGACAGGGTGACCAACAACAGAGGGGAGTTCAGGTAGGTGTTCCGTTTTTATTAGACATGTGCAATTCCTTTCGTTCCAAATACGGGGGGCAGATCCACAGAGCGAGTACGCCGGCGTATCTACTGATACGCCGGCGTACTTTCAAATTTCCCGCGTCGTATCGTTGTTTTGAATCCTCAAACCAAGATACGACGGCATCTGGGTTAGATCCGACAGGTATACGTCCTCGTACGCCTTCGGATCTTAGATGCAATACTTCGCCGTCCGCTGGGTGGCGTTCACGTCGTTTTCCACGTCGGGTATGGAAATTAGCTATTTCCGTCAATCCACAAACGTACGAGCGGCCGGCGCATTTTTTTTTTACGGCGTCTCTAGACGGCTTTTTCCGGCGTATAGTTAAAGCTGGTATTTCGTCGCGTATAGTTAGACCTGCCATGTTAAGTATGGCCGTCGTTCCCGCGTTTATTTTGAATTTTTTTTTATTTTTTGCGTAAGTCGTTCGTGATTCGGGATGGACGTAATTCACGTCTAAGTTAAAAAAAATGACGTCGTTGCGACGTCATTTAGCGCAATGCACGGCGAGAAATTTTGAAACGGAGCATGCGCAGTTCATTCGGCACGGAGACGCGCTTCATTTAAATGAAACACGCCCCCTAATCACCGATTTGAATTCCGCCGCCAGAGATGCACTACGCCGCCGTAACTTACGGCGCAAATTCTTCCAGGATTCAATTTAAATCCAGGTAAGGTACGGCGGCGTAGCGTATCTCTGATACGCTGCGCGGGTGCAGATCTCTGTGGATCTGCCCCACGATTTTTAACACATTTTGACAAATTTAATTTCCGAATTTTCTAATTTCCGACATTTCGGAGATTTGGAAATTAAAAATTTCGTAAATGTGAGAATTTAAAATTTCAGAAATTAAAAAGTTCGTAAATTCGTAAATTTAGGAAATTCGTATATATTCGAAATTTCGACAATATGAATTTCAAGATTTTCAAAAATTAGAATTTCAAAATTTCGAAAAATTTAGAAATTCGATAATCGAAAATGAAGAATTCCGAATTTCTCGTATTTGCGAATTTCCGATTCCCGAATAAAGCTAAAAAATGAAAATGAACACATGTTTTGGCAGTGCACGTCTAGTTTTCATTGTCAATTAAAGTGCAAAATGAGAGTCTTGAGCTTCCCAAGACACTTTGGGGCATATCCACATAGATCTGCACCCGCGCAGCGTATCAGAGATACGCTACGCCGCCGTACCTTACCTGGCATTCTTTCAAATCCTCAAAGATTTTGTGCCGTAAGTTACGGCGGCGTAGTGTATTTCTGGCGGCGGAATTCAAATCGGCGATTAGGGGGCGTGTTTAACTGGGCATGCTCCGTTTCGAAATTTCCCGCCATGCATTGGGCGAAATGACGTTGTAAGGACGTCATTTTTTAAACTTAGACGTGATTTACGTCCATCCAGATTCACGCACGACTTACGCAAAAAAAAGAAAAATTCTAATTTCGACGCGGGAACGACGGCCATACTTAAACATGGTAAGTCTATCTATACGCCGCAAAAAAAGCAGCTTTAACTATACGCCGGAAAAAGCCGACTAGAGACGACGTAAGAGAATGCGACGGCCGCGCGTATGTTCGTGGATCGTCGGAAATAGCTAATTTGCATACCCAACGCGGAAAACGACGCGAACCCCACCCAGCGGACGCCGAAGTATTTCATCTGCGATCTGAAGGCGTACGCCTGTCGGATCGAACCCAGAAGCCGTCGTATCTTGGTTTGAGGATTCAAACTAAAGATACAATGCAGCAAATTTGAAAGTACGCCGGCGTATCAGTAGATACGCCGGCGTACGGTACTCGCTCTGTGGATCTGGCCCTTTAATTGTTTAACTGGTGACAGGAAGAAAAGCAATGGGCAGCCAACATGTTTCAGGGGCCTCGACCCTTGAAAAATGCCCTAAACCCTTCATTCCAGTAAGAACCAAACACAGCGCCCCCCTCCCCCTCCCCTCCCCCGCAGTGTATTATAGTTATTACTAACTTTGCGGTGGGTTCCTGACGTTTTCTGCAGGCAGTCTGTAGTGGGTGGAGCCTGTTGGGCCCCTCCCACAGCTCTGCTCTCTCTCCCTGTGCAGGGTGACTGGTCTTGTCTCCGCCCCCTTCCTGTAGTTTTCTGCAGGCATCCTGTAGTGGGTGGAGCCTGTTGGGCTCCTCCCACAGCTCTGCTCTCTCTCCCTGTGCAGGGTGACTGGGGAAGGTCCCCAAGGATGCCCACCCATGACCACCGGGGATGCCATCCATGGCCACCAGGAATGTCCACCACTGATGACCACCAGGTATGCCAATCTGTGCCCAAAAATGATGCCAATCAGTGCCCATCAATAATGCCTGCCAGTGCCTCATTTACAGTGATTTACAGTGATTCCCATCAGTGCCACTTATCAGTGCCCATCAGAGACACCCATAAGTACCCACCAGTGCAGCCTATCAGTGCCACATTGGAGTGCCCATCAGTGCCGCATATCAGTGCCGCCTATCAGTGCCCATCAGTGCCGCATATCAGTGCCACCTATTAATGCCCATCAGTGATGCATATCAGTGCCACCTATTAATGTCCATCCGTGCCGCATATCAGTGGCATCTATCGGTGCCCAGCAGTGCCGAATACCAGTGCCACCTATCAGTGCTCATCAGTGCCGCATATCAGTGCCACTTATAAATGCCAATTAGTGCTGCATATCAGTTTCACCTATCAATGCCCATCAGTGCTGCATATCAATGCCACCTATCAGTGCTCATCAGTGCCGCCTATTAATGCCCATCTGTGCCGCATATCAGTATCACCTATCAGTGCCGTCTATCGGTGCCCAGCAGTGCCGCTTATCAGTGCCACCTATCAGTGCCCATCAGTGCCGCATATCAGTGCCACCTATCAGTGCCCATCAGTGCCGCATATCAGTGCCACCTATCAATGTCCATCAGTGCCGTCTATCGGTGCCCAACAGTGCTGCATATCAGTGCCACCTATCAGTGCCCATCAGTGTTGTCTATCAGTTCCCATTAGTGCTGCATATCAGTGCCACCTATTAGTGCCCATCAGTGCCACATATCAGTGCCACCTATCAATGCCCACATACACACACTGAAAGGGTACTGGAGAGGCGGGGCAGCTATAATCTTGGGATTATTTTTTTTTTAAAACACAGATTTTTACATACTGTCCCTGATGGGGCACCCTAGTGGCATGGGGCCCTCGGGCAGTGCCCGAATGGTCAGTCCGCCCCTGGGTGTGAGGAATGTGAAACTGCTAGAGATAAAAAAGAATAATAGAATAATAGAAGTGTAGGTTTAGTGGATTAGTCCCCGGGGACATCCCCACCAATAAGCAGGGAGGAAGCACGCGCGGGGCACAGGCGACACCTGTTGCAGTTCCCTGTTGCTGGGCACACGGCGTTGGCTCTGAAGGTGTTAAAGCGGGCAGATCCCAGGCCCATCTGTAAGCCATTAAACGCCGTTGCAGAGGAGGTTCCTTTCACTCGGCCCGTCCTGGCAGAACGCACCGGGTGTAAAATTCAAGGTGTTGGAATTTTCGCTTGGCGGCAGAATAAAGAGCCGCACGCCGCGCAGCGCAAGCCGTGTCGGTTCCTTTACGGAATATAAATGATTGGTGCGGCCAATGTGGCTTCAATTATCCGGGGGGCCCCCCTCTCCTCCCGCCTTCTCTGGAATGGGAGTCGGATGGAGGAGGAAGGTGCCGAGGGAAATGAGAGATTTGCAGAGTTAATATCCAGGCAGAAGCGGTCACCAGATGTTCCATCAAATCCTCTTTATCTTCTCTCGGCACCGCCAGACCTGCTGCTACGCGGTTCACGGGCCCGACGTTCAAAGACGTCCATTGTGGGCTGCTGATGGAGGGGTGCTGGTCACCGTCTTGGCTGCTCGAGTACCAACTCAACTTAGTACCTTTCCGCCCCGTAGTGTGAGACCTTCTCTTCTAGGTCAGCTTCTTGGGGAGCTCAAAAAACCGAATGGCAGAGGCGTGAGGTGGGAGGGTTCTCGGACAGGGACCTTCACGGTTGGCCCCTGCAAGTGCGGGAGGGTTCCTGGGTGCCGCCTGGAGCCCGATCGCGGCCAGACCTTCACGGTCAGCCCGGTCTAGTGCGGGAAGGACCCCCCCACACTAGTGTCCTCTGCCCCTTTCACATCACCCCCCGCCCCGTCCACATTAGTGTCCTCTGCCCCTTTCACTTCACCCCCCTCCCCCCACACTAGTGTCCTCTGCCCCCCCATCACTTCACACCACCCCCCTACATACTAGTATTCTCTGCCCCTCCTTTCACATCACCCCCCCCACACTAGTGTCCTCTGCCCCTTTCACATCACCCCCCACACACACTAGTATCCTCTGCCCCTTTCACATCACCCCCCCCCACACTAGTGTCCTCTGCCCCTTTCACTTTGCCCCCCCCCCACAGTAGTGTCCTCTGCCCCTTTCACATCACCCCCTCTCCCTCTACACTAGTGTTCTCAACCCTCCATCACTTTACACCACCCCCACAGTAGTGTCCCCTTCCCCCCCTCCCCCCATACAGTAGTGTCATCTGCCCCCTCCCTCGAATGGCAGTGTCCTCTGTTCCCCTTCACATCACGCTCTACAGTAGTGTACTGTACCCCCTACCCCACAGTAGAGTTCTCTGCCCCCTTCACATCATCCCCTCCACAGTAATGTACTCTGCCCCCCTCCCCCAACCACCCTGGTGCCTGCACACTTGCATATCTACCCACCTCTGTGCTGGCCCCTGCCATCACCTGTTGGGTGCGTTCCCAACTCTCCTTTATCTCTGTATCCCCTATCCCTGATGCCAGCCTGATACCCGCCAGTGCGTGGCACCCGGGGAGGACCCCCCCCCCCCATCTGCCTCAGCACCTGGGGCGGACCGCACCCCATCTGCCTCAGCATCCGCCCTGGTCACCATAGAGACTCGGGGCTATGGACCCCAGATTTGGGGCTAAAGCCCTAGAAGCCACCCCCTAGCAACGCCACTGGCTACTGTTGCCAAGAAGTGTCCTCTGCAGACTTGTGTGCAAGAGTTTTGGAGTATCCCGTTCCCCATTGTCCCCTCTTGGTAGAGCCTCTACAAACAATACATTTTAAAAAGACGACCCCCTACTGGTTATTGATGGGGAGTGAACGCACTGTTGTACTGCCTGGCTGCTAATCTACAGCTGGGAAGAGGAGGATCTGGGATGCTCTGTGCAAAACCATTACACAGAGCAGGTAAGTGTAACATCTGAACCTTTACAAACACTTTTAATATATTTTTTGTTTTGGGTTCTAATACCACTTTAAGTGACTGTGCCTTCATGTAATATACATTATTCCTGGGGGTTTATATGGACAAGCTCTGTGTATCCCTGGGGCCCCCTGCTGGCAGTAACTATCCTAACAGCTCTGTGTACTCAGGCAGGATTACATATTTATATTTTAATGTATTGCAAATATTCCCACAAGGACCAGCTGCCGGGTTCCTTGTTCAGACTGTTCCACCGCAGAGATCTGAGATTACCGTAATGTAGAATAAAATGTATTATTAGTATAATTATGAGCTGCTCTTAAAGGAGAACTCCACCTTCAATCATGCCAGGCATAAGATAAAGTGAGGTCAGGGAAGGTCACGTCACTGGCCCAGATTCAGGTAGCAATTGCGTCTGCGTAACCATAGTTACGCAGCGCAATTGCTTACTTGCTCCGGCGTATCGAATGCTCCTGATTCAGAAAGCTCGATACGCCGACTGCAGCCTAAGAAATTACTGGCATAAGGCTCTTATGCCCTCATATCTTAGGCTGCAATCTTACGCAGGCCGCTAGGTGGCGTTCTGATAGTGGTCAGCGTATAGTATGCAAATTGCATACTAACGCCGATTCACTACCCTACGCGAGCCCTGCGTACGCAGTTTACGTCGTTTGCGTACATCGGTTTTTGCGTAAGGCTGCCCCTTCTAATAGCAGGGGCAGCCAATGTTACGTATACCCGTCATTCCCGCGTTGCGAAATTTGAAATTTACGTTGTTTGCGTAAGTGAATCGTGAATGGCGCTGGACGCCATTCACGTTCACTTTGAAGCAAATGACGTCCTTGCGACGTCATTTACCGCAATGCACGTCGGGAAAGTTTCCTAACGGAGCATGCGCACTACGCTCGGCGCGGGAACGCGCCTAATTTAAATGATCCACGCCCCCCTACGGGATAATTTAAATTGCGCGCGCTTATGCCGGGCATTTTGCCGGAGCGCCCATGCAATTTGCGGAGCTACTGCTCCGTGAATCGCGCATAACGCAGGAAATTTATGGAGGCGCAGCGGCAAAACGGTGCGCTGCGCCTCCGTAAAAAAGGGGCAAAGCTACCTGAATCTGGGCCACTGTTAACTGTGCAAGTTGCTCTCTACACGTCTAAGTCCAGAGTATCACCTTAATGTTGATTTCACGTGACCACGGCTCCAGCATTAAGGAGTGTAGTCCACAGTGTCCCCACTAGGGGTGCTTTGAGCCCCGCCCACAGGCATCTTGGAGGCACCCCTGGAAGTTGGAACAAGGACTGCTAAGGCATGGAAGGGTGCAGTAGACATGTGCAATTCGTTAAGTTTCAAATTCGTTTTTTAACGAATTTTGAGAAATTCGTTAATTCCGAATTTTCGTATTTCCGAATTTTCGCGTTTCCGAATTTTCGTATTTTCCGAATTCTTGAATTTCCGAATTTTCGTATTTCCGAACTTTTGAATTTCCGAATTTTTCTATTTCCGAATTCGGAATTTCGGAAATTCGAAAATTCAGCAATACGAACATTCTTCGAATTTTTGAATCTCGAATTTTCGAAATTTCTAATTTTTTCATTTTCGAAAATGAAAACATTAAAAAGATCGAAAATTCGAAAATTAAAAAAAGCAGTGGAGGTCAATAACAGTCAAGCAGATTCAGGACCAAGGATAACAGACAGGGAATTATGGGGCCCCTTACACATCTTCAGGCATGGACCCCCTGGAGCAGAGACCCTGGAGGGGGGAGCTGCCGCCTTAAATTGAGAAGCGGGGGGGCCGTGAATTGGGAAGCGGGGGGTGCCACGTATTGAGAAGCGGGGGGGCCGTGAATTTGGAAGCGGGGGGTGCCACGTATTGAGAAGCGGGGGGTGCTGCCACTGCGAATTAGGTGCGAAGGAGGGTTGCCCTGGAGACCTCTGGGCCCCTTACAAAAAAATATATATATATAAAAAAAGGGGGGGGGTAACCTCTGGGCCCTTTAATAAAAAGGAAAAAAAAAAAAAATTATATAAAAAGAAAAAAAAATTACAAAAAAAAAGCGGGGGGGGGGTGCTGCCGCTGCAAATTGGGAGCTGGCAAAAAAAAAAATAGGGGGGGGGGTTGTCCTGGGGACCTCTGGGCTCTTTACAAAAAAAGGAAATAAAATATATATATATAAAAAAAAAGGGGGTAGCCATCCGGGGCCCTGGGGACCTCTGGGCCCTTTAATAAAAAGGAAAAAGAAAAAAAATATATAAAAAAGAAAAAAAAAAACGAGGGGGGGGTGCTGCCGCAGCGAATTGGGTGCTGGCAAAAAAAAAGGGGGGGTTGCCCTGGGGACCTCTGGGCCCTTTACAAAAAAAAGGAAATAAAAAAATATATATATATATAAAAAAAAGGGGGGGTAGCCACCCGGGGCCCTGGGGACCTCTGGGCCCTTTAATAAAAATAAAAAAATAAAAAAATGATATAAAAAGAAAAAAAAATAATAAAAAAAAAAGCGGGGGGGTGCTGCCGCTGCAAATTGGGTGCTGGCAAAAAATAAAATAAAAGGGGGGGGGGGGTTGTCCTGGGGACCTCTGGGCTCTTTACAAAAAAAGGAAATAAAATATATATATAAAAAAAAGGGGGTAGCCATCCGGGGCCCTGGGGACCTCTGGGCCCTTTAATAAAAAGGAAAAAGAAAAAAAATATATAAAAAGAAAAAAAAATTATAAAAAAAAAGCGGGGGGGTGCTGCCGCTGCAAATTGGGTGCTGGCAAAAAAAAAGGGGGGGTGCCCTGGGGACCTCTGGGCCCTTTACAAAAAGGAAAAAGAAAAAAAAATATATATAAAAAAAAGGGGGTAGCCATCCGGGGCCCTGGGGACCTCTGGGCCCTTTAATAAAAAGGAAAAAGAAAAAAATATATATATAAAAAAAAAAGTGGGGGGGGGGGGGAGCTGCCGCTGCGAATTGGGTGCTGGCAAAAAAAAAAGGGGGGTTGCCCTGGGGACCTCTGGGCCCTTTACAAAAAAAAGTCAATAAAAAAAAAAAAATATATATATATATATATAAAAAAAGTGGGGGGTAGCCATCCGGGGCCCTGGGGACCTCTAGGCCCTTTAAAAAAATATATATATATATATATAAACAAAAACATGTTTTTTATAAAAAAAAATAAAAAAAAGTGGGGGTTGCCATCCGAGCCCCTTACAAAAGAAATACAAAAAAGGGGGTTGCCATCTGGGCCCCTGGGGACCTCCAGGCCCCTAACAGGTGTACTGCCTGTACCCCCCCTGATGGCGGCCCCGATATCAGATACAAGCTGAAGGACCATCCGGCAATGACCCCATGCGGGGCCCATGGTTAAATAGTCCACTAGGCGCCAGTATCTGGCGGTGGACGTGCCGAAGAGAACGCGCCTTCCTCGTGAGGCACGACCCTTCTGGTGGCTACGTGATGTTCCTGACTTGTTTTTAGGCTTTTCCTGTATATACAAAGACTGTACCTTCAATAATCGGACCTTCTTCCCGCAGGTGGCCTCGCACTCTGGCGGGAATCTCTGCCTATCAGCCGTGCCTGCAGTATCCTTTCACAACCATCTCCAACAACGGCATTGGTCAGAAGGCTTCCCGTCGCTGTGATCGGTCGGGGCACTGGGAGGAAGGCGATTACTCCAACTGCCTGTACACCAATGACCTCACCAGGATTCTCTACACCTTCGTACTGGTGAGTAATACATCCGACGATTATCGCTCATCGACTTCTGTCCTTTAACTCTGATTACTGCCCTATGAAGAGGATTGGACTAATGAAATGTTTGTCTGCCCAAAACTCCGCCCTCTACACTATATTGTCAAAAGTATTGGGACGCCTGCCTTTACACGCACATGTAGGTAGATTCACAAAGAGTTAGGCCGGCTTATCAGTAGATAAGCCGGCCTAACTCAGAATCTACGCCGACGGATGTTTAAGCGTATGCTCAAACAGAGATACGCTTAAACATATCTAAGATACGACGGCTTGCGCCGTCCTATCTTAGATTGCAATTTTTCGGATGGCCGCTAGGTGGCGCTTTCTTTTGCGGTCGGCGTAGATTATGTAACTGAGGGGATACGCCGATTCACGAACGTACGCCCGGCCGCCGCAGTCGATTTACGCCGTTTCCGTAAGGGTTTTGCAGGCCTAAAGTTATTCCACCTATGAGGTGGAATAACAATGTTAAAGTATGGCCGCCGTTGTCCGCCGCGAGATTCTAAATTTTAACGTCGTTTGCGTAAGTCGTCCGCGAATCGGGATTTACGTCCACGTCGAAATCAATAGGCCCGTGCGGCGTACGCAACCGCAATGCACACTGGGAAATGTAGTCGCCCGGCGCATGCGCAGTGACAAAAAAACTTAAAAAACGTGAGGTCAAGCCTCATTACCATACAACACGCCCCCCTCCAACCCATTTGAATTAGGCGCCCTTACGCCCGCCGTGTTTACACTACGCCGCCCTAAGTAAGGAGGTAAGTGCCTTGAGAATCATGTACTTGCCTCTCTTACTTAAGGCGGCGTAGTGTAAACACGCTAGGCTACGCCGCCGCAAATTAGCGCGCCCCTACCTGAATCTACCCAATAAAACTTTAATGGCCTCCCAGTCTTAGTCCGGAGGGTTCAATATTGAGTTGGCCCCGCCCTTTGCAGCTATAACAGCTTCACCTCTTCTGAGAAGGCCGTCCACAAGGTTTAGGAGTCTATTGGTGATACAGGACATACACTATGTTGTCAAAAGTATTGGGACGCCTGCCTTTACACACACATGAACTTTATAGGCATCCCAGTCTTAGTCCGGAGGATTCAATATTGCATTGGCCCCGCCCCTTTGCAGCTATAACAGCTTCAACTCATCTGGGAAGGCCGTCCACAAGGTTTGGGAGTGTGTCTATGGGAATGTTTGTTTGAAAAAAAAAAACATTGCGAGCTGCTATATAATTCCTAGAAGCTGCCCAGCACTTCCCACACTTCCAAGTACAGTGGAACCTCGGATTACGAGGATAATCCGTTCCAGGAGAATGCTCGTAATCCAAAGCACTCGCATATCAAAGCGAGTTTCCCCATAGAAGTCAATGGAAACAAAAATAATTTGTTCCGCATTGACTTCAATTGCATGCAATACCGCATGTGGCCAGAGGTGCGGGGGGGGGGGTCGCCAGAGAGACTTGGAAACACTCGGAAAAGCCTGGGGACAGCTCGGCTGAAACCTTGGAAAGGCTCGGGAATGGAGTATTTGCTAATTTCTTCGAGCATTTCCGAACGGCTCCGCTCGGCTTTGGCGCCCCCCCACCTCAGGCCAAACACGGTACTGCACACCACAGTGGCTTGAATCCTTCCCATTTTGCGAGACAACACTCTTGCGGGGAGGAGCTACGAGGGGTATCAGAGTAAAGGGGGCTGAATACAAATGCCCCCCCCCCCCCACATACTTTTCACATATTTATTTTTAAAACATTTTGAAAACCATTTATAATTTTCCTTCCACTTCACAATTATGTGACACTTTGTGTTGGTCTATTACATAAAATCCCAATAAAATATATTTACGTTTTTGGCTGTGACATGAGAAAATGTGGGGAATTTCAAGGGGTATGAATACTTTTTCAAGGCACTGTACATTGTATATTGATAAGTGAGATATGATGTACAATGACGGTGTCTTTTCAGATGCCCGTTAATGCGTCCAATGTGTTGACCATGGCTCAGCAACTACGAATGTACACCGCAGAGACGGGCAGCTTCTCGGATATGATGGACGTCATCTATGTGGCTAAAATGATGGAGAAGTTTGTGGATTCGGTTGATCAAGTCAAAGACGTAAGAATAACTTATCGCAATCTATAAATTGGTAAATGACCTTGAGCATTTCCTGTGCAGTTGACAGTTTAAAAAATAAATAAAAAAAGTGCAGTTGAACCAGCCCAACAAGTTCATTAGCTCCAAAAAACAATGCATGGCAGCTTAAATGTACTATTCCATATATGCTATTAAAAAAAAATCACTAAAATAGCCGCAGTAACACAAGAATTTACACCGAGCTACGCATGCATAGATCTTGTGCGCTGGAATGACTGAGCAGGAGTGACATCATCCAGTGCCGGCCAATCAAGATGGCCACATTTTAGGCAGCTATAAATGCCGGCAGCCGCGAGCAGGGCAGGACTTAGGGTGGTGGGGGCCCCTGGGCTTAATAATCAGGGCCCCCTGGGGGGGGGGTGGGTTGTTACCGCCGACCGATCATGGTTGTTGAGGGGGGTGGGTGGGGTGGCTGGATCCGTCGACCGACCTATCGAAGCTGTTGAGCGGGTGGGAGGAAGTGCGCCGGCCGATCATACTTGTTGAGGGGGGTGGGTGAGGGGGCTGGATCTGTCGACCTATCGAAGTTGTTGAGCGGAGGGGGGGAGGTCACCGGCCAATCATACTTGTTGAGGGGGGATCCGCCGGCCGACAGACTGATCATAGTTGTTGAGGGGGGTGGGTGGGGGGGCTGGATCCGTCGATTTACCTATCGAAGTTGTTGGCGGGGAGGGAGGAAGTGCGCCGGCCGATCATACTTGTTGAGGGGGGATCCGCCGGCCGACAGACTGATCATAGTTGTTGAGGGGGGTGGGTGGGGGGGCTGGATCCGTCGATTTACCTATCGAAGTTGTTGGCGGGGAGGGAGGAAGTGCGCCGGCCGATCATACTTGTTGAGGGGGGGATCCGCCGGCCGACAGACTGATCATAGTTGTTGAGGGGGGTGGGTGAGGGGGCTGGATCAGTTGACCAACCTATCGAAGTTCTTAAGCGGGGGGGGCAGTGCGCCGGCCGATCATACTTGTTGAGGGGGGGATCTGCCGGCCAACCACCTGATCATAGTTGTTGAGGGGGGTGGGTGGGGGGGCATCATCCGCGGGGGCCGCAACCGCTGGACAGACTTATTACCTCTTCTCAGGGCCGCCTTCAGTAATTTTGGGGCCCCTTACACAGCTGCAGTGAAGGGGCCCCCTGGAGCATCGAGCGGGAGGCTGGGAGCTGCAGAGAATTACATCCATCCATCGAAGTTGTTGAGCGGGGGGTGCCGAAATTGCGGCGGACGTGGGATTGCCGCGATTGTCGCGAAATTGCGGGAGGGGATTGCCACGAATTTGCGGGAGGGGATTGCCGCGAACCGGGGATTGCCACGAAATTGCGGCGAAATTGCGGGAGAGGGTTGCCGCGAAATTCCGGGAGGCGTTTGCCGTGATTGCCGCGAACGGGGGGTTTTCCGCGATTGGGCCTGGGGCCCCCTATTGGGCGGGGCTCATGGGCATGAGCCCAGTCAAGCCCAATGGCAATTCCGGCCCTGCCCATGAGTAATATCGGACTGTTGAAGGAGAGGTAAGTATTTCATAATTACATTGTTTCAGCCTGGACTAATGTAAGTATGCATAGGCTATTCACAAGGGACCGATGTGGAAGCAGGGGGGGGGATCGCTGTAGTAGCTTCCACTACTACAGTAATTGCCGCTGTCTTCCAGGTCCCGTGCCAGGTGGCTGCATATTGACCACAGGAATCGCTCACTTGGCAGGGGTGCCATCAGTGCCGAGACAAGGTCATCTAGAGCCCAGGGCGGACATGCCAAACTGCACCCCCCCCCTTAAGATGTTTGAGTATTATGTGTCAGCAAAAATCCTCCCCCAAAAATTGATCACTAATCTGCATACCTACCCCCTAATCATGAATTCCCCCTCCTCCGAGTACAAATCCGCCCCCTGCTGAATTCCCCCCTCCCAGCACCAGTTGTTGCCCCAAATGTCTTTAATAGAGATGTGCACTGCCGAAAAATTTGTTCATTTTGGTTTTCATTTGATTCGTTTTTAAGCTTTTTTCGGAAATTATGAAAATTCAGAGATTCGGAAATTCAAAAATTCTGAATTCGGAAATTCAGAAACTTTTTTCAAATTTCCGAATTTTCGCATGTTTAAATTCGGAAATTTCGAAATTTTCGAATTTAGAATTTTCGATTTTCGAAAATTTCTAAATTTCCAAAAATTCAAATTCACATTTCCGAATTTCCGAAATTCAAAAATTCTGAAATGCAAAAATTTGGAAATTCGGAAATCCGAAAATTTGGAAATCCGAAAATCCCCAAATTCGGAATTAACGAATTTGTCAAAATTCAAAAAACAAATGCCCCTCCCCAAAAAAAGTCATACCTCCTAGCACAAATCCTCTAGCCCTCAAATTTCCCCTCCGAGTACACTTCCCCCCCCCCCCCCCACTCCAAATCCCCCCTCCTAGCACAAATCCACCCCCCTAAATTCCCCCTCCCATTCTCCCTCCCAACACAAATCATCCTAGCAATTCTTACCCCCTGCCACCCATCTCCTGGCAGCACCCCCCACCCCACCCCACATGAAACCACAGTGCCCAGGACAACCTCCTCTCCGTGAACACAAGGCAGTCTCTGATTGGACAAGATGGAGACCGTAACATCACTGCCCGCCTCTCCACCTCGTCCAATCAGAGAATGTCCTTTATCCATTGATAAAAGTGGGAGGTGTTCTGTGAATGGCGCCCATGCTCCAAACGGCAGCCTCACCAGCGCCCAACAAATGCAGCCTCACCAGTGCCCATAAATGCAGCCTCACCAGCGCCCATCAAATGCAGCCTCACCAGCGCCCATCAAATGCAGCCTCACCAGTGCCCATCAAATGCAGCCTCACCAGTGCCCATAAATGCAGCCTCACCAGCCGCCCATAAATGCAGCCTCACCAGCGCACATCAAATGCAGCCTCACCAGCGCCCAACAAATGCAGCCTCACCAGTGCCCATCAAATGCAGCCTCACCAGCGCCCAACAAATGCAGCCTCACCAGCGCCAATCAAATGCAGCCTAAACAGCCGCCCATAAATGCAGCCTCACAAGCGCCCATAAATGCAGCCTCACCAGCGCCCATAAATGCAGCCTCACCAGCCGCCCATCAAATGCAGCCTCACCAGCCGCCCATCAAATGCAGCCTCACCAGCCGCCCATCAAATGCAGCCTCATCAGCCGCCCATAAATGCAGCCTCATCAGCCGCCCATAAATGCAGCCTCACCAGCGCCCATCAAATGCAGCCTCACCAGTGCCCATAAATGCAGCCTCACCAGCCGCCCATTAATGCAGCTTTACCAGCGCCCATCAAATGCAGCCTCACCAGTGCCCATCAATGCAGCCTCACCAGCACCCATAAATGCAGCCTCACCAGCGCCCATAAATGCAGCCTCACCAGTGCCCATCAATGCAGCCTCACCAGTGCCCATTAATGATTGTTTGCTTGCTTCCATTCATTCGGGAGTCGGGACACAGACACACGCGGCTGCCTGCTGATGCTGAGACTTAGCTGCTTGCTGCAGAGAATATAGAGTAGGAACACCAGTGGCTGGGCGCCCTGGGCAGCTGCCTAGTTTGCCTAGTGGTAGCACCGGCCCTGATTGTGATCCTCTGGTGACAGATCAGAGCCCAAGGTTTGCGAAATAATAAGGTGAGGATATTGTTGGTTCTCTTTCAGCTGGCTGATGTGATGCTGGAGATGGCCAGTAACATGATGCTGGTGGACGACCACATCTTATGGATGGCCCAGGTGGAAGATAAAGCCTGCAGCCGCATGGTCCAGACCTTGGAGAAGATCGCCAACCTGACAGTCAGCAGCAGCTCTCAGGACCTCTCTGTGGTAGGCGGCGGCGCTCTTTTCTCCAATGTTTTCTGTGTCTAGTTTGTTTCGTGATCCCTAATCCATGGATGACGAGTTTGGATTACGGGTTGGGATAACATTTATTGGCGCTGTAAAATAATGCAATATGTTTTACTTTTTGCTATAATAAATATCCCCCAAAAAAATATATATAAAAAATTGTTTTTACCCAGTTTAGGCCGATACGTATTCTTCTACATATTTTTGGTAAAAAAATCGCAATAAGCGTTTATCAATTGGTTTGCACAACATTTATAGCGTTTACAAAATAGGGGATAGTTTTATTGCATTTTTATTATTTTTTTTTTTTTTTACTACAGCGATTTTTTTCATTACGGCGACATTATGGCGGACACTTCGGACAATTTTGACACATTTTTGGGACCATTGTCATTTTCACAGCAAAAAATGCATTTAAAATGCACTGATTACTGTGAACATGAAAATTGCAGTTTGGGAGTTAACCACAAGGGGGCGCTGAAGGGGTTAAGTGTGACCT
Organism: Rana temporaria; assembly: GCF_905171775.1. Classification (NCBI taxonomy): domain Eukaryota; kingdom Metazoa; phylum Chordata; class Amphibia; order Anura; family Ranidae; genus Rana; species Rana temporaria. The sequence continues at coordinate 5,450,221 of NC_053491.1, forward strand.
CATTTGTGTTTCTAACTGTAAGGGGGTGTGGCTGTAGGTGTGACGTCACTGATTGCGCTTCCCTATATAAGGGAACACACAATCAATGACGGCGCCACAGTGAAGAATGGGGAAGGTTTACACACGGCTCTCCCCGTTCTTCAGCTCCGGGACCAATCGCGGGACTCCAGCGGCGATCGGGTCCGCGGGTCCCGCGGTCACGGAGCTTCGGAGCGGGTCGCGGGAGCGCGTCCGCGTCCCACGGCTGGGCACTTAAAGAGGACGTGCCCAGCTGTGCCATTCTGCCGACATATATGTGCAGGAGGCGGTCCTTAAGTGGTTAAAGAACTAATTCAGAACAAAACAAATTACACATGTCTAGCGCCTGACAGTTTGCGCGGCGCTTTATAATGTAGAGGGGGGGACAGTATAGTTACAATGCAGTTCAATACAGAAGGAAAAGGGGGGCCCGGCTCATGTAGCTTACAATCTAATGGGAGAAATATTACAGCTGGACTAGGTTTAGGTCCAAATGGCATTACAGTGGAACCTCGGATTACGAACGTAATCCAAAGTACTCGCGTATCAAAGCGAGTATCCCCATTGAAGTCAATGGAAATGAAAATAGTTTGTTCCCCATTACCGCAACTCCGGTGCCCCCCCCCCCACCTCAGGCCAAAGGCGGTACTGCACACCGCTGTTGCCTGAATCCTGCTTATTTTGCGAGACAACACTCGCAAACCAAGTTAGGATTTTTAAAAATACACAGCGCTCGTATTGCGAAACGCTCGTTAACCGCGTTACTCGCAATCCGAGGTTCCACTGTACTTTATACACTAAAGAAAAATAATTTTACATTTAGCAATTGAGTCTCATACTGCCAGCAGGGTTACAGTAGAATGTGCGGCTGTTTGAAAAGAACGAATACAGCCGTCAGGTTGGGGATCCTAGGCTAAGACTAAGGCCGTCTGAGGTAGAAACCTGTCAGCGGGTTGCTCTGTATCTACCTGCGCTTGTTTAATGATTTGGAAACATTTCTTTCGGTTCTAATTATACAATTATGTTAATTCTTCTCCGTACCTGGCAGAGCACTCGGAACATTGCATTGGAGGCCTTCCTTATCAAGCCCAACAGCTTTGTAGGACTGAGCTGCACGGCCTACCAGAGAAGAGAAGGGGGAAGAGTGGGCGGCGGCCACAAGCAGGACAGGGAGAGGAAAGAACAAGAAGCCCCCACACATACTGACCAGAGGCTGAAGCTCCGATGTACCACGGGACAAGCCAACGTCTCCTTGGCAAACTTCCACGTCAAGGTACCTAACTGAACGTAACGGCAAATCTTCACCGCAGCAGAACTGGAATCCAACGCGAGTTCCATTTTGGTTTATTCCTCTCACTTTCGGTTCAAGATGAATTCTTATTCCAGGAATGGATAATTTTACATAGTTACATTGGTCCAGCTGGATACAATGTAACCATATATATTCCATACCTGTGGAAATTACTGTAATTGGCATCGCTACTAAATGGCCAATACATCGATCTCCACCAGCTTCCAAGTCCCATGCCGATTGGCTGCCCTGCTGCATTCTAAACACATTCACTATTCAAAGAACACTTTATTTATTTATTTATTTATTACAGGTACTTACAGTATATAGTAGACATGTGCATTCCCGAAAAAAATTAGTTAGTTTTCGTTACATTTGTTTTTTGGTTTTTTTTTCTGAAATTCTGTAGATTCGGAATTTGGAAATTCGAAAATTTCAGAAACTCAGAAATTTGAAAATTCTGGAATTCGGAATTTCGGAGATTCAGAAATTAGAAAATTTGGAAATTCGGTAATTCAGGAATTTGGAATTTCGGAAACTCAAATATCCCAAATTTCCGATTTTCAAATTCACAAATTTTGAATTTTTGGATTTCTGATTTTCTAATCTCCGATTTTCGAGTCTTGTAATTTTGAATTTTCAAAATTTAAATATTCAAAAATTCTGAATTTCCGAATTTCTGAAATTTTGAATTTCCGAAATGTCGAAAATTCGAAAATTCTGAGTTTTGTAAATTTCAGACAATTTCCACAATTCCACAACATTTTCCACAATTCAGAATTTCGTAAATTAGAAAATTCTGAATTTCGTAAATTCGAAAATTCGAAATTTTGTAAATTAGAAAATTCAAAAATCCAAATTCTTAGATTTTCGAATTATGAATTTTAAAATTTCTGATTTTCTAATGTCCGATTTTCAAATTTTCGAATTTCCAAATTTCCGAAAATCCAATTTCCAAAATTCCAAAATTCTGAATTTCCGAAACTCCAAAATTCTGAATTTCCAAAACTCCAAAATTCTGAATTTCCGAAACTCCAAAATTCTGAATTTCCGAAACTCCAAAATTCTGAATTCCCGAAACTCCAAAATTCTGAATTTCCGAAACTCCAAAGTTCTGAATTTCCGAAATTCCAAAATTCTGAACTTCCAAATTTTGGAAATCCGAAAATTCGGAAATTGAAAAATTCGGAAATTTCGGAATTAACAAATTTAGAATTTTTGAATTTCTGATTTTCTAATTTCCGATTTTTGAGTCTTGTCATTTCGAATTTTCGAATTTCCAAAATTTAAATATTCCAAAATTCCGAATTTCTGAAATTTTGAATTTCCGAAATGTCATAAATTCGAAAATTCTGAATTTTGTAAAGTCGAAAATTCAAAAATCCAAGTTTTTTGATTTTCGAATTATGAATTTTTAAATTCAGAATTTTCGAATGATCAATTTTTGAATTTCTGATTTTCTAATGTCCGATTTTCAAATTTTCGAATTTCCAAAAATCCAATTTCCGAAATTCCAAAATTCTGAATTTCCGAAGCTCCAAAAATCTGAATTTCCGAAGCTCCAAAATTCTGAATTTCCAAAACTCCAAAATTCTGAATTTCCGAAACTCCAAAATTCTGAATTTACGAAACTCCAAAATTCTGAATTTCCGAAACTTCAAAATTCTGAATTTACGAAACTCCAAAATTCTGAATTTACGAAACTCCAAAATTCTGAATTTACGAAACTCCAAAATTCTGAATTTACGAAACTCCAAAATTCTGAATTTACGAAACTCCAAAATTCTGAATTTACGAAATTCCAAAATTCTGAATTTTCCGAAATTCCAAATTCCCTAAAATTCGTAAATTCCCGAAATTCCAAAATTTGGAAATTCCAAAATTCTGAACTTCGAAATTTTGGAAATCCGAAAATTCGGAAATTGAAAAATTTGGAAATTTCGGAATTAACAAATTTTTCAAAATTCGTTAAAAAACTAATTTGGAACTAAACTACTTGCACATGTCTAGTATATAGTGCCACCAATTTACGAAGCACTTTACAAATATATTGTACATTCCCATCAGCACTTGCCCTAAAGGAGCTTACAATCTAAGGTTGCTAAGTCAGATTCATACTAGGGGCCAATTTAGACAGGAGCCAATTATCCTCCCAGCATGTCTTTGGAGTGTGGGAGGAAACCAGAATACCCGGAGGAAACCCGCACAGGCACAGGGAGGACAAGCAAATTCCAGGTAGGTAGTGCCGTGTTGGAATTCAGACTGTGGTTTGTATTGCCTGGTTGAATGCAAAGCATTCTCAAATTGGAAAAGGCGGGGAGGTGGGGCAATGATGTCACAATTTTCACCTCATCCAATCAGAGAATGCTTTGCATCCCTTGAGAAAATCCAAGGCGTTCTCTTGATGGGACCCGTGCCATGTGGTCATTCATCCTGAGTAAGCAAATATCCATTGCTGGAATTGTAAAGTGGAATGTGTTGGACATTCTCTATGTTTTATTCTCTACAAGAAACGCATAGCCATGCTTCTCGTCTCTCCCATACCATTAATGAAACCAATGTTCCCTGTTCCTTTCAGAACAGCCTGGCCCTGGGCTCCGTCCAGCTTCCACCGAGCCTCTTTGCCTCAGTCTCATCTCCAACCTGCAAGCTGCAGGTCCTGGCCTTCAGGAATGGGAAGCTGTTTAGGAGCGTTGGGAATTCTTCTCGGCTGGCGGAAGACGGGAAGAGGAGAAGCATTTCCACTCCGGTCATCTTTGTGGGAACAGGTAACTAAATATAGCGAGAATTAATTACCGTATATACTCGAGTATAAGCCGAGTTTTTCCCGCACATTATTTTGTGCTGAAGAAGCCCCCCTCTGCTTATACTCGAGTCTCTCCGATCAGCCCCTGTGTCATGCAGTCAGATTGCGTCCAGTGTAACCCCGCCTCCTCCTCGTCCGTGATAGGCGGAACACTGAAGACTGACTCACTGCTGGGAAACCGAGTGTTCCGTCCATCACAAACGAGGACAAGGAGGAGGCGGGGCGGGGTTACACTGGATGGCTGCCCACTGCATGACACGGAGATCAGGTATGCAGATCGGCACAGTGAGGCTTGCAATGGGCACAGTGAGGCTTGCAATGAGCACAGTGAGGCTTTCAATGGGCACAGTGATGCTTGCGATGGGCACAGTGAGGCATGCGATGGGCACAGTGAGGCATGCGATGGGCACAGTGAGGCATGCGATGGGCACAGTGAGGCATGCAATGGGCACAGTGAGGCTTGAAATGTGCAGTGAAGCTGCAAATGGGCACAGTGAAGTTGCAGATGGGCACAGTGAGGCTGAAAATGGGCAAAGTGAGGCTGCAGATGGGCACAGTTAGGCTGCAAATGGGCACCGTGAGGCTGCAAATGAGCACAGTGAGGCTTGCAGTGGGCACAGCGAGGCTTGCAATGGGCACCGTGAGGCTGCAAATGAGCACAGTGAGGCTTGCAGTGGGCACAGCGAGGCTTGCAAATGGGCACAGTGAGGCTTACAATGGGCACAGTGAGGCTGCAAATTGGCACAGTGAGGCTGCAAATGGGCACAGTGAGGCTGCAGATGGGCCCCAAGAGGCTGCAAATGGGCACCGTGAGGCTGAAAATGGGCGCCGTGAGGCTGCAAATGGGCCCTGTGAGGCTGCAAATGGGCAGAAAAAAAATATTTCCGGAAATTCTGAAATTCAAAAAATTCGGAATTTGGAAATTTCCCATTTTCGAATTTTAGATTTTAGAATCTCGAGTTTTCGAAATTTCAAATTTTTTGATTTTCTATTTCTTTTTTATTTTTAAATGAAAAAAAAACTATTTTCGAATTTTCGAAATTCCGAATTTCGAAAATCAGAATTCCCCTTAGGCCAGAATGACATCTTCGGTGCTCTGAAGCCTCCTGAGATATGCACGTCATGTATCCCAGGATGCTTTAGGCTCCAATTATGTAGCCGGAGATGGGTGGATCCTGTGGCGCATCATCAGGGGTCGGGGGCCAGGCTGCCTGAACCATGAAAAAAGCACCTGGTGATATCAGCAACCAAAATGGCAGCACGGAACCCAGCATGTGACAGGCTTAGGCCGAAACGCGTCAGTTTTGGATGTTGTTACTGCTATATAATGGTACAATAACATTTTCTATGGAGAAGCTGTCGAGTTTCCGGCTTGTACATAGGTGTGTGCGCAGCCCATTGTATTATGGGTGTGACACCCCAAAGCTCAACTTCACGCCCCTTTCTCTGCAGCCTCAGCTGCACTGCACATGGAATAAATGGGAAGTGCTCTGTGCTGAGCAGCTTCATGTTCATTCACAAATTGAAGCGTAGTAATCACAGTTTTATATGCTTCAGCTGTGAATGAACACAGAGCGAGTGTGTTCACTATGTTCATTTAGAAAAGGAAGGGGCCAGCAAATTACATATTGACTGGCCCATGGGTGCAGAACGTGTGGCCTTCAAATTGTTGCGGAACTACAAGTCCCATCATGCCTCTGCCTCTGGGAGTCATGCTTGTAACTGACCACAGCTTGCAATGTCCCATTGGACTTGGAGATCCGCAACAGCTTGGGGGGGCACAGCGTGGGCAGCCATGGGCTAGCCCCTTCCCCTGTTCTCCATCCTGAAACAACCCCCATAACAGCCAGGGGTAGAGGAGAGGAAAGAAACCAGTAGCACTATGGGGGGCAAAACACAAAGAGAAGCCTGGGCAGTAGGGGAAACTGGCAAGGCACACCTGGCACACCCCACGAGCATGCCTATGGGCTTGTACTTGTTATGGAGCATGTGACAGTGGTGCACTGGATCACAGCAGGACAACACTGGATTCACTGGCCACGTGAGTGTGGGGGAAAAAGGGTAAGAGGGGAAAAAAACTGTGGCCCAGATTCTCAAAGGGCTTACGACGGCGCAACGCCATGTACGCCGTCGTAAGTCCTAATCTGGGCTGTCGCATCTATGCGACTGATTCTTAGAATCAGTTACGCATAGATATCCATTAGATCCGACAGGCGTAAGGCACTTACGCCTGTCGGATCTTAAATGCAATTTTTTTTTCGCCGCTAGGTGTCGTCGTTTTCCCCGTCGGGTATGCAAATTAGAAAAATACGCGAATTCCCGAACGTACGCGCGGTCGACGCAGTGAAGTTACGACGTTTACGTAAGATTTGCGACGCGTAAAGTTGCCCCTGCTATATGAGAGGCAACCAATGTTAAGTATGGCCGTCGTTCCCGCGTCGAAATTTGAAAATTTACGTCGTTTGCGTAAGTCGTCCGTGAATGGCGCTGGACGCCATTCACGTTCATGTCGAAACCAATAACGTCCTTGCGACGTCATCTAGCGCAATGCACGTCGGGAAATGTTAGGGACGGCGCATGCGCAGTACGTCCGGCGCGGGAACGCGCCTAATTTAAATGATCCACGACCCCCTACCTGGATCATTTAAATTAGGTGGGCTTGCCCTGGGGGATTTACACTACGCCGCCGCAACTTTACAGTTGTGAATAAAGCACTTGCCTGTAAAACTTGCGGCGGCGTAACGTAAATGACATACGTTACGCCCGCCCAGTTTTACGCCCAGATACGAGAATCTGGGCCAATATATTCAATAAAGAAGTATACAATATATACAAAATTAGGAACATACTGTAGATCACGGGGGAAAAACTTGAGATGTAAGGGACAGTAGGGAAGGGGGAACCAAGACTGGGATAAGGAATAAGGGAAGCAGGTACAAGGCAACAGAGTAGAGGATAAGGGTACAAGGCAGGAGCAAGATCAGGCAGGAATCGGTTTCAGGATTAATAGCAAGCAGTATCTGGTTAGCAAGACAAAACACTGAAGCACGGGGAACAGTGAAGGAGGGACTAAATACCCTCCCAGCAGCCAGCACCCAGCGGAGAACGATTACTGGGATCCACCGGCTGCCACAGTGCCACCAGCAGGTGATCCAGGTCCTGACAGGGGGAATGAGGTTCCTCTTTAAGAACCCTGGTTTTAAACTATTATAGCCAGATTCAGGTAGCTTTACGCCGGCGTATCAGTAGATACGCCGACGTAACTCTGAATCTACGCCGTCCTAAATTTAAGCGTATTCTGCAAACCAGATACGCTTAAATTAGGCTAAGATATGAGCGGCGTAAGTCTCCTACGCCGCCGTATCTTAGGGTGCAATTTTTCCGCTGGCCGCTAGGTGGCGCTTCCGTTGAGTTAGGCGTAGAATATGTAAATTACTAGATACGCCGATTCACGAACGTACGTGCGCCCGTCACAGTAAAGATACGCCATTTACGTAAGGTGTTTTCCGGCGCAAAAGTTATTCCAACAAATAGCTGGCCTAGCCAATGTTAAGTGTGGCCGTCGTTCCCGCGTCGAAATTTGATATTTTTACGTCGTTTGCGTAAGCGGTCCGTGAATGGGGCTGGACGTAATTCGAAAACCAATACGTCCTTGCGGCGTACTTTGGAGCAATGCACACTGGTATATGTACACGGACGGCGCATGCGCAATCACGTCGGGTCACCACCCATTTACATAAAACACTCCCCCTCATCCTCATTTGAATTAGGCGCGCTTACGCCGGCCCCATTTACGCTACGCCGCTGTAACTTAGGAGGCAAGTGCTTTGTGAATACAGCACTTGCCTCTCTGATTTATGGCAGCGTAGCGTAAATACAATATGCTACGCCGCCGCAAAGATAAACACATGTACCTGAATCTGGCTATTAGTTGGTAATGACAACAACTTGACTCTCTAGTTTTCTTAGCTCAAGCTTTTCCATCAATCAATTCTACAAAATATATTAACAATTCCTAAGTAGACAAGAAAGTCTGATTCATATCTTCAATATAATCCTCCAGGTGGCTGTGAAATGAGTAACCTCACCAACGCCGTCACTGTTACTCTCCGACACTTGGTGAACGGGTCTGACCCGCTCCCTGCCCACTGGAACTTCAGAGCCCTGGAAGGGTATGGAGGTTGGAGCTCCGAGGGATGCCAACTTTTGGCAGAGGAAACAAACATAACCAGCATGCAGTGTCTACAACTCAACAACTTTGCCATCCTGACGGTGAGAAAAAGTCAACCACCCTATCTCCATTGTTGTCTAGATCGGTGGTTCTCAACCTCAGTACTCAAGTACCCGCGGCGGGTCATGTTTTGGGAACTTCCCTTAGATCAGTGGTCTCCAAACTGCGGCCCTTTGCTTGCCTTTATACGGCCCTTGTGGAATTATTCCTGCCACTGCCACCAACAGTGGGACATAATTCTCTCCACTGACACCAACAATTGGGCATAATTCCTTCCACTGACACCAACAAGTGGGCATAATTCCTTCCACTGACACCAACAAGTGGGCATAATTCCTTCCACTGACACCAACAATTGGGCATAATTCCTTCCACCGTAACCAACAAGTGGGCATAATTCCTTCCACTGATACCAACAATTGGACATAATTCCTTCCACCGACACCAACAAGTGGGCATAATTCCTTCCATTGACACCAACAGTTGGGCATAATTCCTTCCACTGACACCAACAATTGGGCATAATTCCTTCCACCGTAACCAACAAGTGGGCATAATTCCTTCCACTGATACCAACAATTGGGCATAATTCCTTCCATTGACACCAACAGTTGGGCATAATTCCTTCCACTGACACCAACAATTGGGCATAATTCCTTCCACCGACACCAACAATTGGGCACTATTCCTCCTAATGACTCCAACTATTTATCCCTGCTAATACCAAAGATCGGTCATTCTTTACTCCAACTGGGCAAAGTCCGGCCCCCCTAAAGTCTGAAGGACAGTAAACTGGCCCTTTTTTAGAAAGTTTGGAGACCCCCTGCCTTGGATAAAAGAGTTCTTATCAATACCATGTCATTGATTTTGATCTAAAGGAGCCATGCAAAGTAAAGGAAAACCTGAAAACATGGCCCGTTGGGGGTACTTGAGGTTGAGAACCACTGGTCTAGATTTATCATTAATATTACTATTGATGGTGGAGGAATTGTCTTTATTTTTTTTGCATTTTCGTCTTGACAGGAGTTGAACACTTTCTCGCAGTCCACTCAGAATGGCACAGAACTTCTTCATCCCGTCATCTACACTTGCACAGCCGTGCTTTTGATTTGTCTTTTCACAACTATCATCACCTACATTGTGAACCACAGGTAGGTGCGGGGGGGCGGATAGGGGGTATTAGCAGGTTGACCTTGCGTTATTATAATAAAATTCATAGTCAACCATGATTGGACCAACTGGACATGTCATCATAGAGCTCAACGCTGGGTTATGCTCTGGAAACACCGTGCAAACAGGCATTGATCATTGCCCTCCGCTTCTGATGGGGGCCACAGTGAAGGACCTAAGTTTTCTTGATCAATTACCGTATTTATCGCGGTATAACGCGCCCAGAGGCGATTAAGTTCGCATGTGCTGCGCTATATAAGTTTTCATTCATTCATTCATTCAACTCGCTCCCGCGTATAACGCGCACCCCTAAAGTGGCCCCCAATCCTGTGGAAAAGAAGTTTTTTTGTACTTACAGTTTTGGTGTCTTGCGCGGCGTCCATCGGCGGCCTCGTCGGGTCCGGCGTCCTTCTGCGGCTTCGGGTGTCCTCTTCGGCGGGTCCGGCGTCCGTCTTCGGCGGGTCGGGTGTCCTCTTCGGCGGGTCGGGTGTCCTCTTCGGCGGGTCCGGCGTCCTTCTTCTGCGGCGTCCTCCCCGCTCGTTTCCCGCGCCGAGTTTGAATACTGCGCCGACATATACAGAGCGCAGTACACTCGTGTATTGTCGGCAATGCTCGGCTACCCGCGCTGACGTCCTGTATGTCCAGGACGTGAGCGCGGAAGGAGCCGAGACTGCCCGACTATACCCGAGTGTACTGCGCTCGGTATATGTCGGCGCAGTATTCAAAACTCGGCGCGGGAAAGCGGGTATCGGCGTATACCGCGCACCCACGATTTTGCCCAGATTTTCAGGGCAAAAAAGTGCGCGGTATACGCCGATAAATACGGTATATGGGAACTCTGTGATTTGTACCAACACCTACTGTCATTCAAAAGAGGATTATTTCAGTGCCCATCGCAAAAGCGGACCTTTACAATACATTTTCCTCCTCAACTCCCGCTTTCCTTTCACTATTTTGCATGATCCGGGCCTGTTCTCCATCCTCCATTCCACTATACTACACTCAAGGTGCCTCCTGGGATATGCACATTACATAACCCAGGAGGCTTCGCAGAGGCATAGCTTGAAGCTTGTGGGCCCCCGATGCAAAGGTTAACCTGGTCCCTGGGCTGTTCTCACCCCATGGTCCTCTCTATTCAGGATATGGCTCCCAGCCAATGAGAACAGAGGGGTGTGGACCGTGGAAGGCCAGTACTGGAGTGTGGCAGTACTTGGGGCAGATCGGAGCTGGACTTTGTGGAGGATATGATAATACGACAGGGAGGCTGCAGGGGCCCCCTTGAGCTAGGCGTGGGGTTGCAATTGTGACCCTTGCAACCCCTTATGCTACGCCCATGAGGCTTTGGCATCCATTTTTGTAAGGAAGTGGGGGGGGGGGGCTGGCAGTGCCTCATCAGGAGGCGGCTGGCTGAACCCAGAAGAGACAGCCACCACCCCATGATGTCACAAATGAAGATGGAGGCGTGGCACCTGAGCGGTGGGAGTGGAGAAGTGGATCACTGCCACACAATGCTGAATCTGCTGGGTGGGTGAGTATCAGAATTGGGGACAACAAAGTATCAGGTAAGTGAGAATTTAGAAACAATTAAATGGGAGGAGGGAGGGAGTTTCTCTTTAAAGAGGATCTCCAGACTTGCACTTACCTGTCCTGGGATCCAGCACTGTCCTCAGCTGGGCCAGCTCTTTTCCAGTGTTTGTTCTAATTGTTCTCTTCGTTCTTCTCTAGCTCTCTCATCACCTCCTTCCACGCCCGCCTCCAGGACTTTTCCAGAGCCTCTCTAATCCTCTGGAACTCCTTACCCCAATCTGTCTGTCTTTCTCCTTCTCTGTTAGCTTTTAGATGATCCCTGAAAACCTCCTCTTCAGAGAAGCCTCTCCTACCCACACCTAACAACTGTACCTTCATTTTCTCCATCTGATCATCCCCCACAGTTATTACCCTTTGTCCCACTGGACCCACCCTTCTAGATTGTAATCTCTAAGGATCAGGGCCCTCTGATCCCTCCTGTATTGAATTGTATTGTAACTGTACTGTCTTCCCTGATGTTGTAAAGCGCTGCGCAAACTGTTGGCGCTCTATAAATCCTGTATAATAATAATAATAAATGGAGCTTGTCGGGAAAGGAAAATTGCAGTAAGTATTTGATGTTCAATTTTCCATTTTCCTGACGGCTCCATGTCAGCCTCCCACTGGCGATCAACTAGATCAGGGGTCTCCAAACTTTCTAAACAAAGGGCCAGTCTACTGTCCTTCAGACTTTAGGAGGGCCAGATTACGGCCATTGGGAGTAAAACATGTCCAGTAGGAGTAAATAATACCATATCTTTGGTGTCAGTGGGGGGACTAGTGCCCCATTGTTGGTGCCAATAGAAAAAATTGCACCCTTTTGCCAGTGCCAGTTGGATGAATAGTGTCCCATTGGTGGTTTTAGCAACAAGAATGATTCCCCATTGTTGGTGTCAGTGGATCGAATAGTGCCCTAAGGGCCGGATAAAGGCAAGCATAGGGCCACATCTGGCCCCAGGGCCACAGTTTGGAGACCCCTGAACTAGATAAACCAGGGTGGTGTCACCCTTTGGAACAGCTGTGCATTTAGCAGGGCATCAAGCCTATTTCTGTAAAGTGGGGTCTGCACCTGGGGAGAAACAGGTGGTTAGCCACAAGATTATTGCAGCCAGGTAAGGGGAGCTGCTTGGTCCTGTGTTCTGATGAGAAATTACCCCCCTGTCGAATAATGCCCTCCTGTACTGTGCAGGCGCAGCGCTTGCGCAGTACGGAGCACAACGGAGCCACCGAAAGTCTCCGCACATGAACAGCTATTGATCAGCTGTACACGGCGCCTGCGCAATGAAGACGACATTGTGCCGCACGCTCCCGATGCTCATGCAACTCTGCAAGGGGCGGGTGTATTATTCATTGAACTCTGCAAGGGGTGGATGCCTACAGCAGGGTTTGACAAATTTGCTTGGAATCTAGGAGCCAGCTAAAAAAGTTAGGAGCCAGAAAACGCACCCCGTCCCGACGAGCTTGCGCGCAGAAGCGAACACATACGTGAGCAGCGCCCGCATATGTAAACGGTGTTCAAACCACACATGTGAGGTATCACCGCGATCGGTAGAGCGAGAGCAATAATTCTAGCCCTGGACCTCCTCTGTAACTCAAAACATGCAACCTGTAGATTTTTTTAAACGTCGCCTATGAAGATTTTAAAGGGTAAAAGTTTGTCGGCATTCCACGAGCGGACGCAATTTTGAAGCGTGACATGTTGGGTATGAATTTACTCGGCGTAACATTATCTTTCATAATATTAAAAAAAGATGGGGATAACTTTACTGTTGTCTTATTTTTTAATTAAAAAGTGTAATTTTTTCCCAAAAAAGTGCGCTTGTAAGACCGCTGCGCAAATATGGCGTGACAGAAAGTATTGCAACGATCGCCATTTTATCCTCTGGGGTGTTAGGATAAAAAAATATATATAATGTTTGGGGGTTCTAATTAGACGGAAGAAGGTGGCAGTGAAAAATAGTGAAAAATGACATTAGACTTGCTGTTTAACTTGTAATGCTTAACTTGTAATACCAACGGCCACCACCAGATGGCGCCAGCTCACACATCTGGTGGTAATAACTTGTAATACCAACGGCTCACCACCAGATGGCGCCAGCTCACACATCTGGTGGTAATAACTTGTAATACCAACGGCTCACCACCAGATGGCACCAGCTTACAAAAAAAAAAAAAAATCTTTGCCCACTTTCCAAGCCAAGTCGCCAGGACACCATTTCTAGTCGCCATGGCGACCTGGCGCTGATACGATGGGGGTGGCACGCCCCGCCAACACGTGTAGTTTATTGAGAAATACACCCCCAACCTATCAGCTCTGCCCATCATTCCAAAATACGGCCTCTTCTTTAGGCACCCGCCCCTCACACGCTTCAATCAATAATACATCCGCCCCTTTGAGGAATCCACCCCCATCGTATCAGCTCTGCCCATCATGATACAATACGACCTCCTCTGTGGGCATGCGCCCCTTGCAGAGTTCAATCAATAATATACCCGCCCCTTGCAGAGTTGCATGAGCATCGGAAGCGCGCGGCAGCGCCACGTGGCACAATGTCGTCTTCATTGCGCAGGCGCAGTGTACAGCTGATCATCTCCGTTGTGCTCCGTACTGCGCAAGCGATGCGCCTGCGCGGTACAGGGCGGGCATTATTCGACGGGGGACCTTTGTCATCACAACACCTGCGAGGTGAGGATAAAAAGCAAGAAACGCCGGCCTGGGAGAGGGAGACACATTTCTGAGTTAGGTCCTGCAGGTGGGGGTATGGGCGGGGCATACCCAGTGGTAGACTGACATGGAGCTCGTCAGGAAATATGAGTTTATGAGGTTTGCAAATCACGGCATTTCTGTTTTTATGTAGATTTTACACAGAGCCGCCCCAATGGAATTGGGGGTGTACAATTTTATGCTTAATGGGGTTTGTGTTTGTCTCCTAGTTCCATCCAGATCTCGCGGAAGGGCTGGCACATGCTCCTCAATCTCTGCTTCCACATCGCCATGACCTCAGCCGTGTTTGCTGGAGGAATTACACTCAGCGGATATGTGATTGTGTGCCAGGCTGTAAGTCTTCTTATTACAATGAGGCTTTGATAATGGACAACTGTTGCATTGTACTGTATAACATTCAGGTAAATGACTCAAGCACAGGGAACAGTAAAGGAGGGACTAAATACCCTCCCAGCAGCCAGCATCAGGTGGAGAATGATTACTGGGATCTGCTGGCTGCCACAGTGCCACCTGCAGGTGATTCAGGTCCTGACAGGGGGGAATTACATTTCCTCTCGAACCCTTGTTTTAAACTTTTAGTTGGTATTGACAACAACTTGACTCTCTTTAGTTTTCTTAGCTGAAGCTTCCCTCAGTCAGTTCTACTGAATATATATAAATGTAACACATTTCTAAACATAAGTATTGGGTGACCTTCAATGTTGGTAAAGAATCCACCCAGTGGTTGATGGAATCAATACAGGGCCCCTGGGCAAGAACAGCTTTTGCCCCTTCCTCCATTCATCATAGGCTCCATTCACATTTGTACGACTCCAAAGTTGTACTGACTTTGGAGTGCAGCTTTGATACCATTTTAATGCAACCTCGGATCGGGGGAACTTGGATACGACTTTGGCTTTGACCAGTGATAATGGACAACTGTTGCATTGTACTGTATAACATTCAGGTAAATGACTCAAGCACAGGGAACAGTAGAGGAGGGACTAAATACCCTCCCAGCAGCCAGCATCAGGTGGAGAATGATTGCAGGGATCTGCCGGCTGCCACAGTGCCACCTCTAGGTGATCCAGGTCCTGACAGGGGGAATTAAATTTCCTCTCGAACCCTGGTTTTAAACTATTAGTTGGTATTGACAAAAACTTCACACTCTTTAGTTTTCTTAGCTGAAGCTTCCCTCACTCAGTTCTACTGAATACATGTAAATGTAAAAGTATTGGATGACGTTCAATGTTGGTAAAGAATCCATCCAGTGGTTGATGGAATCAATACAGGGCCCCTGGGGCAAGAACAGCTTTTGCCCCTTCCTCCATAGGCTCCATTCACACTTGTACCAACTTTGGAGTGCAGCTTTGATACCATTTTAATGCAACCTCGGATCGGGGCAACTTAGATACGACTTTGGCTATGACCAGTGATAATGGACAACTGTTGCATTGTACAGTATAACATTCAGGTACGACTTTAATGCGACTTTTGAGGGTTGACATTGAAATCTATGGCCCTCAAGTTGCGTGAAAGTTGGACCAAAGTGCACTATATTGTCAAAAGTATTGGAACGCCTGCCTTTACACGCACATGAACTTTAATGGCATCCCAGTCTTAGTCCGTAGGGTTCAATATTGAGTTGGCCCACCCTTTGCAGCTATAACAGCTTCACCTCTTCTGGGAAGGCCATCCACAAGGTTTAGGAGTCTATTGGTGATATAGGACATACACTATATTGCCAAAAGTATTGGGACGCCGGCCTTTACACGCACATGAACTTTAATGGCATCCCAGTCTTAGTCCGTAGGGTTCAATATTGAGTTGGCCCCGACCTTTGCAGCTATACCAGCTTCAACTCTTCTGGGAAGGCTGTCCACAAGGTTTAGGAGGGTGTCTATGGGAATGTTTAACACATTCATTTCCACACATATGAAAATATAGCCTTTCTCAGATTGTAGAAACGGGTCCCTAAGAGCCAGAGGGCATTTGTATAAGTATTATATGCCCTGACCTATGTACTGCATAAAGTTCTGACCTGAAGGACTTGTCACCAGACTCTTGTGTTTGCTCTCAGGTCAGCGTCATCCTGCATTACTCATCACTGTCCACCCTCCTATGGATGGTCCTAAAGGCCAGAGTCATCTATAGGGAGCTGACCCATAAGCCTCAGCCCCAGCAGGAAGGAGAGGCCGTCCAGACCCCCAATAGACCTATGCTCAGGTAAGCAGCCACCTTGGCCTCCTATGGCTTCATCTCCTTAACTTCTGATCTATACAGGTATAGGAGCGCCCCATGACGTGTCTAGTTCTGGATGTTCTGATGCTTTCCTCAGTGATGCTTCTTTTTTTCTTAAACCCCTTTTCATGATTTATGAATGCAGATTTAATAAAACCGGAGCACATTTGTAAAGCAATTTAACCCCTTCAATACCGGGGCTTTAATACCCACCTCCGTACCGCGCCTATTCTGGCACTTCTCTCCTACATGTACAAATCATCATTCTTTTGCTAGAAAATGACTCAGAACCCCCCAAACATTATAAATGTTTTTTTAGCAGACACCCTAGGGAATAAAATGGCGGTCATTGAAACTTTTTATCTTGCACGGTATTTGCGCAATAATTTTTCAAACGCCTTTTTTTTTGGAAAGAAAGTGGTTTCATGAATTAAAAAAATAACAAAACAGTAAAGTTAGCCCAATTTTTTTGTAAAATATGAAAGATGATGTTACGCCGAGTAAATAGATACCTAACATGTCACGCTTTAAAATTGCGCACATTCATGGAATGGCGCCAAACTTTGTTACTTAAAAATCTCCATAGGCGACGCTTTAATTTTTTTTTACAGGTTGCCAGTTTAGAGTTACAGAGGAGGTCTAGGGCTACAATTGTTGCACACGCTCTAACGCACGCGGCGACACCTCACATGTGGGGTTTGAATGACGTTTACATACGTGGGCGGGACTTACGTGTGCGTTCGCTTCTGAGCGCGAGCTACCGGGGGACAGGGGCGTTTTAATTTTTAATTATTTATTTTTTATTTTACGTATTTATTTATTTTTGACCCTTTTTTTTTTTTACATTTTTTTTTTTCAATCTCTTTTATTCCTATTACAAGGAATGTAAACATCCCTTGTAATAGGAATAGTGTGTGACAGGCCCTCTTTATGGAGAGAGGCGGGGTCAATAAGACCTCCCCCTCCCCCCACATCTCTCCTCCAGGCTGGAAAGCATGAGATTGTGAAAAAAAAAATCACAGATCTCATGCTTACTAGCCGCAATCGCGGTTTGTTTACTTACGGGTACCCGTGCGTGACGTCATCACATCGCGCCCGGGCCTCCGACGGTCATAGAGATGACTGGTGACCATCTGGTCATCAGTCATCTCTACGCTTCCCTTTCGGCGCACAGCGATCATCTCTCCGGGCCCCCGATGGCACAGGAGAGCCCGGAGAAGTACCGGATGGCGGTGGGAGGGGGGATGTCCCCTCCCGCCTATAAGAACGATCAAGCTGCGGAACCGCCGCTATGATCATTCTTATGATGCGCAGGATCGCCGCCGGAATAAAATGATATCTGAATAATGCCTCTAGGTGCAGGCATCATTCAGATATCACCGCACAAAGTACAGGACGTCATATGACGTCCACCCGTGATAAGAGATCCCCTTTGTGGACGTCACATGACGGTGTGCGGTATTGAAGTGGTTAAGGGTTACGTTCCCTCTAGCGTTCTGTAGAATTGTTACATTCCCTCTAGTGTTCTGCAGAATTGTTACATTCCCTCTAGTGTTCTCCAAAATTGTTACATTCCCTCTAGTGTTCTCCAGAATTGTTACATTCCCTCTAAAGTTTTCTAGAATTGTTACATTTCCTCTAGGGTTTTCTAGAATTGTTACATTCCCTCTAGTGTTCTGCAGAATTGTTACATTCCCTCTAGTGTTCTCCAAAATTGTTACATTCCCTCTAGTGTTCTCCAGAATTGTTACATTCCCTCTAAAGTTTTCTAGAATTGTTACATTTCCTCTAGCATTCTCTAGAATTGTTACATTCCCTCTAGAGTATTCTAGAATTGTTACATTCCCTCTAGCATTGTTACATTCTCTCTATCATTCTCTAGAATTGTTACATTCCCTCTAGCATTGTTACATACCCTCTATCATTCTCTAGAATTGTTACATTCCCTCTATCATTCTCTAGAAGTGTTACATTCCCTCTATCATTCTCTAGAATTGTTACATTCCCTCTATCATTCTCTAGAATTGTTACATTCCCTCTATCATTCTCTAGAAGTGTTACATTCCCTCTAGAGAGAATGTAACAATTCTGCAGAACACTAGAGGCAATGTAACAATTTTAGAGAACTCTAGAGGGAATGTAGCAATTGGGAAAACTCTAGAGGGAATGTAACAATTCTAGAGACCGCTAGAGGGAATGTAATAATTCTAGAGAATGCTAAAGGGAATGTACTAATTTTAGAGAACTCTAGAGGGAATGTAGCAATTCTAGAAAACTCTAGAGTGTTACATTCCCTCTAGCATTCTCTAGAATTGTTACATTCCCTCTAGCGTTCTCTGGAAGTGCTAAATTGTATCTCTTGTTAAAAAGACAAATACAGGGTGGGCCATTTATATGGATACACCAAAAACAAAAGTTGGATTCAAAATGTCCGACTTCAAAATGGCCGCCATGGTCATCCCCCATCTTGAAAAGTCCCCCCCCCCCTTACATATACTAATGTGCCACAAACAGGAAGTGAATATCACCAACCACTCCCGTTTTATTAAGGCGTATCCATATAAATGGCCCACCCTGTATATTGCTTATGCTCTTGAGCTCCATCTAGTGGTCACAATGCTCTTTCCTCATCTTCATAGTGTGTCTCTTGTGTCCTTTACAGTTTTTACCTGATTGCTGGAGGAATTCCGCTCATCATTTGTGGGATCACCGCGGCCGTGAACATCAACAACTACAGGGACAACAGTCCTTAGTAAGTTTCCTGTCACTTGAGAAGCAGATTTACAAAGTGTGTGCTTTCTATACACTAACGTGTGCTTTCCTCTCTCTCAGCTGCTGCTTGGTATGGAGGCCGAGTCTTGCCGCGTTTTACGTTCCGGCGGCCATCATCCTCCTGATCACCTGGATCTACTTCCTCTGTGCCGGGATCAATCTGAAGCGTCAGCCTGTGGAGCAGAAGGATCTGGGAGAAGCCAATGATGTTCAGCAGTCACAGACCGGAATCAGCCACCTCCTGAGCGACTCGACCTCCATCTCCGTCACCATCAACTCAGCAGCCCCACCGGACGTGGACACCGTCTACTCCTTGGCGGTGCAGTTCTGGTCGCTGGTCATCGTCCACGTCTTGTACGTCATCCTCTGGATTTTCGGAGCCTTTGCCGTGTCACAAATTTGGTATCTGAATATAATATTCAGTTGCCTCTATGGAGTGACGGCCGTGGCCCTGGGGCTGTTTATTTTCGTTCACCATTGCGTACGCCGCCAGGACGTTCAGCGTTCTTGCTGCCCAATGTACGCCGAAACCGCGCCGATTCAAGCCTACGTGCAAACCAGTTCTCCCGTAGATGACACGCCTCCGGTTTTTATTGGGTGCAACCCCGATGCGACGCACTCCGTCAAGTCGTCGTCTTCCCCAAGCAACAGCAGCAACTCCAACACGGGGCCTTGCAAAATCACGAACTTGCAGGTGGCTCAGAACCAAGCCGAAAGCTGCCCGCCCAAGCCAGCCAGCTGCGAAGACGGCGAGCCCGCCAACAACAAATGCGCGACGGCCCAAAGCCGCTACACCAACAACCTGCACAATCGCAGAAACCATAAAAGCAGAACTAAGCAGTACCGGGAAGGGAAGCACCACCGGTTAAAGGTGCTCCGCGGACCCTCTTCGGACTTGCCTTCCAGCGAGAGCGGCAGCGTCCACAACAGTCACTCCGAGAGCTATCATAGTAAGAATAGCCCCTTAAACAACGGCAGGACTGAGGTGGCAGCCAGGGACCCAGAGGGGGCCATCACCCAATCCGAAGGGAGCGACAGCAGCGGGCACCAGGCTCAGGACTTTGCCAAAGCGCAGCGGAAAAGCGCCAGCCGAGACAATCTCAAACAAGCCAACAGCATGGAAAGGGAGACCAAACGGAGGTCCTTTCCCCTTAATACGGGCAACCAAAATGGTGTTCTAAAGGGTAGCAAGTATGACATCAATCTGGCTACTACGGAGAGCCCCACCGCCATGAAAACGGGACTCTGGAAGAGTGAAACTACTGTGTAGTTGATGTTTAAGTACAGCTGGCATGCGCCATATACCATGATGACCCAGATGCCAACAAATGATAAGAATACGGAGCTCTCCCCAGCCATAGGATGATCGATCGGTTGGTGGAAATGGCCGAGACCCTCAACAGTACCTGGAATATCAGTGTATTGTACGATTGTGTACTGAACGCATGATGATTGCAGCATTGTGCAAGAGAATCGAACTGAGGATTGGCGTTATGAAGTGTGTGTCTCAGCAGGAGACGTCTTGAAGGACCTTGGAATTGATCCATCTTATGATCCGTCTTGGAACAAGGCGCACTTGGTGAGGACGGCGGTCACCTGGCCTTATCATGTGACTCGTGTCGTTGAACACTCGTTATAATCCTGATGCTGTTTTCCTGAACTCCTTCAGTACCAAAAAAAAAAAAACTAAACAGCCTGAGCTTCGTTTTCCTAAATCAGGTGACGAAACGCGCCTCAGGCGGTCTGTTTCTAATCTGACACACACGTGCCTTATAAGCTTGTCTGTTTTCCACATTAAGCACTTTTTTTTTTTTTTAAGGAATTTCTAGTCCAAGGAATTTGTGGAATCATGCACTTATCCAGAACTTTCCCATCACTCCATCCCATTAAAACTTTTCCTCCACACTATCCCCACCACCCCCACCACCACCACCACCAACCACCACCAGCATCCCCACCACCACTAGCATCCCCACCACCACCAGCATCCCCACCACCACCATCATCCCCACCCCCACCACCACCACCAGCATCCCCACCACCACCATCCCCACCACCACCACCAGCACCCCCACCACCACTAGCATCCCCACCACCACCAGCATCCCCACCACCACCATCATCCCCACTACCACCACCATCATCACCACCACCAGCATCCCCACCACCACCACCATCATCCCCACCATCACCACCACCATCCCCACCACCACCACCACCATCACCACCACCATTATCCCCACCACCACCACCAGCATCCCCACCACCACCACCATCACCACCACCATTATCCCCACCACCACCACCAGCATCCCCACCACCACCAGAATCCCCACCACCATCACCACCAGCATCCCCACCACCATCACCACCACCTGCTTCTTCTATAAACTCATACTTGACTTTCATGTGTCTTTAGAGGATTAATGTGTTCTGTCCGTTTTCTATAATGTTGAACAGCTGACTGCTTTGTCAAGGCAGATCCTCAGAATTAGAGTACCAGTAAAACCTTGGTTTGAGAGTGACTTGGTTTGAGAGCGTTTTGCAAGAGAAGCTAAATTTTAAAATACATTTTGACTTGATATACAAGCGATGTCTTGATATAAGAGTAGCGTCATGTCACAACTGAGTATAAAAGAGAAGAGAGGAGCCTCTAAGTGTAGCAATATGATTACATTTAATGAAGGTACAACATTTAGCAACTTATTGCTACACTTAGAGGCGCCTCTCTTCTCTTTTATACTCTGGAGCTCCTGCTGGGTTTTGCCCCTAATCCCCTTGCGGAGGATTCCATTGGTGGATGGACATTTTATGGTCACACAACCAATCACATCGCTATAATCTTTTTATATGGACTATAAACTGAAGGACTTATGAATAAATGGTTGCGGAACGAATCATCTGAGATTCCATTATTTCTTATGGGGAAATTCGCTTTGATATACAAGTGCTTTGGATTACAAGCATGTTTCCGGGAATGAATTATACTCGCAATCCGAGGTTTTACTGTACTTGGTACTGTCAATAGCGATCGTCTTGCTTTTGACCCACAAAGTTCAGTATTTTTTATTTTTAGTTTTTTTTTTTACAATTTTTTTACATCATGAGGACAATCGCAGCAGACTATTATTTGACATCATGACGACAATCGCAGAAATCTATTTTTTATTTTATTTTTAAAATTTTATATCATGACGACAATCACAGCAAACAATTTTTTTTTTTTTTTTTTTTTACATTATGACGACAATCGCAGCAAACAATTTTTAATTTTTTTTTTTTTTTTTTACATCATGATGACAATCGCAGCAAAAAAAATGTATTTTTTTTTTTTTTACATCATGATGACAATCGCAGCAAACAATTTTAATTTTTTTATTTTACATCATGACGACAATCGCAGCAAACAATTTGTTTTATTTTATTTTTTTACATCATGATGACAATCGCAGCAAACTAATTTTTATTTTTTTCATGAAGTTGACTTTTTGCATGGTATATATATATGTGATAATGTATTTTTTAAATTTATTATTTCAGAGGGAAAAAAAAATGTCTATTTTTCAAATATGTAATTCTATTGTATATTGTATAGAGACAGATCGGGGGTCTCTTTTTTCAGAGACCTGTGTAAATTTTCCATATCAGTATTAAGGCCCATACACACCATCTGACTTTTTGACAACAAACCTCCAACGGACCTGTTTTTGCAGGGAAAAAAAATCCGACCGTGTGTGCGCTCCATCAGACAAACGTTTTTCGGTTGAGACAAATGTTCACTGTGCAAACAGACAAACTTTCCGGGAAAAAAACGTCTGGTGGTGAAAAATCCGATCGTGTGTACACAAGTTCAAAGTACAAACACGCATGCTCAGAACCAATGCTAAAGATCAACCAGCAATAGCAGAAGTTGCCCAAAGGGTGGCACTAAAGAGCAGAAAAACCATGTTACTACGTCAATTACGTCACTACGTCCGTGTTGGCTGAAGAAGTACTGCCATGTGTATTCATACCAAGTTCACAGCCAACGCCCTTGGTTGGAAGTAAACAGGTGCAACTCGTTTAGTTCCGAATTAGTTTTAACAAATTTTGACAAATTCCTTAATTCCGAAATTACCGAATTACTACATTTTTTCATTTACGAATTTTCGGATTTCTGAAATTTCTAATTTTCGAATTCCGAGTTTTTGAATTTCCAAAATTTCGGAAATTGGAAAATTTCGGAAATTGGAAAATTTCGGAAATTGGAAAATTTCGGAAATTGGAAAATTTTCCAATTTAGAATTTTCTAATGTCCGATTTTCGCATTTTTGAATTTCCGAAATTTCGAATTTCCGAATTTTTGAATTCCGAATTTCGAAAATTTCGGAAATTGGAAAATTTCGGAAATTGGAAAATTTCGGAAATTGGAAAATTTAGAATTTTCGAATTTTCGATTTTCGAATTTTTTACATTTTCGAATTTCGGAAATTTAGAATTTCCGAATTTTTGAATTTTGGAAATTTAGAATTTCCGAATTTTTGAATTTCGGAAATTTTGAAATTCCGGAACTTAGAGATTTCGGAATTTCAAAATTTTCGGAAATTTGAATTCCGATTTTTCGAATTTTTGAAATTTTCCAATTTCCCGAATTTAGAATTTTAGAATTTAGAGATTTTGGAAATTCGGAAATCTTGGATATTCGGAAATTGGAAAATTTCGGAAATTGGAAAATTTCGGAAATTGGAAAATTTCGGAAATTAAATTGGAAAATTTCGGAAATTGGAAAATTTCGGAAATTGGAAAATTTCCTAATTTCGAATTTTTGATTGTTTTGGAATTTCCGAAATTTTCCAATTACCGAAATTTTCCAATTTTAGAAATTCTGGAATTTCGAGATTTCAGAATTTCTGGAATTTCGAGATTTCAGAATTTCTGGAATTTCGAGATTTCAGAATTTCTGGAATTTCGAGATTTCAGAAATTCTGGAATTTCGAGATTTCAGGAATTCTGGAATTTCGAGATTTCAGAAATTCTGGAATTTCGAGATTTCAGGAATTCAAAATTTCGGAAATTGGAAAATGTTCTAATTTTCCGATTTTCGATTTTTTGGAATTCTGGAATTGAGAATTGAGATTTCGGAAATTCAAAATTTCGGAAATTGGAAAATTTCCTAATTTTCCAATTTTCGACTTTTTTAAATGTTCCAATTTCCGAAATTTGGAATTTTAGAATTTCCGAAATTCTAAATTTTGGAAATTCGAGATTTCGGAGATTCAAAATTTTGGAAAATTCAAAATTCTGGAAATTGGAAAATTCGAAATTCCAAAATTCTGAATTTGAATATCGGAAAAACGAAAATTAAGAATTCGAAAATTAAGAATTCCCCAAAAAAGCTAAAAACAAATAAAACGAAAATGAACAATTTTTTTGGCAGTGCACTTGTCTAGTTGGAAGTCGAATGGCGTGTATAAGGCTTATGTAACCTTTTTATGTCAATGCATGGAAGTGCATCTTTAGTTTGTATACCATATAAGAAATGTGTCGTGTTATTCATGGGATTTCGGAGGGATGATCGTGTAAATGTGAAACGATTGATGTTGTTGGATTCCCAGAAATGGTTATTTTTTTTCATATGTATATGGGAGGGAAATCTACGAACAATGTGCCTTTTTTAAGCTTTATATTCAAGAAAAATGCCAAAGATTTGGGGCTTCAATGGGGGGAAAAGTTATTTTTTATTTTTAGCGATACAATTGATAAGCTCATACATAGAAATATTAAAGTAGGCTTGAAAAGCCTGAAAATAATAAATATGGCGCATCGAGTTTGGAACTTGATTTGGTGTGAAAAGTTATTTTTTACTGTTGGGGTAACTGCAGGTAAGTCCTACCAACCCACAAAAAAATTATGAAGGAGTCACCTAACATTGGCCTTAAAGCTACCCCATGTTCTTTATATTTCACTGTATGATGGACCTGTGGGGAGAAAAATTAGAACACATACCTACCCTTATGGCTGCTGGTAGAAACCACGGAGCCCCATACAGCAGACCTGACGCCCCCCCCCCCCCCAAATAAACACAGTTTTCTAGGCTCCAGATATGAATGAACACAGTGGTTAATTGGTACCAATCACTCATTGTGTTAATTCGGGAAATGAAGGTCATAGTAGGTCCATATTAGGTTAATGTCATTGACCATTGACCTTCATTTATTCAATCACTTTGTTCATTCATAACTGGAGCATAGTAGGTTCATATGGAGCATATGGGGAGAAAGCACAATGGCGCCACTCTAAGTGCAGTTTTGGAGCATAATAGGTCCATATTAGGTCAGTGCCATTGACCTTCAATTCCTGAATGAAGGTCAATATAATTGACTTTCAATTCCTGAATGAAGGCCAATGAACGTCAATGTCATTGACCTTCATCTCCTGAATAAAGGCCAATGAACGTCAATGACATTGACCTGATGTGGACACATTTCCATATTAGTCAATGTCATTGACCTTCATTTCCTGAATGAAGGTCAATGAAGTAGACCTGATATGGACATGTTTCTATATAAGGTCAATGTCATTGACCTTTAATTCCTGAATAAAGGCCAATAAAGGTCAATATTATTGACCTTCAATTTGTGAATGAAGGCCAATGACATTGACCTTCAATTCCTGAATGAAGGCCAATGAAGGTCAATGTAATTGACCTTCATCTCCTGAATGAAGGCCAGTGAACGTCAATGACATTGACCTGATGTGGACACATTTCAATTTAAGTCAATGTCATTAACCTTCATTTCCTGAATGAAGGCCAATGAAGTTGACCTGATATGGACATGTTTCTATATAAGGTCAATGTCATTGACCTTTAATTCCTGAATGAAGGCCAATAAAGGTCAATATTATTCACCTTCAATTCCTAAATGAAGGCCAATGTCATTGACCTTCAATTCTTGAATGAAGGCCAATGAAGGTCAATGCCATTGACCTTCATCTCCTGAATGAAGGCCAATGAACGTCAATGACATTGACCTGATGTGGACACATTTCCATATTAGTCAATGTCATTGACCTTCGATTCCTGAATGAAGGCCAATGAAGGTCAATGAAGTAGACCTGATATGGACATGTTTCTATATAAGGTCAATGTCATGGACCTTCGATTCCTGAATGAAGGCCAATGAAGGTCAATGAAGTAGACCTGATATGGACATGTTTCTATATAAGGTCAATGTCATGGACCTTTAATTCCTGAATGAAGGCCAATAAAGGTCAATATTATTGACCTTCAATTCCTAAATGAAGGCCAATGTCATTGACCTTCATCTCCTGAATGAAGGCCAATGAACGTCAATGACATTGACCTGATATGGACATGGTTCCATATTAGGTCAATGATGTCACAAGCATTCCCATCCCTTTGTGTATATTAACTGTAAGGGGGGGGGGGGGTGAATCTCCTGCCTGCCGCTTATTGGCCCAACAGTGATAACTAACTTTCAGGTTCAGGTGAACTTGGGTTTGAGCTGAGCCCAAGCTCATCATCATCATCATCACCACCAGCGGGATTCTAAGGAATGCCAAGTATGTGCTGGAGCATCGTCTTGTGAGATTTGGGCAACTCGGCATTCCCAGGGCTTTTTTCCGAAGGATGGCGCTATCACCCACTGCAGTAAGGAAACTGGGGGTTACCTTGAATTTTGCAGCATGTTAGCAAAGGGTAGGGGCTCCTCATCCTACAAGAAGACCTTGCTTGTTGTAGAATAAGTCAGGGTGTGGGTAAGGTGGACGTAAGTCAAGGTGAAATCTGAAATGTCAGTAAGAATGTCACTTCATGTCAGGTCACTTGAGACTTAAACGTGTGCTGTCCAATCACAGGCTGGGGCGGGTACATGATAGCTTGGGCTCAAAGGCAGGCCCAGAAGATAAGGGCCGGGTTCACACCGGAGAGTCTCACAGCAGGGCGTCCGGTGCGTTCCTGTTCACCGTTTCAGGTTCGATTCCAGTCCAAATTTTGGGCTGAACTCCGACCTGAAACGCACCAGAAGAGACTCCGGAGCCGGAGATGTGTGGACCGGCTCCATAGAGAGCTCCATAGAGAGCCGGCCACAATCTCCTGACACGTGAACCCGGCCTTGGGGGCATCTAGTAGAGAAGAAGTTTGAAGGCAAATATTGTAGCCACAGCTGCTTTTGTTTATTTTATCGTTTAATGCAGGGGACGGCAACCTGCGGCCCGCAGACCACACCCGGCCCACCATCGCCAGACGTCCAGCCTGTCAGTGCCCATGATTAACTGGGGTGGAGGGGCAGAGGACAATATGGGGGTACAGAGGACACTACAGTGGGTGGGGGATGCAGGGGACAGAGGACATTCTTACCTGGGGACAGGGACTCCTTTTCACTTGGGGACAGGGACCCCATCACCCCTGGGGACAGGGACTACTTCTTACTTGGGGACAAGGGACCCCATCACCCCTGGGGGCAGGGACTACTTCTTACTTGGGGACAAGGGACCCCATCACCCCTGGGGACAGGGACTATTTCTCACCTGGGGATAGGGACCTCATCACCCCTGGGGACAGGAATTCCTTCTCATCTTGGGACAAGGACTCCTTCCCACCTGGGGACAGGGACCCATCACCCCTGGGGACAGGGACCCCTTCTTACCTGGGGACAGGGATCACATCGCCCCTGGGGACAGGGACCCCTTCTTACCTGGGGATAGGGACCGCATCACCCCTGGGGACAGGGACCATATCATCCCTTGGGACAGGGACCCCTTCTCACCTGGGGACAAGGACCCCTTCTCACCTGGGGACAAGGACCCCTTCTCACCTGGGGACCCCTTCTCACCTAGGGACAAGGACCCCTTCTATCCTGGGGACAGGGAACCCTTTTTACCTGGAGACAGGGACACCTTGTCCCCTGGGGACAGGGACCCCATCACCCCTGGGGACAGTGCCCCCTTTTACCTGGGGACAGAGACCAAAACACCTCTGGGGACAGGGACCCCTTCTTACCTGGGCACAGGTCCCACATTATCCCTGGAGACAGTGACCCCTTCTCATCTGGGGACAAGGACCACTTCTCACCTGGGGACATGGACCCCTTCTCACCTGGGGACATGGACCCCTTCTCACCTAGGGACAAGGACCCCTTCTATCCTGGGGACAGGGACCCCTTTTTACCTGGAGACAGGGACACCTTGTCCCCTGGGGACAGGGACCCCATCACCCCTGGGGACAGGGCCCCCTCTTACCTGGGGACAGAGACCACATCACCTCTGGGGACAGGACCCCTTCTTACCTGGGCACAGGGACCACATCACCCCTGGGGACAATGATCTCTTCTCATCTGGGGACAAGGACTCCTCACCTGGGGACAGGGACCCCTTCTTACCTGGGGACAGGGACCACATCACCAATGGGGACAGGGACCCCATCACCCCTGGGGACAGGGACCCTTTCTAACCTGGGGACAGGGACCCCATCACCCCTGGGGACAGGGACTCCTTCCCACCTGGGGACAGGGACTCCTTCCCACCTGGGGACAGGGACCCCATCACCCCTAGGGACAGACACTCCTTCCCACCTGGGGACAGGGACTCCTTCCCACCTGGGGACAGGGACCCCATCACCCCTGGGGACAGACACTCCTTCCCACCTGGGGACAGGGACCCCATCACCCCTAGGGACGGGAACCCCTTCTCCAGACCATGGCAGCTGGCAGGGCTGGTGTCAGCCACCCTTGGGGGCCAGGATGGGGGAGGGGGCAGTAAAATCCGAATCCCCAGCCACACGCTCCCTCGGGGTGAACTGACTTTGTATTATTGAAGCGCCTTAAAGTGAGGTAACCCTGAACGGTTGTTATTACTATGTTAGGATATTATCTTCATTTATTAGCAGGTGAATGTGGCCCCTCCATACATTGAATCCGGCCCCTAAGTGGGAAAAGGTTGCTGACCTCCGACTTAGTGTGACAATCCTTCCCAGACAACAACCAGCGCAGACTTGTCCAGAGAACATTCCGGAATATTGGCCAGACAGGACAGGACAGGAGGCATCGTGAGCAACTGGAAGTCGTTCCATCCCACCCCCTTCCCCCAAGCACTTGGCGTTTCCACCCAATCCTAATTCATCCCCAATCAACCAATACTAATTCACCCCCCACCAACCAATCCTAATTCACCCCCCACCAACCAATCCTAATTCATCCCCACCAACCAATCCTAATTCACCCCCCACCAACCAATCCTAATTCACCCCCCACCAACCAATCCTAATTCATCTCCCACCAACCAATTCTAATTCATCCCCCACCACCCAATCCTAATTCACCCCCCACCACCCAATCCTAATTCACCCCCCACAACCAATCCTAATTCACCCCCCACCACCCAATCCTAATTCATCTCCCACCAACCAATCCTAATTCATCTCCCACCAACCAATTCTAATTCATCCCCCACCACCCAATCCTAATTCACCCCCCACAACCAATCCTAATTCACCCCCCACCACCCAATCCTAATTCACCCCCCACCAACCAATCCTAATTCACCCCCCACCAACCAATCCTAATTCACCCCCCACCAACCAATCCTAATTCACCCCCCACCAACCAATCCTAATTCATTCCCCA
The DNA here is from genome assembly GCF_905171775.1 of Rana temporaria. Lineage (NCBI taxonomy): Eukaryota > Metazoa > Chordata > Amphibia > Anura > Ranidae > Rana > Rana temporaria. The sequence continues at coordinate 5,479,642 of NC_053491.1, forward strand.
CCAACCAATCCTAATTCACCCCCCACCAACCAATCCTAATTCACCCCCCACCAACCAATCCTAATCCACCCCCCACCAACCAATCCTAATTCACCCCCACCAACCAATCCTAATCCACCCCCCACCAACCAATCCTAATTTACCCCCCACCAACCAATCCTAATTCATCCCCAATCAACCAATCCTAATCCACCCCCCACCAACCAATCCTAATCCACCCCCCACCAACCAATCCTAATTCACCCCCCACCAACCAATCCTAATTCATCCCCCACCAACCAATCCTAATTCACCCCCCTCCAACCAATCCTAATTCACCCCCAATCAACCAATCCTAATTCACCCCCAATCAACCAATCCTAATTCCTCTCCCCACCAACCAATCCTAATCCACCCCCCACCAACCAATCCTAATTCACCCCCCACCAACCAATCCTAATTCATCCCCCACCAACCAATCCTAATTCATCCCCCACCAACCAATCCTAATTCATCCCCCACCAACCAATTCTAATTCATCCCCCACCAACCAATCCTAATTCACCCCCCACCAACCAATCCTAATTCATCCCCCACCAACCAATCCTAATTCATCTCCCACCAACCAATCCTAATTCATCCCCCACCAACCAATCCTAATTCACCCCCCACCAACCAATCCTAATTCACCCCCAATCAACCAATCCTAATTCATCCCCCACCAACCAATCCTAATTCACCCCCCACCAACCAATCCTAATTCACCCCCCACCAACCAATCCTAATTCACCCCCCACCAACCAATCCTAATTCACCCCCAATCAACCAATACTAATTTACCCCCCACCAACCAATCCTAATTCACCCCCAATCAACCAATCCTAATTCATCCCCCACCAACCAATCCTAATTCATCCCCCACCAACCAATCCTAATTCACCCCCCACCAACCAATCCTAATTCACCCCCCACCAACCAATCCTAATTCATTCCCCACCACCCAATCCTAATTCACCCCCCACCAACCAATCCTAATTCACCCCCACCAACCAATCCTAATTCATCTCCCACCAACCAATCCTAATTCATCTCCCACCAACCAATCCTAATTCATCCCCCACCAACCAATCCTAATTCATCCCCCACCAACCAATCCTAATTCACCCCCCACCAACCAATCCTAATTCATCCCCCACCAACCAATCCTAATTCACCCCCCTCCAACCAATCCTAATTCACCCCCAATCAACCAATCCTAATTCACCCCCAATCAACCAATCCTAATTCCTCTCCCCACCAACCAATCCTAATTCACCCCCAATCAACCAATCCTAATCCACCCCCCACCAACCAATCCTAATTCACCCCCCACCAACCAATCCTAATTCATCCCCCACCAACCAATCCTAATTCATCCCCCACCAACCAATCCTAATTCATCCCCCACCAACCAATTCTAATTCATCCCCCACCAACCAATCCTAATTCACCCCCCACCAACCAATCCTAATTCATCCCCCACCAACCAATCCTAATTCATCTCCCACCAACCAATCCTAATTCATCCCCCACCAACCAATCCTAATTCACCCCCCACCAACCAATCCTAATTCACCCCCAATCAACCAATCCTAATTCATCCCCCACCAACCAATCCTAATTCACCCCCCACCAACCAATCCTAATTCACCCCCCACCAACCAATCCTAATTCACCCCCAATCAACCAATACTAATTTACCCCCCACCAACCAATCCTAATTCACCCCCAATCAACCAATCCTAATTCATCCCCCACCAACCAATCCTAATTCATCCCCCACCAACCAATCCTAATTCACCCCCCACCAACCAATCCTAATTCACCCCCCACCAACCAATCCTAATTCATTCCCCACCACCCAATCCTAATTCACCCCCCACCAACCAATCCTAATTCACCCCCCTCCAACCAATCCTAATTCATTCCACACCAACCAATCCTAATTCATCCCCAATCAACCAATCCTAATTCATCCCCACCAACCAATCCTAATTCACCCCCCACCAACCAATCCTAATTCACCCCCCTCCAACCAATCCTAATTCATTCCACACCAACCAATCCTAATTCATCCCCAATCAACCAATCCTAATTCATCCCCCACCAACCAATCCTAATTTACCCCCCACCAACCAATCCTAATCCACCCCCCACCAACCAATCCTAATTCATCCCCCACCAACCAATCCTAATTCACCCCCCACCACCCAATCCTAATTCACCCCCCACCACCCAATCCTAATTCATCCCCAATCAACCAATCCTAATTCATCCCCCACCAACCAATCCTAATTTACCCCCCCACCCACCAATCCTAATTCATTCCCCACCAACCAATCCTAATTCACCCCCCACCAACCAATCCTAATTCACCCCCCACCAACCAATCCTAATTCATCCCCCACCAACCAATCCTAATTCACCCCCCACCACCCAATCCTAATTCACCCCCACCACCCAATCCTAATTCATCCCCAATCAACCAATCCTAATTCATCCCCCACCAACCAATCCTAATTTACCCCCCACCAACCAATCCTAATCCACCCCCCACCAACCAATCCTAATTCATCCCCCACCAACCAATCCTAATTCATCCCCCACCAACCAATCCTAATTCACCCCCCACCAACCAATCCTAATTCACCCCCACCAACCAATCCTAATTCATCTCCCACCAACCAATCCTAATTCATCTCCCACCACCACCCAATCCTAATTCACCCCCACCAACCAATCCTAATTCACCCCCACCAACCAATCCTAATTCATCTCCCACCAACCAATCCTAATTCATCTCCCACCAACCAATCCTAATTCACCCCCCACCAACCAATCCTAATTCATCTCCCACCAACCAATCCTAATTCATCTCCCACCAACCAATCCTAATTCATCTCCCACCAACCAATCCTAATTCACCCCCCACCAACCAATCCTAATTCATCCCTCACCACCAACTCACCAACTGATACTAATTCCCCCCCCCCCCCCACCAACCAATCCTAATTCACCCCCAATCAACCAATCCTAATTCATACCCCACCGCCAACCAATCCTAGTTCATTCCCCCCCACCAACCAATCCTAATTCACCCCCCCACCAACCAATCCTAATTCACCCCCCACCAACCAATCCTAATTCATCCCCCACCAACCAATCCTAATCCATCCCCCACCAACCAATCCTAATTGCTCCCCCCCCGGTCGGTTCGCACCAGAAACTTTGAACGGACCGAACGTTCGCGCAAACATTTCTAACCCCATTGACGTCTATGGTACTCGAACGTTCGAATAAAAAAATGCTCATTTTAAAGCCTAATATGCAAGTTATTGTCAGAAAACGGGTTTGAGAACCCGGGTCTTGCCCCAGGGAACATGTATCAATGGAAAAAAACGTTTTAACCACTTACCCCCCGGACCATATTGCTGCCCAAAGACCACTTTATTTTGGTGGTATTTGATCACCTCTGCGGTTTTTATTTTTTGCGCTATAAACAAAAATAGAGCGACAATTTTGAAAAAAATGAATATTTTTTACTTTTTGCTGTAATAAATATCCCCCAAAAATATATAAAAAAACATTTTTTTTCCTCAGTTTAGGCCGATACGTATTCTTCTACCTATTTTTCGTAAAAAAAATCGCAATAAGCGTTTATTGATTGGTTTGCGCAAAAGTTATAGCGTTTACAAAATAGGGGGTATTTTTATGGCATTTTTATTAATATTTTTTTTTACTAGTAATGGCGGCGATCAGCGATTTTTTTTTCGGTATTGCGACATTATGGCGGACACTTCGGACATTTTTGACACATTTTTGGGACCATTGGCATTTTTATAGCGATCAGTGCTATAAAAATGCATTAGATTACTATAAAAATGCCACTGGCAGTGAAGGGGTTAACACTAGGGGGCGGGGAAGGGGTTAAGTATGCCTGGGTGTGTTCTTACTGTGGGGGGGGGGGTGGCCTCACTAGGGGAAACACTGATCTTCTGTTCATACATTGTATGAACAGAAAATCAGCATTTCCCCTGCTGACAGGAACGAGAGCTGTGTGTTTACACACACAGCTCCCGTTCCCCGCTCTGTACCGAGCGATCGCGTGTGCCCGGCGGCGATCGCGCCCGCCGGGCACACGCACGGGAGTCGGGGGCGAGCCCCTAGTGCGCCCCTAGTGGCGGCTAATAGGCAGGACGTCATATTACGTGCTCTCGCCTAGGAGAGCCACCTTGTGGACGTATTATGACGGTGCGGCGACGGCAAGTGGTTAAAAACGGTCGTTTTTTCTGGAGCAGTGATTTTAATGATGCTTAAAGTGAAAAAAAATGAAAAATTCCTTAAAATGTCGTACCTGCTGGGTATCTATAGTATGCCTGTGAAGTGGCACGTGTTTAGAACTGTCCCTGCACAAAATGAGATTACTATAAGAAAAAAGTCATTTAAAACTGCTTGCGGCTTTAATGTAATGTCTGGTCCCTGCAATATGGATGAAAATCATTGCGAAAAATAGCACAGACACAGACAGTACACACCACATAGCTTTAGGTGCACACTGTACAGAGGACACAGGCAGTACACACCAAATAGCTTTAGGTGCACACTGCAGAGGACACAGGCAGTACACACACCACGTAGCTTTAGGTGCAAACTGCAGAGGACACAGGCAGTACACACCACGTAGCTTTAGGTGCAAACTACAGAGGACACACGCAGTACACACCACGTAGCTTTAGGTGCAAACTACAGAGGACACACGCAGTACACACCACGTAGCTTTAGGTGCACACTACAGAGGACACACGCAGTACACACCACGTAGCTTTAGGTGCACACTGCAGAGGACACAGGCAGTACACACCACGTAACTTTAGGTGCACACTGCAGAGGACACGGGCAGTACACACCACGTAACTTTAGGTGCACACTGCAGAGGACACGGGCAGTACACACCACGTAACTTTAGGTGCACACTGCAGAGGACACGGGCAGTACACACCCCCAGTAGCTTTAGGTGCACACTGCAGAGGACACAGGCAATACACCACGTGAGAATACTGCAGCTAGCACAATCACCTGCCTGCCAGTAAATTAGGAAGAGCTGATCTAGCTAAACTATACAGTGTATAAATATATATACAACACCTGGGATGTATATATATCCTCTACACACTGTAACTCTAACTGACTAGCCTGCCTGCTCTATCTACCTACTAAAAATGACATTCTCTCTCTTTCTCTGTCTCTAACAGTGTTGAGCAGAATATGCCATATTCGATTTCGCGATATATCTCGAATATATATTCGAATATTCGAGATATATTCGCTAAATTCGAATATTCGTGATATTTTATCGAAATTAAATGATTGCGATTTTTCGCTATTGCGAATGCGAAAATAATTGCGATTTTTTGATAACTGCGGTAGGAGCACTCTGATTGGCTCAGAATATTCGTGATATTTTATCGAAATATCGCAACATGCGAATGCGATATTTATTGCGCAATTTCGAGAAATGCTGGAGGAGCGCTCTGATTGGCTCAGAATATTCGTGATATTTTATCGAAATATCGCAACATGCGAATGCGATATTTATTGCGCAATTTCGACAAATGCTGTAGGAGCACTCTGATTGGCTCAGAATATTCGTGATATTTTACAATACAAAATAATTGCGAATATTCGGCAAATGCGGAAGGAGCACTCTGATTGGCTCAGAATATTCTTGATATTTTACAATACAAAATAATTGCGAATATTCGGCAAATGCAGAAGGAGCACTCTGATTGGCTCAGAATATTCTTGATATTTTACAATAGAAAAAAAAAAGTGTTTTGCATTGGTGGTGATTCTTTACTCTATCCATCTGTCACAGCCGTTTGTCAATCAAACACCTTGAAGATTGAACACGTTCATGCTGCATGCTTTGGACTTTTTTTCACTTCACATATCAAAGACATTTTTATGAAAGATTATTTTTCTATTATTGGGACTATATTTCTTTATATATTTGTTTCACTGTGTTTTTCACAAGTTATTTGCGTTTGCTTATTTTATAATTTGCCCACATGTCTTGTCACTAGACATATTTTTTATTCTTGTAGAGCGACTCCATTTTATGTCTTGTATTAATTTATGTTGTATAACATTTTTGAGTTGCTGCTGTATTCTCCCCTTTTTTTAAGGTATCCAAAGTTATCGAAAATTCGCAATCATTTTCGCATTCGCAATAGCGAAAAATCGCAATTTTTTTTTTTTCAATTTGGCAACATAAAAGGATCGCCTCAGCTTAGCTACTCGGCCCAGGGTCTCTAATCATACCAGCAATGCTTTTAGACGTCGATAGGATGTGATCTGTTTTAAAAATCAAATTGAAAAAATGCGAATATTCGGAATTGCGAATATTCACCGCGAAATTCGAAATATAGCGCGATTTCTCGAATATGCTATATTCAAGTCGAATATTCGCAATGCGAATATTCGTGAGCAACACTAGTCTCTAACCACCGCCGCAACACACTAACACAAGGCCGACCTGCAGGCGGCCTTTTATAGTGTGGGGCGTGTACTAAACCCCCTGAGCAATAATTGGCCAAAGCCACCCTGTCTTTCGGCAATTATGGCTCTCCAATTTTTGCAAGCTGTGATTGGCCAAGCTTGCGGGTCATAGTGCATGCTTGGCCAGTCATCAGCCAGCAATGCACTGCGATGCCGCAGTGTATTATGGGCCGTGACACGCCACTTGAATTTGGCGCGAACGGCCCAAAACATTCGTAATTCGAGGAACGATCGAACATACGATGTTCGAGTCGAACATGAGTTAGACTCGAATACGAAGCTCATCCCTGGTCAGCAGAGACACGTCCGCTGACATCCGACCCGATCCGCCAAAATCGAACGGATGGCAATACGTCCCCATCTGTCCATGGCGGATCGGGTGAGATCTGATGAATACGGACTTGCTGTCCGTTTTCATCAGATCTCCCCATAGGAGACAGCGGCGCTGCACAAGCCCCTCCCCGCTCAGTGAGCAGAGAGGGACTTGCCATCTGCTGACTCAGCGGAGAGATCTCCCGCTGAGCAGGCGGACTCCGTGGCGACGTGTGGAAGAGGTCTAATTCACCCCCCACCAATTAATCCTGTATCAATGAAGGGGTGCCGCATGTAGTAACCCATAGCAGCCATATATTCCCTTTTTGTTAAAGGGTAACTCCTCCCCCTTCATACATTGCAGGAATTGTAAAAAAAAACATTGTTGCAGATTCCGACCTTTTGTTCTTCTGAAGAAATACCGTATTTATCGGCGTATACCGCACACTTTTTTCCCCTTAAAATCAGGGGAAAATCGTGGGTGCGCGATATACGCCGATCCTCCTCAGAGACAGCCGATCCTAGCTGTCTATGAGCGACGCCGACAAAGCCAGTCAAAGACCGAGCTCAGTGTACTGCGCACTTGGCTAGGCTCGGCCACGCGAGAGGAGCCGAGAGAAGCCGAATACACCGGAAATCCGGCTCTGCACAGCTCGACCGGGGCGCCAAATTCAACGCTGCAACCCCCGGCAGACGGACGCCGACAAGGCTGGGCGGACCGGCAGACGGACGCGACGGACACCGACAAGGCTGGACGGACCCCGCGCAAGGCCGCCGGGCAAGACAGCAGACGGACACAGACAAGGCTGAGCATCCAAAAAGTATGTTTTTCTCCTAAACTTCCCTTCTCAGGTTGGGGTGTGCGCTATACGCCGGCGCGCGGTATATGCCGATAAATACGGTAGCGGTTTGTTTCTCTTAGGTAGATTCAGGTACATTGCTGTAATGTTACGGCGGCGTAGCTTAGTGTGTTTAGGCTACGCCGCCGTAAATTAGCTAGGCTAGTAATGATTCTCAATATACTTACCTGCTAATTTATGGCGGCGTAGCCTAAAACAAGCGGGCGTAAGGGCGCCTAATTCAAATGGGTTGGGGGGGGCGTGTTTCATAGTAATGAGGCTTGACCTCACGTTCTTTTGCTACTGCGCATGCGCCGGGCGCCTACATTTCCCAGTGCGCATTGCGGCTAAGTACGCCGTACGGGCCTATTGATTTCGACGTGGACGTAACTCCCGATTCGTGGACGACTTATGCAAACGACGTAAAAAATTGGAACCTTGCGGCGGGAACGGCGGCCATACTTTAACATTGTTATTCCACCTCATAGGTGGAATAACTTTAGGCCGCCTAATGCCTTACGGAAACGGCGTAAATCGACTGTGGCGGCCGGGCGTACGTTCGGGAATCGGCGTACAAACTCATTAACATAATCTACGCCGACTGCAATGGAAGCGCCACCTAGCGGCCATCCAAAATATTGCAATCTAAGATAGGACGACGCAAGCCGTCATATCTTAGATAGGTTTAAGCGTATCTCTGTTTGAGCATACGCTTAAACATAGGTCGGCGTAGATTCTGAGTTAGGTCGACTTATCTACTGATAAGCCGACCTAACTCTTTGTGAATTTACCTATGTGTGTCCATCTGTCCAATGAATGGGAATGACTTTATAATTATCAATCAGCTGCTGCACTTGCAGGGCTCTAATGAGGAAAGCGGCAGGCTCTGTATACCTTTAAAGTGGGATTTTTCATTTGGGAGTATCTCACCAAATGAGATTTTTGTTGCAAGGGATGCCCAAAATCTGACTTGTATTTTAGTGCAGACTTCTGGGAAAATCAGTGAGCCAATCACACAAGCAGGAAACGACATGTCTGGGCGGGGGGCGTTCTCTATACAATCTGTGTACAGAGCGCCTCCAGGTGGCCATACTGCATTTTACAGAAAATGACAGCAGCTGCAGATTGAAAAGAAAAGATCATTTTTAATAACTATTCGATTACAATAGTGTCGCAATTGTGTACGCTGTATTCATTTTTTATTAATTTGCCAATTTATTTTCCCATGAAAGTGGAGTTCCCCTTTAAATCTGTGAAAGTTCGGGAAGGATTTGGGTTGGTCCCTACAGTCAGCATTGTTCCTTGCCTTAATAAGCTTCTGTCAGTGCCTCCGAGACGTGGGTTGTCAGTGATCCGATTCTATACCTGTGATAACCGGAGGGTATTGTGGGTGGACCAAGGCTGGAAGAACGCTATTACATGAGGGTATTGCGGGTGGACCAAGGCTGGAAGAACACCATTACAGGAGGATATTGTGGGTGGACCAAGGCTAGAAGAACGCTATTACAGGAGGGTATTGTGGGTGGACCAAGGCTGGAAGAACGCTATTACAGGAGGGTATTGTGGGTGGACCAAGGCTGGAAGAACGCTATTACATGAGGGTATTGCGGGTGGACCAAGGCTGGAAGAACACCATTACAGGAGGATATTGTGGGTGGACCAAGGCTAGAAGAACGCTATTACAGGAGGGTATTGTGGGTGGACCAAGGTTGGAAGAACACAATTACAGGAGGGTATTATGGGTGGACCAAGGCTAGAAGAACGCTATTACAGGAGGGTATTGTGGGTGGACCAAGGCTAGAAGAACGCTATTACAGGAGGGTATTGTGGGTAGACCAAGTCTGGAAGAACACTATTACAGGAGGGCATTGTGGGTGGACCAAGGCTGGAAGAACACTATTACTGGAGGGTATTGTGGGTGGACCAAGGCTGGAAGAACACAATCACAGGAGGGTATTATGGGTGGACCAAGGCTGGAAGAACGCTATTACAGGAGGGTATTGTGGGTGGACCAAGGCTGGAAGAACGCTACTAAAGGAGGGTATTGCGGGTGGACCAAGGCTAGAAGAACGATATTACAGGAGGGTATTGCGGGTAGACCAAGGCTGGAAGAACACTATTACAGGAGGGTATTGCGGGTGGACCAAGGCTGGAAGAACGTTATTACAGGAGGGTATTGTGGGTGGACCAAGGCTAGAAGAACGCTATTACATGAGGGTATTGTGGGTGGACCAAGGCTAGAAGAACGCTATTACATGAGGATATTGTGGGTGGACCAAGGCTAGAAGAACGCTATTACAGGAGGGTATTGTTGGTGGACCAAGGCTGGAAGAACGCTATTACAGGAGGGTATTGTGGGTGTACCAAGGCTGGAAGAACACCATTACAGGAGGGTATTGTGGGTGGACCAAGGCTGGAAGAACGCTATTACATGAGGGTATTGTGGGTGGACCAAGGCTAGAAGAACGCTATTACAGGAGGGTATTGTGGGTGGACCAAGGCTAGAAGAACGCTATTACAGGAGGGTATTGTTGGTGGACCAAGGCTGGAAGAACGCTATTACAGGAGGGTATTGTGGGTGTACCAAGGCTGGAAGAACACTTCTACAGGAGGGTAATACGGGTAGACCAAGGCTGGAAGAACACTATTACAGGAGGGTAGTACAGGTAGACCAAGGCTGGAAGAATGCTATTACAGGAGGGTATTGTGGGTGGACCAAGGCTGGAAGAATGCTATTACAGGGGGGGGGGGGTACTGTGGGTGGACGTGGACCAAGGCTGGAAGAACACCATTACTAAAGAGTATTGTGGGTGGACCAAGGCTCACAATTACAGGAGGGTATTGTGGGTGGACCAAGGCTGGAAGAACGCTATTACAGGAGGGTATTGTGGGTGGACCAAGGTTGGAAGAACACAATTACAGGAGGGTATTGTGGGTGGACCAAGGCTGGAAGAACACTATTACGGGAGGGTATTGTGGGTGGACAAAAGCTGGAAGAACGATATTACGGGAGGGTATTACGGGTGGACAAAAGCTGGAACAACGCTATTACAGGAGGGTATTGTGGGTGGACCAAGGCTGGAAGAACACTATTACAGGAGGGTATTGCAGGTGGATCAATGCTGGAAGAACACTATTACAGGAGGGTATTGCAGGTGGATCAAGGCTCACTATTACAGGAGGGTATTGCGGGTGGAGCAAGGCTGGAAGAACACTATTACAGGAGGGTATTGCCAGTGGACCAAGGCAGGAAGAATGCTATTACAGGAGGGTAATGTGGGTGGACCAAGGCTGGAAGAACACTATTACAGGAGGGTATTGTGGGTGGACCAAGGCTGAAAGAACACTATTCCTCCCATTGATACCAATGATGGGACACTATTCTTCCCACTGACACCAAGGATCATCTGTGTCCAATCACAGCTCATCACATGTTAACAAATGCCAGTTATTGCCATTTCCTTTCCTCAGTGCCGTCACTGTCTGAGGAAAGGAAACTTGATAAATGGCAATCCTGTGACAGGGCACACTTACACTGATCATCAGTGCAGCATACCAGTGTCCATCATTGCAGGTTATCAGTTCCTATCAGTGCCGCCTCATTAGTGCCCATCAGCAAAGCCTCACCCATGCCCGTCAGTGAAACCTCATCCGTGCCCATCAGCGAAGGCTCATCCGTGCCCATCAGTGAAGGAGAAAAATTACCTGTTTGCAAAATTTTATAACAGAAACAAAAGTTTTTTATTTCAATTTCAGTTTGTTTAGCAAAAAATAATCCCCCAAGGTGATTAAATACCATCAAAAAATAAAGTTCTATCTGTGTGTTGCATAAGAGGGCACAGCGAGTCTAAAAGAGCCCTTCCAGCCAATCAGAACCATTTCTCCGCACACTTCTCTCCATAGGCTTCTATGTGGGATCTTCTCCTCGACTCTGTGAAGCGTCAAGCTTGGCCTGGAACTGCTGAATGACCTCAATCTCGGCCGGCGTCCTGAGATATTGCTCCAGCTCGCTGTCCGATATCTCCTCCTCTCCGGTGACGTCCGGCCGCCCGTCGGTGAAGGTGTAGTCATAACATCCTTTCCTTGGCTTTTTCATGATTGGAGGGAGGAACGAGGAGCTCAGGTTGGGTTCTTCAGATGCTGTCAAGTCTCCTCGTTCCGCGGAGGACGTCTCCGCCGCTGCCATCGACTTCCTGAGAAGGTAAGTCCTGTGCTTCAAGATGTCCCCCAAGTGCTGGACCACCGTCTTGTTGTCGAGGGACGTCATCTTCAGCCAGGGCAGCTGCTGGGCCAGCTGGAGGAACGTCTCTAGAAGTTCCCTCAGCCTGCATTTTACTGCCTGAGTCGGGGTGCCGATTTCACACAATTTGCAAAACCTTATCAACGAGCAGGAGATCCGCGGGGCGGGTCTGAGGGACTTCCAGGACAGGAAGGCCGCCGCGGTGATAATAGGGACAGGCTGACGTCCGGTGACCAGCCACGTTTCTCCAGCCAGCTCCACCGTCTTCAGGGTGCGTTCCAAGACCCGGCCCAGACTTTCTGCAAATCCCTCCGGAGCGTTCGAAGAGTTCTGGAGTAACCGAAAACTGCAAAGAGAAACGGGATGTAACCTTCGTCTAACCTTCGTAACCTTCGTCTTCAAACTGAGCTACTCCTTCCACTGACACCAATGATGGGACACTATTCCTCCCACTGACACCAACGATGGGACACTATTCCTCCCACTGACACCCACGACGGGACACTATTCCTCCCACTGACACCAAGGATGGGACACTATTCCTCCCACTGACACCAAGGATGGGACACTATTCCTCCCGCTGACACCAACGATGGGACACTATTCCTCCCGCTGACACCAACGATGGGACACTGTTCCTCCCGCTGACACCAACGATGGGACACTGTTCCTCCCGCTGACACCAACGATGGGACACTATTCCTCCCGCTGACACCAACGATGGGACACTATTCCTCCCGCTGACACCAACGATGGGACACTATTCCTCCCGCTGACACCAGCGATGGGACACTATTCCTCCCGCTGACACCAATGATGGGACACTATTCCTCCCGCTGACACCAACGATGGGACACTGTTCCTCCCGCTGACACCAACGATGAGACACTATTCCTCCCGCTGACACCAACGATGGGACACTATTCCTCCCGCTGACACCAACGATGGGACACTATTCCTCCCGCTGACACCAACGATGGGACACTATTCCTCCCGCTGACACCAATGATGGGACACTATTCCTCCCGCTGACACCAATGATGGGACACTATTCCTCCCGCTGACACCAATGATGGGACACTATTCCTCCCATTGACACCAATGATGGGACACTATTCCTTCCATTGACACCAATGATGGGACACTATTCCTCCCACTGACACCAATGATGGGACACTATTCCTCCCACTGATCCCAATGATGGGACACTATTCCTCCCACTGACACCAATAACAATGGGAATTGTTTACTCCCACGGACGCTGAGACATTTTGTACTCCTGGTTGCCACATTCTGGACAATAAACCGGCCATTTGTTTAGAAAGTTTGGAGACCCCTGTCTCTAGACCATAGAGATGAGGAGGCAATCTTTCCTCTGCTAATCTCTATGGCCAGCCGCCGCCACCACTGGATGGGTTCTTGGGCTTCCCAACGGACCAGGTAAGCCCGAGAACCTGCTACACCCCGATGTGAACTCAGGGGCTCCTGCCACTTCTAAAGGTGATCCAGAGGCTATTTAGCCGCTGGGATCACTTTTATCAGAAAGAACGGTGGCTGCAGAAATTTTAATACCGGGGGGGTTATGGCATCCAGCTGCAGCCCTGGTATTTAGTCTTTGCCCTGGTCGGCAAAGACTTGGCCCTCTATTCCCGGCACCGGCGTTTCTATTCCCATCTCTAACGATCGTACCTCTTGCAGTGACTCTCCACCAGGTTCTGTAAGTCGAACGTTGGTAAGTCGATCCTCAGGGCCTCCACCAGCTTGGGTAACACGGCGCTGAACAACTCCTTCTGGGAGTACATGAGGGCGCAGACGGTGCCCATGGTGATCGGCCAGCGGTGTTGGCGGCACGTTATGTAGACGCAGCACCCCATGATGGCTTCCTTCTTCTCCTTGGCGACGGCGTGACATACGGGGTGGGGGAAGATCCTCTCGTAGTACGACGCGGCGGAGTCCGCAAAGCTGTCCGGAAGCCGGAGGACTCGGCAGAGATTTCTGACCCGGATGATACCTGGGAGGACACAAGACAAGGGGTGAACTCCGGAGAGACAGCAGCCTGGCAGGGCAAGGACCTCAAGCGGGCCGTCCCTGTACAGCACAGATCAGACTGGGGGAGGAAGAAGCAGCACAATCAGCCAATCGGTGCATGCATCATCCCGATAGGAGGAGAGAGCAGAGTGACTGATGAGCTGCCTCTTCTCTCTGAGGGCTCATTTACACTTCTGCTCAGTAGTAACCCCCAGCTCTGCTGATCCTCCTCTCTCTCTGGTCACCACTCACCTCCCGCTATATTGCTACCATGCGCGACATCTGCAAGGGGGGGGGGGGGGGGGGGAGAGAAGAGTACAGAGGGGGGGGGGGGAAAGAGAAAAGTACAGAGGGGGGAGGGGGAGGAGAGAAAAGTACAGAGGGGAGGAGAGGAGTACAGATGGGAGGAGAGGAGTACAGAGGAGAGGGGAGGAGAGGGGAGGAGTACAGAGGGGAGGGGAGGAGTACAGAGGGGAGGGGAGGAGTGGAGTACAGAGGGGAGTGGAGTACAGAGGGGAGGGGAGGAGTGGAGTGGGGAGGAGTGGAGTACAGAGGGGAGGAGTGGAGTACAGAGGGGAGGAGTGGAGTACAAAGGGGAGGAGTGGAGAGTACAGAGGGGAGGAGTGGAGAGTACAGAGGGGAGGAGTGGAGAGTACAGAGGGGAGGAGTGGAGAATACAGAGGGGAGGAGTGGAGAGTACAGAGGGGAGGAGTGGAGAGTACAGAGGGGAGGAGTGGAGAGTACAGAGGGGAGGAGAGGAGTACAGAGGGGAGGAGGGGAGGAGAGGAGTACAGAGGGGAGGAGAGGAGTACAGAGGGGAGGAGAGGAGTACAGAGGGGAGGAGAGGAGTACAGAGGGGAGGAGTGGAGTACAGAGGGGGAGGAGTGGAGTACAGAGGGGAAGGAGAGGAGTACAGAGGGGAAGGAGGGGAGTACAGAGGGGAAGGAGGGGAGTACAGAGGGGAGGAGTGGCGTACAGAGGGGAGGAGTGGCGTACAGAGGGGAGGAGTGGCGTACAGAGGGGAGGAGAGGAGTACAGAGGGGAGGAGAGGAGTACAGAGGGGAGGAGTGGAGAGTACAGAGGGGAGGAGTACAGAGGGGAGGAGAGGAGTACAGAGGGGAGGAGAGGAGTACAGAGGGGAAGGAGAGGAGTACAGAGGGGAAGGAGGGGAGTACAGAGGGGAAGGAGGGGAGTACAGAGGGGAGGAGTGGAGAGTACAGAGGGGAGGAGTACAGAGGGGAGGAGTACAGAGGGGAGGAGAGGAGTACAGAGGGGAGGAGAGGAGTACAGAGGGGAAGGAGAGGAGTACAGAGGGGAAGGAGAGGAGTACAGAGGGGAAGGAGGGGAGTACAGAGGGGAAGGAGGGGAGTACAGAGGGGAGGAGTGGCGTACAGAGGGGAGGAGTGGCGTACAGAGGGGAGGAGTGGCGTACAGAGGGGAGGAGAGGAGTACAGAGGGGAGGAGTGGAGAGTACAGAGGGGAGGAGTGGAGAGTACAGAGGGGGAGGAGTGGAGTACAGAGGGGAGGAGAGGAGTACAGAGGGGAGGAGTGAAGTACAGAGGGGAGGAGTGAAGTACAGAGGGGAGGAGTGAAGTACAGAGGGGAGGAGTGAAGTACAGAGGGGAGGAGTGAAGTACAGAAGGGAGGAGTGGAGAGTACAGAGGGGAGGAGTGGAGAGTACAGAGGGGAGGAGTGGAGAGTACAGAGGGGAGGAGTGGAGAGTACAGAGGGGAGGAGTGGAGAGTACAGAGGGGAGGAGAGGAGTACAGAGGGGGAGGAGTGGAGTACAGAGGGGAGGAGCGGAGTACAGAGGGGAGGAGTGGAGTACAGAGGAGAGGAGAGGAGTACAGAGGGGAGGAGTGAAGTACAGAAGGAGGAGTGGAGAGTACAGAGGGGAGGAGTGGAGAGTACAGAGGGGAGGAGTGGAGAGTACAGAGGGGAGGAGAGGAGTACAGAGGGGGAGGAGTGGAGTACAGAGGGGAGGAGCGGAGTACAGAGGGGAGGAGTGGAGTACAGAGGAGAGGAGAGGAGTACAGAGGGGAGGAGTGAAGTACAGAAGGGAGGAGTGGAGAGTACAGAGGGGAGGAGTGGAGAGTACAGAGGGGAGGAGTGGAGAGTACAGAGGGGAGGAGAGGAGTACAGAGGGGGAGGAGTGGAGTACAGAGGGGAGGAGCGGAGTACAGAGGGGAGGAGTGGAGTAAAGAGGGGGGAGGGGAGGAGTACAGAGGAGAGGAGAGGAGTACATTGGACACACTGTGCTGTATATTTGTCACCCCCCCTCCCCATGTTATAGATAGGAGAAGAGTACTCACCTCGGAGTTTGGCTTTGCTGAGGTTCTCATTCTGTCCGGAGCTCTCGGAATATCTCACAGCTGAGGAGAGAAGAGGAACAATTACAATCTATAGTGAGTGCGGGACGTTGTGCGTGGCAGAACACACGATCGCTCCCCCCCCGTGTTTGGGGCATCATTGAGTAATAACGGCACAGGGGGCGCGGTTCTGCTACACTCCGATGTGAACGGGCCGAACACTGGCAGACCCAGGATGGGTATGGAGGGTGTTGCCCCCCCCCCGTTCCCAGGAGTCACTTCCAGGTCCCCGTGTCACTTTCCTCGCCCTGCCGCAGGATATGTACTGGGGGGCGGTTCCTAAGGGGTTAAAGAGAACCCGTCTATTAGACCCCCGGATGTCCAATCGTCACCCAAATGTTTTTCTTTTTTTTAAAGTGTACAAAATAGTTTCACCCAAACACTTACCATCCCCCCCCCCTCCGATTATCTCTAAACTGATGACCTGTTAGGGGGAGGGGGGGGGGATTAAATTATCGGGTATTGAAGTTTTTAATTATAAGCCTTGACATGTCGGGTGTCCATCTACTCGGCACAACCTCGTCTTTTATATTTAATGAAAATTTGGGGTATATATATGGGGTAATGTATGGGGTATGGGGTAATATATATGGGGTAATATATATTAATCTTAACTTTAGTGCGCTTTTTTTTTTTAAACAGAAATGTTGCATTTTATAAACAATTTGTGCGGATATCGCGTGATCTAAGAAAAAATCGGAGCCACCGCCATTTTATTCTTCGGGGGTCTTCACTTTTGGAAAATATCAAATGTTTGGGGGGTTTCAAGTAAACTTCAAGCCTAAAATGCCTCAGTGAAGGGTTAATGACTGGTTGCCATGGTAGCAGAGAATGAAGGGGGGATGGTTACTATGGTAGCAGAGAATGAAGGGGGGTTGGTTGCCATGGTAGCAGAGAATGAAGGGGGGTTGGTTACCATGGTAGCAGAGAATGAAGGGGGGTTGGTTGCCATGGTAGCAGAGAATGAAGGGGGGTTGGTTGCCATGGTAGCAGAGAATGAAGGGGGGTTGGTTGCCATGGTAGCAGAGAATGAAGGGGGGGGTTGGTTGCCATGGTAGCATAGAATGAAGGTGGGGATTGGGGATGGTTTCCATGGTAGCATAGAATGAAGGGGGGTTGGTTGCCATGGTAGCATAGAATGAAGGGGTTGGTTGCCATGGTAGCATAGAATGAAGGGGGTTGGTTGCCATGGTAGCATAGAATGAAGGGGGGTTGGTTGCCATGGTAGCATAGAATGAAGGAGGGATGGTTGCCATGGTAGCATAGAATGAAGGGGGGTTGGTTGCCATGGTAGCATAGAATGAAGGGGGGTTGGTTGCCATGGTAGCATAGAATGAAGGGGGTGGTTGCCATGGTAGCATAGAATGAAGGGGGTGGTTGCCATGGAGCATAGAATGAAGGGGTTTTGGTTGCCATGGTAGCATAGAATGAAGGGGGGTTGGTTGCCATGGTAGCATAGAATGAAGGGGGTGGTTGCCATGGTAGCATAGAATGAAGGGGGTGGTTGCCATGGAGCATAGAATGAAGGGTTTTTGGTTGCCATGGTAGCATAGAATGAAGGGGTTTTGGTTGCCATGGTAGCATAAAATGAAGGGGGGGTGGTTGCCATGGTAGCATAGAATGAAGGGGGGGTGGTTGCCATGGTAGCATAGAATGAAGGGGGGGTTGGGGGGATGGTTGCCATGGTAGCATAGAATGAAGGGGGGTGGTTACCATGGTAGCATAGAATGAAGGTGGGTGGTTGCCATGGTAGCATAGAATGAAGGTGGGTGGTTGCCATGGTAGCATAGAATGTAGGGGGGGTGGAGGGATGGTTGCCATGGTAGCATAGAATGAAGTAGGGATGGTTGCCATGGTAGCATAGAATGAAGGGGGTTGGGGGGATGGTTGCCATGGTAGCATAGAATGAAGGGGGGTTGGTTGCCATGGTAGCATAGAATGAAGAGGGTTGGTTGCCATGGTAGCATAAAATGAAAGGGGGGGGGGTTGCCATGGTAGCATAGAATGAAGGGGGGTTGGGGGGATGGTTGCCATGGTAGCATAGAATGAAGGGGGTGGTTGCCATGGTAGCATAGAATGAAGGGGATGGTTGCCATGGTAGCATAGAATGAAGGTGGGTGGTTGCCATGGTAGCATAGAATGAAGGTGGGTGGTTGCCATGGTAGCATAGAATGAAGGGGGTGGTTGCCATCGTAGCATAGAATGAAGGGGGGGTTGGGGGGATGGTTGCCATGGTAGCATAGAATGAAGGGGATGGTTGCCATGGTAGCATAGAATGAAGGTGGGTGGTTGCCATGGTAGCATAGAATGAAGGTGGGTGGTTGCCATGGTAGCATAGAATGAAGGGGGTGGTTGCCATCGTAGCATAGAATGAAGGGGGGGGTTGGGGGGATGGTTGCCATGGTAGCATAGAATGAAGTAGGGATGATTGCCATGGTAGCATAAAATGAAGGTGGGTGGTTGCCATGGTAGCATAGAATGAAGGTGGGTGGTTGCCATGGTAGCATAGAATGTAGGGGGGGGGGTGGAGGGATGGTTGCCATGGTAGCATAGAATGAAGTAGGGATGGTTGCCATGGTAGCATAGAATGAAGGGGGGTGGAGGGATGGTTGCCATGGTAGCATAGAATGAAGGGGGGGTTGGGGGGATGGTTGCCATGGTAGCATAGAATGAAGGGTTTTTTTTTTTTTTTTTTTTTCAAATTGTTTTTATTAAAGTTTTCACAACATACAGAAAAGATAATTAAAATAGACAAGACAAAGACATACAGATACACAGCTCAATTGTACATATAGTATACAGGAAACTTTGTGCTACAATTCACTACCACAGTGCGCTTCAGTTGCAATGTCAGGCATGATGGGGGCAGGGGTGCACCCAGCCACCAGCATGGCACAAACTCACGTGTCGACACCTGAGACTAATCCACATCAGCAGCGAGACCCAGGCTAAATGATAGAGGTGATGGTTATATGAAATGATCAGCCAGCAGTTTCCGACTCAGCCAACCAGGCTCGCCAAACTTTATCATATTTCTGTGGACATCCACGGTTGAAATATGTATCTTTGTACAGGGGGAGGCTGGAGTTGACCAGACGTCTCCACTGCATCAGGGAGGGGGGCGTGGATTTCTTCCAGTGCATAGCAATATTCTTACGTGCATAAAAGAGTAACAGGCTTATCAGTGTACGTTTAGCGGAGGATGGGACAATGTTTTCAACGATACCCAGGAGACAGACCTCCATTGCCAGGGGCAATTGAACTGCCGCAACCTTGTTAACCAGTGTTAGCACCTCCTCCCAATATTGTTTCACTACAGGGCATTGCCAAAAAATGTGAGAGAAGTCGCCAGGGGAGGCGCTGCATCTCCAACACTCCGGGGAGTGCGCAGGGTTAATTTTATGAAGTCTATGCGGGGTGAAGTATGCTCTATGCACTATTTTGAATTGCACTAGTCTGTCCCGAACCGAGACCAGGGTGTTAAAGGGAAGGTCCCACACGTCATCCCAATCGTCCGTATCCAATGTGGGTATGTCACTCTGCCACCTGGATCTCAGCCCGTCCAAGGAAGGGAGAGACACAAAGGTCAGGTAGGAGTACAAGCGCGAAGTGGGCTTTGCATCACAACCAAACCTAAGTGTCCTCTCCAGCTCCGACTGGGCCACGATGCACGATGACCGAGGAAATTGTGCTGTAAACGCATGTGATAGTTGGTGATGTCTGAAAACATAATGTGGAGGTAGATTAAATGTGGACCGGAGCTCCTCAAAGGGCTTCAACTCATTTTGCGAGACAATGTGTGACATCAACTTGATGCCGCGTCCGGACCACGCAACAGGATCTGGAAGTCTATAGAAGTGGTCCAAGGTAGGGTTCAGCCAGATAGGGGCATTGGGGGAAACCTCGGTGGGTTTACATTTTTCAATAGCTAGTCCCGTCCGCCATGCCCGTAGCGTGGTAAGCATGGAGGGTGTCAGGGGGTACGGCGCGCGTGGGCCCCGGAACAACAAGAACCGGAGGGCCTTCAGCGAACCGACCACCGAGGCTTCCAGGGCAGTGGAGGTGTTAGTCCCGTCCGGGCCTAACCACCAGGCCGCGGTCACCAACTGGGTTGCCAAAAAGTATTTGTAGCAGTCGGGGAATGCCATTCCCCCCTGCGTCCGAGGCCTCATTAACGTTGCTAATTTGTATCGTGGCGGATAGGTGCCCCAAATGAAAGAGGAGAAAATTTGGTTTAATTTGCAAAAGAAGGACTTGGGCACCCACTGAGGGGAGTGGCGGAAGAGGTATATAAACTTTGGGACGATTTTCATTTTAAGGAGATTTACCCTTCCCCAAACAGATAGCGGGAGATTTTCCCAGGCCTTAATCCTCGACTGAGTCTCCAGGAGGACTGGGGTCAAATTTAGTAAAATAAAGTCTGTGGCCAAGGCTGAAACATGTACTCCTAGGTACTTAAATGAGTCAACCCAACAGAGAGGATTATCAGGTGGGGAAGTAGACCTGGCTGCCTGGTCAATCGGGAAGAGCAGCGACTTGGACCAATTTACCCTGAGTCCAGTGACCAAGGCGAACGCGTCCAGCACAGTCAGTGCACCCCGCAGCGAGGGACCAGCGTCATTTAAGAATAGCAGCATATCGTCCGCGTACAGGGCCACCCTCTCCTCCAGCAAGCCCACACGAAGTCCTCTAATAAGTGGTGAGGTGCGGAGAGCCTCCGCCACCGGTTCAATGGCAAGGGCAAAAAGGGCTGGAGAGAGAGGGCAACCCTGCCTCGTTCCCCGGTAAAGCCTGAAGGGGACAGATAGTCCCCCATTCAGACGCACCGAGGAGGTGGGAGCCCTGTAAATTACCTGAAGCCAGTCGATAAACCGTAAGGGGAATCCCATTCTTCGCAACGTTTCCCATAGAAAGGGCCATTCGACTGTGTCGAAGGCCTTTTCGACGTCCAACGAGGCCACAGTCCTCGTTCCTACGTTTAGGTGTTGGGTGTGTATGTTGGTGAAAAGCCTCCTGAGGTTCACATCCGTGGACCTCCGGGGCATGAAACCCGTCTGATCTGAGTCTATTACCGTGGGCAGCATGGGATATAGTCGAAGGGCGAGAAGTTTAGTCAGGATTTTAAAGTCGGTGTTGAGGAGAGCAATGGGCCGGTACGAAGCACACAGAGTTGGGTCCTTGGGAGGTTTGTATATCAGTGTCAAGTGAGCATGGTACATGGACAAAGGGAGATTTCCGTCTGTCAGGCTTGAAGTGTATATCTGGGCCAACAGGGGGGCCAGGAGGCCCACATGTGCCCTGTAAAAATCTAGGGGGAGCCCATCTGGGCCAGGCGCCTTCCCCGGTAGAATGAATGAAGGGGGTTTGGTTGCCATGGTAGCATAGAATGAAGGGGGTTGGTTGCCATGGTAGCATAGAATGAAGGGGGGGTTGGTTGCCATGGTAGCATAGAATGAAGGGGGGGTTGGTTGCCATGGTAGCATAGAATGAAGGGGGTGGTTACCATGGTAGCATAGAGTGAAGGGGGGTTGGGGGGGTGGTTGCCATGGAGCATAGAATGAAGGGGTTTTGGTTGCCATGGTAGCATAAAATGAAGGGGGGGTGGTTGCCATGGTAGCATAGAATGAAGGGGGGGGTTGCCATGGTAGCATAGAATGAAGGGGGGTTGGGGGGGATGGTTGCCATGGTAGCATAGAATGAAGGGGGTGGTTGCCATGGTAGCATAGAATGAAGGTGGGTGGTTGCCATGGTAGCATAGAATGTAGGGGGGTTGGGGGGATGGTTGCCATGGTAGCATAGAATGAAGTAGGGATGGTTGCCATGGTAGCATAGAATGAAGGGGGGTGGTTACCATGGTAGCATAGAATGAAGGGGGGGTTGGGGGGATGGTTGCCATGGTAGCATAGAATGAAGGGGGGTGGTTACCATGGTAGCATAGAATGAAGGTGGGTGGTTGCCATGGTAGCATAGAATGAAGGTGGGTGGTTGCCATGGTAGCATAGAATGTAGGGGGGGTGGAGGGATGGTTGCCATGGTAGCATAGAATGAAGTAGGGATGGTTGCCATGGTAGCATAGAATGAAGGGGGGTTGGTTGCCATGGTAGCATAGAATGAAGAGGGTTGGTTGCCATGGTAGCATAGAATGAAGGGGGGTTGGGGGGATGGTTGCCATGGTAGCATAGAATGAAGGGGGTGGTTGCCATGGTAGCATAGAATGAAGGGGATGGTTGCCATGGTAGCATAGAATGAAGGTGGGTGGTTGCCATGGTAGCATAGAATGAAGGTGGGTGGTTGCCATCGTAGCATAGAATGTAGGGGGGGTTGGGGGGATGGTTGCCATGGTAGCATAGAATGAAGGGGGTGGTTGCCATCGTAGCATAGAATGTAGGGGGGGTTGGGGGGATGGTTGCCATGGTAGCATAGAATGAAGTAGGGATGATTGCCATGGTAGCATAAAATGAAGGTGGGTGGTTGCCATGGTAGCATAGAATGAAGGTGGGTGGTTGCCATGGTAGCATAGAATGAAGGTGGGTGGTTGCCATGGTAGCATAGAATGTAGGGGGGGTGGAGGGATGGTTGCCATGGTAGCATAGAATGAAGTAGGGATGGTTGCCATGGTAGCATAGAATGAAGGGGGGTGGAGGGATGGTTGCCATGGTAGCATAGAATGAAGGGGGGGTTGGGGGGATGGTTGCCATGGTAGCATAGAATGAAGGGGGGTTGGTTGCCATGGTAGCATAGAATGAAGGGGGTTTGGTTGCCATGGTAGCATAGAATGAAGGGGGTTGGTTGCCATGGTAGCATAGAATGAAGGGGGGGTTGGTTGCCATGGTAGCATAGAATGAAGGGGGGTGGTTGCCATGGTAGCATAGAATGAAGGGGGTGGTTACCATGGTAGCATAGAGTGAAGGGGGGTTGGGGGGGTGGTTGCCATGGAGCATAGAATGAAGGGGTTTTGGTTGCCATGGTAGCATAGAATGAAGGGGTTTTGGTTGCCATGGTAGCATAGATGGTTGGATGGTTGGGGGGATGGTTGCCATGGTAGCATAGAATGAAGGGGGTGGTTGCCATGGTAGCATAGAATGAAGGGGGGGTTGGGGGGATGGTTGCCATGGTAGCATAGCATGAAGTAGGGATGGTTGCTATGGTAGCATAGAATGAAGGTGGGCGGTTGCCATGGTAGCATAGAATGTAGGGGGGGATGGTTACCATGGTAGCATAGAATGAAGGGGGGATGGTTGCCATGGTAGCATAGAATGAAGGGGGGATGGTTGCCATGGTAGCATAGAATGAAGGTGGGTGGTTGCCATGGTAGCATAGAATGAAGGGGGTGGTTACCATGGTAGCATAGAATGAAGGTGGGTGGTTGCCATGGTAGCATAGAATGAAGGGGGGGATGGTTGCCATGGTAGCATAGAATGAAGGGGGGGGGGGTGGTTGCCATGGTAGCATAGAATGAAGGGGGGGATGGTTGCCATGGTAGCATAGAATGAAGTAGGGATGGTTGCCATGGTAGCATAGAATGAAGGGGGGTTGGTTGCCATGGTAGCATAGAATGAAGGGGGTGGTTACCATGGTAGCATAGAATGAAGGGGGTGGTTGCCATGGTAGAATAGAATGAAGGGGGGATGGGGGGATGGTTGCCATGGTAGCATAGAATGGAGGGGGTGGTTACCATGGTAGCATAGAATGAAGGGGGGTGGTTGCCATGGTAGCATAGAATGAAGGGGGGTTGGGGGGATGGTTGCCATGGTAGCATAGAATGAAGGGGGGGTTGGGGGGATGGTTGCCATGGTAGCATAGAATGAAGGGGGGGATGGTTGCCATGGTAGCATAGAATGAAGGGGGGTGGTTTGCATGGTAGCACAGGATTGGTCACCTTGTAGGAAGCCCTCCTCGGTCAGGGTGGTGGTGAGCGCCCCCTCTGTCAGCACATAGCCGCAACCCGCACACACCCTCTGCTGCTGGGTGTAATGAGAATCCTCCACAATGTCGGAGGAGCCGCAGTCCGGACATCTCTCCGGGCGGGACATCTTCCCCCCGGCACACACCCGCCACCGGGAGCTCAGACTACAATAATATCTCACCCAACCAAACCTATAGCTCCACTGTCAGCGCCATTTTGTCGAAGTCTCCCAGTAGACGCCGAGAGAATGTCTGCACTGTCGGCGCCATTTTATTAAAGTCGGTCCGTGTAGATAGAACGGAGTTGGTCTTCAATAATATGGCGCCTAATGCCGCGAATTTGGGGACAATTGTTTTGCAAAGTTTTTACCAACGCCCAGGGGACGGGAGATGATAAATAACACCGAACGAACAGGGAATATGAATTATAGGGCAACCAGAGAGCGAATCGGTGATTTATTGTTTTCCGGTTGCGGTGAGAGGGCTGAGGAGGGAATTCAGTGCACACCGAGCGAGTGTAATAAAGGCTGACACCAGGGGGCGCT
Source organism: Rana temporaria (assembly GCF_905171775.1). Classification (NCBI taxonomy): domain Eukaryota; kingdom Metazoa; phylum Chordata; class Amphibia; order Anura; family Ranidae; genus Rana; species Rana temporaria. The sequence goes on from NC_053491.1 coordinate 5,504,456, forward strand.
GTTACTTCATATAAATCCTGTACCGCTCCATAGTATCGGAATCACAGGGAGATGAAAGCTGACTCCAGGGGGCGCTGTTGGTTAATATAAATACTTATAAAAATATAAATATATAAAATAACAAAAATATATATATAAAATAAAAAATATATATAAAATATAAAAATATATATAAAAAAATATATGTAATATATAAATGTTGGTTAATAATGAATCTTGTACTGCTCCAGTATAGGAATCACAGAGAGATGTAATAATGCTGACACAGGGGGCGCTGTTAGTTAATATAAATCCTTATAAAAATATAAATATAAAAATATATAAAATAAAAAATATATATATAATATATAAATATTGGTTGAATGTTGGTTAATATGAATCCCTATAAAAATATAAATATATATATATAATATATAAATATTGGTTAATATGAATCCCTATAGAATCCCTATAGAAATATAAAAAAAAAAAATATATATATATATAAATATTGGTTAATATGAATCCCTATAAAAATATAAATATAAAAAATATATATAAAATAAAAAATATATATAAATATAAAAAATTATATATAATATATAAATGTTGGTTAATATGAATCCGTATAAAAATATAAATATATATATATAATATATAAATATTGGTTAATATGAATCCCTATAAAAAAATATATATAAATATATATATATATATATATATATATATATATATATATATATATATATATATATATATATATATATATATATATAAATATTGGTTAATATGAATCCCTATAAAAATATAAATATATATATAATATATAAATATTGGTTAATATGAATCCCTATAAAAATATAAATATAAAAAATATATAAAAATAAAAAATATATAAAAATATATATATATATATATATATATATATATATATATATATATATATATATATATATATATATATATATATATATATATATATATAAAATATATAAATATTGGTTAATATGAATCCCTATAAAAATATAAATATAAAAAATATATATAAAATAAAAAATATATATAAATATAAAAAATTATATATAATATATAAATGTTGGTTAATATGAATCCCTATAAAAATATAAATATAAAAAATATATAAAAGTATAAATATATATATATATATATATATATATATATATATATATATATATATATATATATATATATATATATATATATATATATATATATATATATATATATATATATATATAATATATAAATATTGGTTAATATGAATCCCTATAAAAATATAAAAAATATATATAAAATAAAAAATATATATAAATATAAAAAATTATATATAATATATAAATGTTGGTTAATATGAATCCGTATAAAAATATAAATATATATATATAATATATAAATATTGGTTAATATGAATCCCTATAAAAATATAAATATAAAAAATATATATAAAATAAAAAATATAAATATAAATATATATATATATATATATATATATATATATATATATATATATAATATATAAATATTGGTTAATATGAATCCCTATAAAAATATAAATATAAAAAATATATATAAAATAAAAAATATATATAAATATAAAAAATTATATATAATATATAAATGTTGGTTAATATGAATCCTGTATAGTCACATCACAGGGAGATGTAATAAAGGCTGACACTGGGGGGCGCTGTTACTTCATATAAATCACATCCTCTTCCACTATAGGAATCACTAGGAGGTGTAATAATTCTCACAATGTGGGGGAAGGGTGGTGGGGGGGGGGGGGTTTGAGGCTCTTGGTTAAATACTTCAGCCCCAGAAATTTTACCCCCCTTCATGATCAGGCCGTTTTATGCGACACGGCACTGCGTTACTTTAACTGACAATTGCGCGGGTGTGTGACGCTGTACACAAAAATTGACGTCCTTTTGTTTCTTACGAATAGAGATTTCTTTTGGTGGTATTTGATCACCTCTGCGGGTTTTTATTTTTTGCTACACAAATAAAAAAAAGACCGAAAATGTTCTGGTATAGAATTTTGTAAATAAGTACGTTTTCTCCTTTACTGATGAGGCGGCACTGATGATAAGGCACTAATATGCAGCACTGATGGGCACTGATAGATGGCTCTTATAGGCAGCACTGATAGGGACGCACCGGCAGGTATTGCTGGGCACTGATTGGCACATCTACTGGGCACTGATTGGCAACCCTGGTGGTCCTGGATGTCACCCCTGGTGGTCCTGGGTGGCAACCCTGGTGGTCCTGGATGTCACCCCTGGTGGTCCTGGGTGGCATCCCTGGTGGTCCTGGGTTTCACACCCTTGGGGGGGCTGCGTTTATAATCAAGCAGCGCAGACTCCCCCCTGTCAGGAGAGCAGCCGATCTTCTCTACTCGCGTCCTGTCAGCGCCAAGAGGAGGAAAAGCTGATTCACGGCGTTTTCTATTTACACTGTGATTGGACACAGCTGATCACATGGTAAAGGGCCTATGTCAGAGGCTCTTTACCAAGATCTGTGATGCGGTGTGTGTCAGACTGACACAGCACACCACCGGTCGCCGTGCTGCGTGCCCCCAGTGGGCACGCGATCTTGGCTTATCCCGTTGGAAGAGGTGGTCTAGGCGGAGGAGGCGGTCTAGGCGGAGGAGGTGGTCTAGGCAGAAGAGGTGGTCTAGGCGGAGGAGGTGGTCTAGGCGGAGGAGGCGGTCTAGGCGGAGGAGGCGGTCTAGGCGGAGAAGGCGGTCTAGGCGGAGGAGGCGGTCTCGGCGGAGGAGGCGGTCTAGGCGGAGAAGGAGGTTTAGGCAGAGGAGGCGGTCTAGGCGGAGGAGGCGGTCTAGGCGGAGGAGGTGGTCTAGGCAGAAGAGGTGGTCTAGGCGGAGGAGGCGGTCTAGGCGGAGGAGGCGGTCTAGGCGGAGGAGGCGGTCTAGGCGGAGAAGGCGGTCTAGGCGGAGGAGGCGGTCTCGGCGGAGGAGGCGGTCTCGGCGGAGGAGGCGGTCTCGGCGGAGGAGGCGGTCTAGGCGGAGAAGGAGGTTTAGGCAGAGGAGGCGGTCTAGGCGGAGGAGGCGGTCTAGGCGGAGAAGGCGGTCTCGGCGGAGGAGGTGGTCTAGGCGGAGGAGGTGGTCTAGGCGGAGGAGGTGTTTTAGGCGGAGGAGGCGGTCTAGGCGGAGGAGGCGGGCCAGGGCGGAGGAGGTGGTCTAGGCGGAGAAGGCGGTTTAGGCAGAGGAGGCGGTCTAGGCGGAGGAGGCGGTCTAGGCGGAGGAGGTGGTCTAGGTCTCGGCAGAGGAGGCGGAGGAGGTGGTCTAGGCGGAGAAGGCAGTTTAGGCAGAGGAGGCGGTCTAGGCGGAGGAGGTGGTCTAGGCGGAGGAGGCGGTCTAGGCAGAGGAGGCGGTCTAGGCGGAGGAGGCAGAGGAGGCGGTCTAGGCGGAGGAGGCGGAGAAGGCGGTCTAGGCGGAGGAGGTGGTCTAGGGGGAGGAGGCGGTCTAGGCGGAGGAGGTGGTCTAGGCGGAGTAGGTGGTCTAGGCGGAGGAGGTGGTCTAGGCGGAGAAGGTGGTCTAGGCGGAGGAGGTGGTCTAGGCGGAGGAGGTGGTCTAGGCGGAGGAGGTGGTCTAGGCGGAGGAGGCGGTCTAGGCGGAGTTGGTGGTCTAGGCGGAGGAGGCGGTCTAGGCGGAGGAGGCGGAGAAGGCGGTCTAGGCGGAGGAGGCGGTCTAGGCGGAGTAGGTGGTCTAGGAGGAGGAGGCGGTCTAGGCGGAGGAGGTGGTCTAGGCGGAGTAGGCGGTCTAGGCGGAGGAGGTGGTCTAGGCGGAGAAGGCGGTCTAGGCGGAGGAGGCGGTCTAGGCGGAGTTGGTGGTCTAGGCGGAGGAGGCGGAGGAGGCGGTCTAGGCGGAGGAGGTGGTCTAGGCGGAGTAGGCGGTCTAGGCGGAGGAGGCGGTCTATGCGGAGGAGGTGGTCTCGGTGATGGGGCAGTATGTTGAGGCATCTGTCTCTGAGATCAATCAGGATAAGAGTGAGGGTTTTCTGGATGGGAGAGGAGGGCAAAGGTTTTGAGCTACCGGATGCCTTTCCAGAGCCCTGGCAGGAAATTAAAGTTTTAGGCATCAAATTCGGATCCCGGCAATCACGGCTTTGAAAATTGGGTAAGCAGGATACAAAATGCCGATGCCAAGGTTGCCACATTGAAGGACCTGATCCCGGTATTTCTGTATGTCGGCTTTGCCAGTGTCTCTCTATGTGAAGATATACAGCTGTTATGGGAGAACAGACTGAACCTAATTAAGAGGTCGGTAACCTACCTTCCCAGGAGGATCGGTGGCCTAGGTACGATCAACCTGGTGGTATTCTTTTCTCTGATGGTTTTGAAGCATCATTGTCAGGACCTGGGCTTGAACCTGGGACCTCTTCTGTGTCTGGCATTGACTCTTCCCATTGAGCTGTCTGATCTGCTGGACAGTTCCCTGCCTGATCTGCTGGATAGACCTATCTGATCCATTAGACTTCTCTGCTTGGTGTCTTGATTGCCTTGAACCTTGAACCCCTTGCTCCTCCCATGAACTTCCTATATAAGCCTTATCTCAGCACTTCCTCTTTCCCAGGTAATTGTGCCTTCCGAGCCAGTGCCTTGCGATTTGTCTGCTCTGCTGCCATTTGTACCGGCAACCACCCGTGTTTGACCCTCAGCCTGTTCCTGGACTACTCAACTGCCTGATCCCAGTCTGCAGCCACTTGTGATTGACCCTCGGCCTGTTCATTGACTACTCTTCTGCTTGATCCCAACCTGCAGCCACTTGTGATTGACCTCTTGGCTTGTTTATTGACCACGCTGCTGTTTTACCCTTATCTGCTTATCAGCTACTGGACCCCGGCTTGCTCACCTCCTGGTGGGGCGATCCCGAGGACTGCGACCTGGTGCTAACACGCAGCAAAATCCATCTCCACCATCAGGAGCTCTGGTGAACACCGGTTAGCGCTTAGACTCCGCACCTCAGGTGAGCCTGTGTCCATCTGCCAGAAGTGACTGTCTGTTTATCTGTCTTC